>NC_047142.1:30587340-30897340 GCF_009829125.3 Periophthalmus magnuspinnatus | reverse complement strand
ATTTCTATCAGTGACTGACCCAAGAACTCACTGTGTTACAACTTAAATCTGTGATTGAACAAGATTCATTTTAGCTGCTCCCATCTGCATTAAACATGTTGGTCTAGGCCTAAAGCAATGGCCTAGACCAATAGCATTACACTTGCCTGGTCAAGTTACAGGTCAGATCTGTGGAAAAGCAAGCCCATTAATGTAAGCATCTTTTTTTCGGGTATTTTGAGTAATAAAAGCCACAGTGGCTGCCTCTACCATACTATGGAACACAGCAGAATGAGCATCTCCACGAAGACAAGCCAGTGGCAGACTGTGCATGAGAAAAGTTGCATAGTGTACCTTTACAGACCAGTTTTTAGAAAGATGAATGAGTACTGCTCCTATGGCCCAGCTGAAACATGTGTCGTGTTAAGTATTAAGTATAAAGGTGATGATATTTATTCAGGCAACAGTTTGACGACAAATGAGCTGGAGACTTCTGATCCAAACCTACAGTTTACAGCTCTGATCCATGGACTGAACCAGGACTAAACCTGGATTAAACCAGGACTAAACCAGGACTAAACCAGGACTAAACCAGGACTAAACCAGGACTAAACCAGGACTAAACCAAGTCTAAACAAGGACAAACCAGATCAGGTATAAACCAAGACTAAACCAGGATTTTACCAGAACTAATCCAAGATTAAACCTGGACATGTTGTATTTCTGTCAAATAAAAGGCCTTGTGTGTTCAAATGGCACAAAAACAACAGTTAAACATAAATAGAAAATATAACAATGAAGTTTAAGTATCAAACAAAACCAAGGCAACAAAAAGTGTAAAAGGCAGCTCCACCTGTATGTTCTATCACCCACGTGTCTCCAGCCCAAAGTATGGAGGGTCTGAATAAATCTGTGATATGTGCTTTTCACATTTTGACAATAAACAAAACAGTAAAAGGCAAAGTATCAGATCTAAATGTAAACAATAAGATGAAATTTGTCGTTTTATCACATTAAACCCTGTGCATGTGCTTGAGTCTGGGAAAACGGGTTCTAGTTTTACGGTGTTCTGTAAACGCCAGTGATGTATGTTTAGACTTAAACTAGACTAAACAAGGAAACAGTTTAAATTATGAATCTGCTCTTACATCCGGACCATAGACTGTATAAAGAAGTGGAGTAAGTGAGTATGACATCACCCACAGCGTCCGGCTCCAGAATGATGAGTCTATGAGTCTAACAGCAGCAGTTACAGAGAGAGGGGCCACGGTTTTTCAATAGAAAGTGAATTGGAGCACGCACATGATCACTTCCTATTTACAACACGGCAGCTATATACAGTCTATGATCCAGACAGTATTTGAGTTTAGTAGTAGTAGTAGTTTCCCCAAATACTTTTTTAACTTAACCCATACTTGAATTGTGCTCTTACTTATGGACAGTTTGCGCATCTCTGCAGACAGGTGTCACTAATAATAATAATAATAATAAAAATAAAAATAAAAAACATTTGTGGCACTTTAAACTGAAGGCATGAATCGTGTGTAAACCTACGAACCAAACCAGCTGCTTTTCGGTCCAAACCTTTCAAATCCATGTTCTATTTCTCTAATCTCACCATTCACAATATGACACACAGGATTTCAACACTCAGTCAAAAAACAAAGCTCACGAGGATCTGGAGTCCTGTAGAAAAGGCTGCATGTTGTGATCTGTGTGATCTCTGTACAGTCTCACGTTTGGCTCCATCCCGCTGTGGTGTGATGGGTTCAGTGCTTTTCCAGTTTCTTGGCATTAGAACATTTCGAGGGGGAGAGAGAGAGAGAGAAAGAGAGGAGCCGAGTTCACAGGTAGTTTCAGTTTTTGTTCAGATTTCAGGGTCAAATCCAGGTGGAGGAACAAGGAGGAGGTGCTACGTTCCAGAGGTTGGCTGTGATTGGTCGCTCAGGGTCTGTCCAAACTTCAAGAGGTGGCACTTTGGATCTAATTCTTGTCAATTTTTTTGCTCAAATTGCTGCTGTGAGTGTTAGCTTGTTAGATTTAGTGTTTTTACAGGAAAAAATATCATGACTCACCATTGATCCTCATGTTATGTTTCTACTCTAAAAATTCAGCATGTTGTGACGTCGTCTGCAGAATCTCTGGACCTTCTCACGTTTGTGCTTTAAAAAAGAAGGATTTATATCTTTATGTCTCTAATATTGTCTCCTCATATGGGTTAGGGTTAGTGGCTGAGCACGCCTCACAACAAGAAGGTTTGACTCCCGGGCCTTTCTGTGTGGAGTTTGCATGTTCTCCCTGTGTCTGGGTGCAGTTTGCAGTTAGCTCAAGATCTGGAGATCTAACAGGTTTAACCCAGAAACAATGAGGGATGGGTCAAATGCAGGTTTAACCCAGAGACACTAAATAATGTGTCAAATGCAGGTTTAGCCCCGCGACACTGAGTGATGGGTCAAATCCAGGTTCAACCCAGAGACACTGAGAGATGGGTCAAATGCAGGTTTAGCCTAGAGACACTGAGTGATGGGTCAAATGCAAGTTTAACCCAGAGACACTGAGGCATGGGTAAAATGCAAGTTTAACCAAGAGACACTGAGTGATTGGTCAAATGCAGGTTTAACCCAGAGACACTAAAGAATATGTCAAATGCAAGTTTAACCAAGAGACACTGAGTGATTGGTCAAATGCAGGTTTAACCCAGAGACACTAAAGAATATGTCAAATGCAGGTTTGTCCCCATGACACTGAGGGATGGGTCAAATGCAGGTTTAGCACAAAGACACTGAGGTATGGGTCAAATGCAGAGGGCACATTTCCCTGCAGGAAAAAAGTGGACCTTAACCTTAACATACTTGGAGTTGTATGTTTCATTCACACATTTGAGTAAATCTCTCTGCAGAGCTCACAACACTCTGTTCCACCTTGTGACATCATCAGGTGGTAATAGTGCCTCTGTGTTTTTAAAGTCCACTTCCACCAATCAAACTGTAATCTGACGAGGTGCTTTAACGTGATGTTCTGCTGTAACTTTATGATGTAAAACCAAGCCATAGACTGTATGGCCTGATTTAACTTTATCTATCTCCATGGAGACAAGCAATGACACCACTAGGTCAAGTTAAAGATCAGATCTGTGTAGAGGCGAGCCCATTCATGATAAAAATGCATGTTTTTCAAGGTATTTTTAAGCAATAGAAACACCTCTAACTAATAAATATGAATCCAAATCTCAGTAACATCCCAAGCAGAACAATCACATCTCCATGGAGACAAGCAGAAAAGTTACATAGTGCACCTTTAAAAATTATCTGCAGAAATGAATATGTGCTTTTTCTTTTGCTGTGCTCTTTTTGTACTTTTGGACATACAACATGTAAAACATGTGAAGAATGGACAGAGCCTGAAGTTTGAGAGAAACGCGGGGGCGGAGTCAGAGGAGGGACAAAGATGGCCAACGCCGTATCCCTGGGTGATTTTGAAACTATTAAACTTTTCACCGTGTTCAGGAAAATAAAGTTTGATTTTGCCATCGCTGATAGATCGGTTCAAAAGGAGGAGGATCCCTGATGAGAACACAAAATGTCACAGATACAAGTGCTAGAGTTTGTGCTGGAACAGGAGTTACACTGCAAAAAGTCAGACTGCGGGAGCTCAAACTGTGAGAATTCAAATGTTTTCATTTTGAGTGTTTTGATAAGGATTTATATGAGACAAGAGCAGAAAGGAGGCGCTAGTGAGTGAGCGACATAGCTAAAGGTTTGGGATGTTTTGGTATTTCTGTGTAAAAGGTCAGGTTAAACTCATGATTCACAGTTTTAATTTATCTTTATATAAATACCTTGTTTCCTTTAATGTTATTTCTGCATAAATATTAGCTTTTCCATGAACACCCCCTGCAGGTGCAGTATTGTGAGTGCAGTTTAGGTCAGATACATAATATTTTAGACTGGATTTTTCATTGGTTTTAAAGTTAATCTTGTGGGTTGAGTTAATTTTTTCTGGGGGAGGGTCTGCTACCTGCTTGTCTGGAATGTTCCACAGTATGGCATTGAATTATCTCCATAGAGACAAACAAGTGGTGCACCCAAGCCAAGTTACAGGTAGTATCTGTGGAGAGGCAACCCCACTCACAATAAGAATACTTCATGATGACTTTTTTAGCCTTCAAAACACCAAGTTGAATAAGTTTAATGCCATTCTGTGGAACATTTGAGATAAAACAGTAACATCGTCATGGAGACAGGCAGACCCCTCCCTCGAGAAGTCAAGGCATCATCAAAGAATAATTTACTTACTTCACTCGCAAATATTTAGCTTTGAAATACTAAAATAATTGAAAAACAGAATAATCTTTGAGGTCAGGTTGTTGCGTTGTCGCCACATTGGTCTGTACTACCATTGTGTCCTTGGGCAAGACACTTTGGTGAATAATGTGCATATATGCGTGCGAGCCATGGTTGTCAAAAAACTTGTTGGCATAGATTGGCAGCCACATCTGTGTCAGCTCGCTCCAGGGCAGCTGCGGCAGAGTGTGAAGAGTGAATGAATATGAACTGAGCTGCAAACATGGTAGGGCGGCCGGATTAACCGCAATCGAACCGAAATCACAGTTTGAATAAATGCAGTTAGGAAATCACAAAGGCTGTCTTATTTTGCATAGAAACGTCTAACCCTGTAGTTTAGATCTGTACAAATGTGTTCTGAAATGTGATTGTTGGATTAATCTTTGTCGATAGGTGCGTTTAATCTAATCGCAATTGCAATGTTTGTCAAAAAAAATCCCAATTACATTTTTTTTTTTTCCCAAATCGTCCAGTCCTATTTATAGAACTGGTGCATTATGAACTAAAAACATTCCAAAACCACCCAAAATTAGACCAACATTGCAAATTCAAGTAATTTAACCTCCAGAAGTGCGACTTTTTGCAGTGTGTGTAACAGTTATTGCGGTCCCCAGCTCCATGTGCTCAACTATAGCGTCGTCTCATACTCTAGCCTTTCCTGGACCAGCGCGTCGTCCTTGTACTGGAGCCTAGGGGGAGTCAGCGAGCAGTCCACGGCGAGGATGGCCTTCCGGATGCTGCGGTCTAGAACATGACGTTCCCAGGCCGGATACCTGTTCCGGCAAAGGTCGATCTTGATTACAGTTTCTTCGAGTCGGGGCGGGCGGGACGAGGGCGTGGAGGGAGCAGTGGGTCGAACCTGGAAAACCGCGGCGCTCCCGTCCGTCACCGAAGCCTTCTCCCGCTCCAGAGTGGACAGCGCTCCTCCGCGGTTGGATCGAAGCGAGTTGGTGGCGCCCTCCGATGGCAGCGTGGAGAAGTGCGCGGTGGGGTCGAGGTTGAGGCCCTGGCCGCTGGGGGAGCGACCGAAGCGCGGGCCGTTGGGGTGGAAGAAGGCGTAGTACATGAGCATGAACAGGACTCCGGTGAAGAAGGAGCTGAAGATGACACAGAGGGCGGGGACGGCGAAGGCGTCGGTGGAGTGCGGAGCTCGGTACAGGTACCACAGAGTACTGAGCGCCGCGTTCTCCACCAGGATCACCAGGTAGTAGATGAACAACCGGAACCTACAGGAGAGGTCAGAGGTCAGACATTAGAACAGAGCTGCATGGGATTTACAATAAACTTGGGCTGTGCAATTCAAGGGTTTCAGATGAACAATTCCTTCTTGATTTGAAGGACTCTGAAGGACCCAGTGAGGACCTTTCCTCTTTCAAAAGTGATATTATTTTGATTTTCTTAATTGCTATGACCACAGAAGAGGGTTGCCATAGCTTCAAACCCATGAATTATCAAACTTTAATCAAGACTTAGACATTCTAATGTTCAGTGATGAGCTTGGGTACTTAATAGAGAGGTCTAAAATCAGTCCTTCGTGAAAAGTAAGATATTTTTCCTAAGACATGGACTTGAAAGAGTTTAAAGTCATGGTGAAGGTGAACCTGCTACGAGCTATGGGCTAACACTTGTTATCAGTCCCAAAACCACAATGAAACCCATTTATCTCATAGTGATTAAGCTCACCGCTCCACAGATCTGACCTCAAACTTGGCCTGGTTCCGTCCCCAGCTTGTCTTACTGCTTAATGCCATACTGTGGAAATTCCCAGGCAGAGCAATAACATCTCCATGGAGACAAGCAGAAGGGTGGACCCTTCATCAGAAAAGTGACATCTTTATATCCAGGCTCTAAACGGTTCTGTTCAGCTGTGCATATGACAGAAAGCTTTTTATTCTGCTCTTCTACTTTAATGTTTATTTTATGATGATTATTTGTGATTATTTATGTTTTGATTTGTTTGTGCTGTGATTTTAATGTCTTTCTCATTCTGTAAAGCACTTTAAATTACTTTGTGTGCTGTGCTGTACAAATAAACTTGACTTGCCCTATATAAATAATCTCATAGAAGTCTTACTGTGTGTGTGTGGGGGTGGGGGGTGGGGGGGGTGTATTATAGAAGGTCAATGTGTCTTGTTCCATAAACTGTGGATAATGACAAACAGCTGAAGGAGCCATGTGAGTCACTGATGTTCAGGACGAGAACCACTGAAAACTGAACAACACAAAAACACAACCAACACAACATAACAACAAACCTACACAACAGCACAACCACTCAACAACACAACCAACACAACTACAAAATCACACAACAACACAACCAACACAACAACGCAATCACACAACAACAACAACCAACAACAACCAACACAATAACACAGCACAACCACACAACAATACAACCAACACAACCACACAGCAACACAAACACACAACAACACAACCATACAACAACACAACCACACAACGACATAACAACACAACCATACAACCACACAATGACACAACATTATAACAATACAACCACAAAACCACACAATAACACAACAACACGACTATGGAAGCACACAACAACAAAACCACACAACCGTACACCAACACAACAACACAACAACACAAACAGATGACAACACAAGGGCTGAAATAATCCAAATGTTTCTAGTGTAGGTAAATGAGGTTTACACAGTGGAGCACTTCCTGTATCACCAGATGACATCACAAGGTGGAAGGGAGTGTTTTCTCTATAAGAGAAGCACTCAGCCTTAATGTGCAGAGTTTGTGTGTTAAACATGTGTGAATCAAACAAAACACAACTCCAGGTCTGTTTGTGATGAGGAAACTACATTAGAACATGTAAAAACAGTGTAGCGTGTGCTCTTTAAATAGTAATCACTTCAGACTTCATCATCATAATCGTCGTGCTCGCCGTGTCCAGTCTCACCGTGTGCGTCCCTCTTTGACGTTGAACCAGGAGAAGATGTAGATGATGCCCACCACCATGTCGAACACGATCTCCTCCCACTTGGTGATGCAGTAGTCAGTCTCACAGTGAACAATCCAGAAGGTCATGACGCACCAGTGCAGGACGATGAAGAGGCCGAAGTAGAGCTGGAACACGGAGGCGAAGAGGGCGAAGGTGATGACACGCGCCGCCATCGTGAAGAAATGCCAACAGAACTGAAGAGACACGCCCAGGTAACTCATGGAGCGTTTATCTTCCCGAGACTCACGCAGGGACTTCTGATACGAGGCCAGAGCCCACGCCAGAGACACCAACGAGGCAGCAGCTGTCATACCTGAAGGAGAGAGGAGGGGAGAAAGAGAGGAGGGGAGTAAGAGAGAGGAGAGGAGTAAGAGAGGAGGGGAGTAAGAGAGAGGAGAGGAGTAAGAGAGGAGGGGAGTAAGAGAGAGGAGAGGAGTAAGAGAGGAGGGGAGTAAGAGAGAGGAGAGGAGTAAGAGAGGAGGGGAGTAAGAGAGAGGAGAGGAGTAAGAGAGGAGGGGAGTAAGAGAGAGGAGAGGAGTAAGAGAGGAGGGGAGTAAGAGAGAGGAGAGGAGTAAGAGAGGAGGGGAGTAAGAGAGAGGAGAGGAGTAAGAGAGGAGGGGAGTAAGAGAGAGGAGAGGAGTAAGAGAGGAGGGGAGTAAGAGAGAGGAGAGGAGTAAGAGAGGAGGGGAGTAAGAGAGAGGAGAGGAGTAAAAGAGGAGGGGAGTAAGAGAGAGGAGAGGAGTAAGAGAGGAGGGGAGTAAGAGAGAGGAGAGGAGTAAGAGAGGAGGGGAGTAAGAGAGAGGAGAGGAGTAAGAGAGGAGGGGAGTAAGAGAGAGGAGTAAGAGAGGAGGGGAGTAAGAGAGGAGAGGAGTAAGAGAGGAGGGGAGTAAGAGAGGAGAGGAGTAAGAGAGGAGGGGAGTAAGAGAGAGGAGAGGAGTAAGAGAGAGGAGAGGAGTAAGAGAGGAGGGGAGTAAGAGAGAGGAGAGGAGTAAAAGAGGAGGGGAGTAAGAGAGAGGAGAGGAGTAAAAGAGGAGGGGAGTAAGAGAGAGGAGAGGAGTAAGAGAGGAGGGGAGTAAGAGAGAGGAGAGGAGTAAGAGAGGAGGGGAGTAAGAGAGAGGAGAGGAGTAAAAGAGGAGGGGAGTAAGAGAGAGGAGAGGAGTAAGAGAGGAGGGGAGTAAGAGAGAGGAGAGGAGTAAGAGAGGAGGGGAGTAAGAGAGAGGAGTAAGAGAGGAGGGGAGTAAGAGAGGAGAGGAGTAAGAGAGGAGGGGAGTAAGAGAGGAGAGGAGTAAGAGAGGAGGGGAGTAAGAGAGGAGGGGAGTAAGAGAGAGGAGAGGCGTAAGAGAGGAGGGGAGTAAGAGAGAGGAGAGGAGTAAGAGAGGAGGGGAGTAAGAGAGGGGGGGGAATAAGAGAGGAGGGGAGTAAGAGAGAGGAGAGGAGTAAGAGAAGAGGGGAGTAAGAGAGGAGGGGAGTAAGAGAGGAGGGGAGTAAGAGAGAGGAGAGGCGTAAGAGAGGAGGGGAGTAAGAGAGAGGAGAGGAGTAAGAGAGGAGGGGAGTAAAAAAGGAGGGGAGAGTAAGAGAGGAGGGAAGTAAGAGAGGAGGGGAATAAGAGAGGAGGGGAGTAAGAGAGAGGAGAGGAGTAAGAGAGGAGGGGAGTAAGAGAGAGGAGAGGCGTAAAAGAGGAGGGAAGTAAAAAAGGAGGGGAGAGTAAGAGAGGAGGGAAGTAAGAGAGGAGGGGAATAAGAGAGGAGGGGAGTAAGAGAGGAGGGGAGTAAAAAAGGAGGGGAGAGTAAGAGAGGAGGGAAGTAAGAGAGGAGGGGAATAAGAGAGGAGAGGAGTAAGAGAGGAGGGGAGTAAGAGAGAGGAGAGGAGTAAGAGAGGAGGGGAGTAAGAGAGAGGAGAGGAGTAAGAGAGGAGGGGAGTAAGAGAGAGGAGAGGAGTAAGAGAGGAGGGGAGTAAGAGAGAGGAGAGGAGTAAAAGAGGAGGGGAGTAAGAGAGAGGAGAGGAGTAAGAGAGGAGGGGAGTAAGAGAGAGGAGAGGAGTAAGAGAGGAGGGGAGTAAGAGAGAGGAGAGGAGTAAGAGAGGAGGGGAGTAAGAGAGAGGAGAGGAGTAAAAGAGGAGGGGAGTAAGAGAGAGGAGAGGAGTAAGAGAGGAGGGGAGTAAGAGAGAGGAGAGGAGTAAGAGAGGAGGGGAGTAAGAGAGAGGAGAGGAGTAAGAGAGGAGGGGAGTAAGAGAGAGGAGTAAGAGAGGAGGGGAGTAAGAGAGGAGAGGAGTAAGAGAGGAGGGGAGTAAGAGAGGAGAGGAGTAAGAGAGGAGGGGAGTAAGAGAGGAGGGGAGTAAGAGAGAGGAGAGGAGTAAGAGAGAGGAGAGGAGTAAGAGAGGAGGGGAGTAAGAGAGAGGAGAGGAGTAAAAGAGGAGGGGAGTAAGAGAGAGGAGAGGAGTAAAAGAGGAGGGGAGTAAGAGAGAGGAGAGGAGTAAGAGAGGAGGGGAGTAAGAGAGAGGAGAGGAGTAAGAGAGGAGGGGAGTAAGAGAGAGGAGAGGAGTAAAAGAGGAGGGGAGTAAGAGAGAGGAGAGGAGTAAGAGAGGAGGGGAGTAAGAGAGAGGAGAGGAGTAAGAGAGGAGGGGAGTAAGAGAGAGGAGAGGAGTAAGAGAGGAGGGGAGTAAGAGAGAGGAGTAAAAGAGGAGGGGAGTAAGAGAGGAGAGGAGTAAGAGAGGAGGGGAGTAAGAGAGGAGAGGAGTAAGAGAGGAGGGGAGTAAGAGAGGAGGGGAGTAAGAGAGAGGAGAGGAGTAAGAGAGGAGGGGAGTAAGAGAGAGGAGAGGCGTAAGAGAGGAGGGGAGTAAGAGAGAGGAGAGGAGTAAGAGAGGAGGGGAGTAAGAGAGGAGGGGAGTAAGAGAGGAGGGGAGTAAGAGAGAGGAGAGGAGTAAGAGAAGAGGGGAGTAAGAGAGGAGGGGAGTAAGAGAGGAGGGGAGTAAGAGAGAGGAGAGGCGTAAGAGAGGAGGGGAGTAAGAGAGAGGAGAGGAGTAAGAGAGGAGGGGAGTAAAAAAGGAGGGGAGAGTAAGAGAGGAGGGAAGTAAGAGAGGAGGGGAATAAGAGAGGAGGGGAGTAAGAGAGAGGAGAGGAGTAAGAGAGGAGGGGAGTAAGAGAGAGGAGAGGCGTAAAAGAGGAGGGAAGTAAAAAAGGAGGGGAGTAAAAAAGGAGGGGAGAGTAAGAGAGGAGGGAAGTAAGAGAGGAGGGGAATAAGAGAGGAGGGGAGTAAGAGAGGAGGGGAGTAAAAAAGGAGGGGAGAGTAAGAGAGGAGGGAAGTAAGAGAGGAGGGGAATAAGAGAGGAGGGGAGTAAGAGAGGAGGGGAGTAAAAAAGGAGGGGAGAGTAAGAGAGGAGGGAAGTAAGAGAGGAGGGGAATAAGAGAGGAGGGGAGTAAGAGAGGGGGGGAATAAGAGAGGAGGGGAGTAAGAGAGAGGAGAGGCATAAAAGAGGAGGGGAATAAAAAAGGAGGGGAGAGTAAGAGAGGAGGGAAGTAAGAGAGAGGAGAGGAGTAAGAGAGGAGGGGAGTAAGACGGGAGGACAGTATTGATGAGATGTGGGGTAATGCCATGTAGAAGCTGGTCAGTCTAAAGCTGCAGTTTACCTTACACATTCTGAACATCCTATCCATCCTATCCTATTTCAGAGATCAGAATTTTCCATTAAAGTGAAGCTAACAACAACTAGCATGCTAACCATAGACTATATATATAAATGGACATAGCTAACCTGCTAGCCACCATGCTCCACATAAGAAGTGAGTATGGGCACGCTTCCAGCTACATCGACTCTGGCTCCAATTCACTTTCAACTGAAAAACTGTGGCTCATCTCTCTGTAACTGCTGCTGTCAGACTTGTCACTTTGGTCTTAAACCCTCAAACTGTGGCTTGTGGAGCCAAATGCGGTCCTCAAACCAATTTTTCTTGGCCCTCAAGATCCAGGTGAATTGGCCCATATTACCTGAAACAGTACTTTTTACTGTGCATTTCTGAAAATCTACTAACTGCCCTGCCCTGCTCTGTGTTTTTATATGTGGCACTTAATGAGAAAAGTTTTGACACCTCTGTCTTAAATGTTCGCATTAACCTGCTCTTCATAATCCTGGTGTTTTTATTTCGCTATTGTGTCCGTACATCAAGATATGAACATTAACAACAAACAGATCAGGTGCCTTCTTTCCCCAAGGTCGCTCTCGCTAGCGTTAGCAATAGATTTGATTGACAGTGTTGCTAAACCAGCGAGGCGGGTGGGAAGGGGCATTACCTTCAACAGCCTTGCTCTGGATTGTCTCTTTGGTTGCTATGATACTCACGGTCGGAATTCCAAATCTGGAACTCGGCTCTGAGATCTGCTTATACAATATGTCTGTACTGGGGCAAGACACATTTTACTTAAATGCACAGGAAAAATCAGGTAGGAGGAGTGAGCGAGTGAGCTGAAGATTTGATATTTTTTGTTATTTATCTGTAAAAAGGCAGATTAAGCTCACAAGTCCATTCTGGATGGATGTATCCATCCATCCATTTCCTTCCGCTTATCCGGGGCCGGGTCGCGGGGGCAGCAGTCTAAGCAGGGACTCCCAGACTTCCCTCACCCCGGACACGTCCTCCAGCTCCTCCGGTGGGACCCCAAGGCGTTCCCAGGCCAGAGAGACATAGTCCCTCCAGCGTGTCCTGGGTCTTCCCCGGGGCCTCCTCCCGGTGGGACATGCCCAGAACACCTCCCTAGGGAGGCGTCCAGGAGGCATCCTGAGCAGATGCCCGAGCCACCTCAGCTGGTTCCTCTCAACGTGTAGGAGCAGCGGCTCTACTCCGAGCTCCTCCCGTGTGACTGAGCTCCTCACCCTATCCCTAAGGGTGCGCCTGGCCACCCTACGGAGGAAACCCATTTCAGCCGCTTGTATCCGCGACCTTGTCCTTTCGGTCATTACCCAGAGCTCATGACCATAGGTGAGGGTAGGAACGTAGATTGAGGTAAATCGAGAGCTTCGCCTTTGGGCTCAGCTCCTTCTTCACCACAACGGACCAATACAGCGACCACATCACTGCAGACGCTGCACCGATCCGCCTGTCAATCTCCCGCTCCATCCTTCCCTCACTCGTGAACAAGACCCCCAAGGCCCCGCTTTATATAAATACATTGTTTTAGTAGTTTTAGCATGAACTCCCCCTGCAGGTGTAGTCTTGTGAGTGCAGTTTAGGTCAGATACATAGACATAGTTTATAATAGTTCTGAGAGCTTTGCCACGCCCTAACCAGCGGTCTAAAGCCGTGTGTTCTGTACCTTGCACGGGCTGCAGTTTGTACGTCTGGATGATGATGCAGAGCTGGAGCACGAGCTGAGGAGCACTCTCCAGGAACGTGGCCAGAAGGTGGAGCATGCTCACGTCTGCAAACTCATACACCATCCTCCAGTGGAACCTCCAGTGCTCTGAGTCTGAAGAACGTCTGCTGCGGATCCCAAGGTAGATCGTGTGGAAGTATCTGCGGACAGAGACGGAGAGAGACGAAGGGAAGAGGGGGAGAGAGAGGGAGACAGAGGAGGAGAGGCAAGGAGAGCGAGAGAGAGGGGGGGGACAGAGAGGGAGTAGGGGGAGGGAGAGAGAGAAGGACAGAGAAGGAAAGTGAGGAAGAGAGAGATGTACAGAAGAGGAGAGGGAGTGAGGAAGGGAAAAAGAGAGAGAGAGGGAAGAGGGAGGGAGAGAAAGAGGGAGGAGGGGGAAGGAGGGACGGAAGAGGAGAGAGAGAGAAAGGGACAGCAGAGAGGGAGGGAGGGGAGGGAGATAGGGAGGAGGGGGAAGGAAGGAGAGCAGGACGAATGGGGGGGCAGAGGAGGCAAGGGAGGGAGGGAGAGAGAGAGGAGGGGGAACAGAGGAGGGGAGAGGGAGAGAGGGAGGAGGGGGAAAGAGAGAGATAGAGAGGGAGAGATGGGGAGAGAGGGAGAGAAGGGGTGGGAGGGACAGTGGGGGATGGAGAGAGAGGGGGGAGAGAAGGGGGAGAGATGGGGAAGGGGGGGGAGAGGGGAGAGAGAGGGAGAGATGGAGGAGGGAGGGAGAGAGAGGGGGAGAGAGAGGGGGAGATGGGGGAGGGAAGGAGAGAGGGGGAGTGAGAGAGAGAGAGAGTAGGGGAGAGAAGGGGGAGGGGGAGAGGGAGAGAAAGGGAGGGAGAGAAGGACAAAGAGAGTAGGGTGCAGACAGATGTGAGAAAGAAGAGAGAAAAAGGGTGAGAGTGTTATTGCTGTTGGAGCCACATCTGTCTCATTCTGCCCCAGGGCGACTCTGGCTACAGTCAAAAGTCACCACCATCAGAGACGGACTGAGGAGAGGAGGAACTTATAGAGAACTGTGTGGCATGATTTGAACAGAAACAGGTTCAATATTCACTGTTTTTGAAATAAATCTCCAAACTTATGATCCACAAATGTTGATCCTTCTCATTATTTGTTTGAGATCAGCTCCACTCTTTCCTCTGTCTCTCTCTCCCCCTCTTCTCCTCCTCTCTCTCACTCTTGCTCCTGGAAAATAGATTCTTTCATACAGCATTTCATTATATAAAACTTTTCCCATTCAAAAGATCTTAAATTTTGTTTTCAGTTGTTAATCACTATGGTAACAGTCCTAATAATTCATTCCACAACTGATAGGAAAAGCCTTTGCTGCTCCTTCTGAGATCATAAAGACAAGAATATAACTATACCTTCTGGCATTAAAGAAACACTATGTCACTTTTCAGATTTTTTACTGAGAACAGGCTCATCTCTCCACAGATCTGACCTGCAGTTTAGCCTGGTGGTGTCTGCATGGATAATAGTGTAATAACTGAGATTTTGTGGTGGTCCAATGCATCTCTGCTGTTAAGATTAAGGCGTGGGGGGTTCTGCATGCAGGTCTATGGCGTAATGTTCAGCAGTTAGCATTGTGGTATTGATGGTTTATACATGTTTGGTGGAAAATAGGCCTACTTTCTAAGCACTGAACCGTCTGCTGTAGTGTAGGAGTAAAGCAGTTCAACTAAGGCTAAAAACAATAGCTGGCTTCAAGGTTAAGCGTAGGTGTAAGTGCTGTAATGGTCTGAATGAGTTTAGTGAAGGTTTACGAAGACACAGGATTCAAACGTGTTTAACAGAATATATGACCTTCAGATAATTGTGGCTGTGTCTAAAAATCCCACAGTTCTGGTCCTTGATCTGAATGTCAGGTGCACACTGAACACGCCTGTGTGACAGTGAGTGATATGAATGTGTCTGAACTGCACTGTCAAAACCAGCGCGTGTGTTCATTCATTCATAACGTCTTTGTAACAGAGAGCCATGTTAGGCCCTATAGGCCCCAAATGCACCATGGAGCTTAACACAGGCCTACAGATGCTAAAAGAGCTGACCCTGTGAGGAGGCAACAGATTAAACAGTTTAAAGTTACACTGACAACAGCAGATCCACCTCAAGCCAATGTCTGAGCACACGTGCGTTTAGCTCAGCCCCCAGTCATGACCCTGAATCTGGTCTGAACCTGGTCTGAACCTGGTCTGATCCTGATCTGAACCTGGTCTGGTCCTGGTCTGGTCCTAATCTGGTCCTGGTCCTGGTCTGGTCCTGGTCTGGTCCTTGTCTGGTCCTGGTCTGGTCTTGTGCCTTCACTGACCCCTCATATGAGCAGACAGCTGGATGTATAGATACAGAGTAATAGGACAGAACAGACACATATATGAGCGGCTCGTACCTCCAGACCTGGCCCAGCTGCAGGATGTGGATCACGGACTGGCAGACCCACACGCAGCAGCGGTACGCGGGTCTGCGGGCCTCGGGGATCCCGGTGCCGGTGGCCGTGCTGCCGGTGGTGGTGTTCTTACTCGCTGTGGAGGCCTGTCTCTGCGGGGTGGAGGGCTGTGGTCCCCGGACGTCCGCGTGAGAGGCCGAGCAGCTCAGCAGCTTGTTCCCGTCCAGCTGTGTGCACTCCGCGGCGCAGCCCGCGGGACTCTCGGTGCTGAAGTCATGAACGAACCAGCGGAAACTGAAGAGCTGCACCGAGAAAGAACCGAGCACCACAAAGAAGAGCGTGAGGCCGAACCACCAGTAGTCCCGCCGGAGGTAGTAGTCCACCGACAGCCACACGTCCGTGCCCACGTCCGCCACGTACACGGCCACGGCGGCCAGCACCCACAGCGCGTCCCACACCGAGTACCGCTGCTCGGAGCCCGGGCGCATGCACGCGGAGCGCGGCCCGCAGCAGCGCGAGTCCCCGTTCACGAAGTCCCCCTCCGCGGGCCCCAGACCTGGCCCCGGGTCCGCCTGAGCGCCCACGTGCAGCCCCTGCACCGAGCCCGCGTGCTCTGAGTTGTGCAGCGGCGTGAAGGCCACGTCGCTCTTCTTCATCTTCAGCACTCCGTCTGATTTAGCCGCCATCATTAGCCACAGAAGCTAACGCACCGCCCTGCTCACCGCCCTGCCGCTATCCCCTCCTCCCGCTCCGCGTGGCCGCCTCTCATATCACTGCGCGGACCGTCCCGAGCGGACAGGCCCCGTCATGAGGCTCCGGTACCAGGCTCCGAGGCTCCGAGGCGCTGCGCTCCGGGCTAACGCTGCTCCGCTCGGGCATGAGAGAGAACCGACCGCAGCCTCTTCCTCAATGACATCATCCCCAGCTCTCCTCTCTCTCCTCCCTCACTCTTTCTCCCTCTCTCTCCCTCTTTCTCCCTCTCTCTCCCTCTTTCCTCTCTCTCTTTCTCCTCCCCCTCTCTTTCCTCTCCTCCTCCTCCTCTCTTTCTCCTCCCTCTCTTCGCTCTCTCCTCCTCCTCTCCTCTCTCTCTCCTCTCTTTCTCCTCCTCCTCCCCCTCTCTTTCTCCTCTCTCTCTGCTCTCTCCTCCTCTCCTCCTCTCTCCGTGTCAGAGTCTCCTCTGTTCAGTGTGTTCTGGTTTAAACCCTGGTCTGAGCAGTTTCAGCACCGCGGACAGCGCCTCAGCCTCTGCTCAGCCTGTGCACACTGCGGTTCACCTCGGCTCTGTAGTTACTATGTATCTTTGGTTCACAGGCTTGTTCAGCTTGTTCAGTGTGATAATATAATAAATCCTACACAGGCCTACAGCTGAATAATTGAAGGCCTCCTCACGCCGCAGCTGTCAGGGTCTGAAACATGAGCCACCACTTTTATATTTATGATTTAAGTCACTCACGTTTCATTCATAAGTCTACAGTCTGTGCTCTGCTGTAGGCGACACAGTGACTCAGTAGTTAGCGCCTGCACCTCACCTCTAGATGAGTAGATGTGCTACAGGTGAGATCTGCAGAGAGGCGAGCCCACTCACAATAAAAATGTATGTTTTTCCAAGGTTTTTCCTTTGCAATAAAACACCTGTAATTACTGAATTAATTAAGTTTAAACATGAATGCTGCACTGTTCCAGGCAAAACATTCATATCTTTGTGCAGACCTTCCACCAGAAAAGTTACGTAGTGCGCCTTTAAGCCTTTGAGCTTTTTACCATGTTATAACATTGTTCCCTCATTAAAAACATGCCTGAACACGTTTTAGATGTCATCCATACATGTTTGAGTAATTTAGTGATCTCTCGCAGGCCTTATTTGAACAATACTTTTGTTCAGCTGTAAGAGTCTGTTCAATGCTCTGCCCACAAGCCTCACCCATGCTCCTACACAACAATTAAGTACATAAATATGTGATATGCAGTAGTTTCATTAGTGGGATGCACACTGATTATGACAGCGCTCTGAAGGGGGAGTGACAAACACAGAGAGCAAAGGGAGGGGGGGACTCAGAGCATCAAAAATGAAACTTATAAAACACAAGAATGTTGTTTTAGCATTTTCAACACAATAAAAGGTAACATGGTGATCTAAATGTGTTATGTGTTGGCAGTTAATATACCATAGAAGTAAAATACCTCCTCTTTAATGCTCACTACTGTACTGTACAACTCTATTAAAACACATTTACCAGTTTAAATAAAACCAGTGATATTTATTCAGTCTTTCCAGTGACAATGACACATGTAAACAGTGGTCCACAAGAGTTAAAGGGAGATGTTACTGCTTTGTCTGGAATGTTCCACAGTGAGGCATGAACCATATCTATGCGCAGGAGTTTAGATCTGCATAATTAAATAAATACAAGGCAGATTTAACTTAATACTGTGGAATATTCCAAACAAAGCAACAGCATCTCCATGGTGACATATAGCTGGCGAACCCTCCATCAGAGAAGTTCCATAGTGCGTCTTTATTATTAGGTAACTCACAGATCTAACAGTGTTAAAACATCTGATGTAACAATGAATCGGAAAACCCAGGAAATATTTTAAAGTGCATATGCCAGGTTTTCATGTTTTTCTAATTCAGACTTGGTTTGGTGGGATTTATTTTTAAAATTGAATAAATGAGGAGAAAAATATCAAAATACAGTAGGTAGCATTGAGTTGTAAAACAGAATCCCTCGTCCTATGTCATCAACGCGGAAAACATCCAAAATCCGGCCGTTTACGCACAAGGAAGACAATTTTCTAACAGTTTAAACCTTCATTTAGCAAAATAAAGGTGTCATATATTTTTATTAGTCAAAGCACATTTGTTTTGTGAAATGTTATGCAATTACCTCTGTGTATGTCATATCTGCTGCCTGTTTCAACCAGGAAGTACAATTATAAACATCACAAAAACAAAAATGTTAAAATAGGCAAGATTAAAACTTTCAGTGAGATGAGTATGACCTGGCAAATGCACTTTAAGCTTTGTACAATGTTCTAATGTAGTTTCCTTACCAAACACATACCTGGAGTTGAGTATTATTTCATTTGTCATATTAGACTAATCCTCTTGTCGTCATCTGGTGTCAATACAGAAGTGCTTCTCCATGTTTTTAAAGCCCACACACCTTCATCAGACACTACTGATGTTTGTAGTAACACAGTGTAATAAATGCATATCCATTAGTTCATTTACATTTGAAGAGTTCAGTTTTTTTAACAGTTTTGAAGTTTGTTTAGGCCTTTTTACGAGGCACCTTATCTCCAAGTGGAACTTCATCCATCAGTTTCTGTAAAGAAACAAAGAGGAGAGGGTCAGATGATGCAGAGGATGATGTAGAGGAGGGTGCAGAGGAAGTTTCAGACCTGTAGCAGTCTTGTGTAGTAGCTGAGGTTGTCTTCTCCTTCTCGCCGGCTCTCGTCCACCTTGTATCTTCTACAGGCCAGGAGCAGTTCAGTGGAGTTGAACAGAGGAGCAGGGTCCAGAGAGCTGCTGTTGATCAGGCTCACCAGGTACTCACGGTAATGCTTCCTGTGAAGCCAAGACCCATGTATAAAACATTTAACATTAAAGCAATGACAACAAAAGGACAAAATGCAAGTATGGAGTAACCTGACAGTGAATAATGATTGAAAAAGGGATTCATAGGTGGATAGAATATGAATCTTTTTCATAGGTTCAAGTAGTTACAATTTATTAGATATGCTGATTATGCTGTTCTTGTTTAAAGGCGCTGTACCTGATTTTTACTGTCTTAAAAAGGTGAAAAACATTTTAAACAACATCCTAATTATTCACCACAATGACTTTAAAAGTGTGTTTATCAACTTTCAGAGACCAGTGTGGAGTTTTACTGTAACAGTAAAGCTAACAACAACTAGCATGCTAACAGAGCACCAGCCTTACATTCACTGACTATTAAAACGTTTAATAATTAGATGCAGCTGGCACGTGGTGCTCTCATTTTGACCTTAAGAGCTGCTTTTATATAAATATATCTTTCTGGTATCAGGAGAGATGGATACAGAGTGCACATATTAAACTCTCACTCGCAGAGTCCAGCGTGTCCAGGCTGAGTCTGAGCTCCACAGGCTGAGTCAGACTGCTGCCCGCCCTCATCCTTCTGCTCCAGGACACCACACTGACCTACAACATATATATACAACAACTGTTAAAAGTCCTGTGTGCATGAAACTACATTACCCATGATGCATCTGTTACTATTGTTTTTCAGTGTGATGTTAGGAGCCTCGTGCTGTTATCAGGCCATGAATTATATGGCCTGATAACAGCACGAGGCTCATACAGAATTATCAGTCTGTATGAGAACTGTGTGCATCCATATATAACCACACTCATAACCACACAAACACACAACTGCACACACAAAATAAGTCAAATCAGCCCAATGGGGCGACAGTAGCTCAGGTGGTAGAGTGTTCACTGATCCAAAGGCTGGCGGTCCGAATCCCACTCTCAACATAAACGTCATTGGTAGAGTGGTCAGATCCCACAGGATGGGTGTGCAATTCTAGCTCCCACAGATGAATGATGTCATTGTGTCCTTGGGCAAGACACTTAACCCACCGCGTCACTGGTGTATGAATGTGTGAACGAGTGAGTGGTTACTTGACGTAAAGGAACCATGTAAAGGATAAAGAGTGCCTTGAAGGTAGAAAAGCGCTATACCATTTACCAATGCCATTATGCTCCCTCCTCTTCAATAAACACACTGAGCTACACGCCTGAAGATCAATAGGCAATCAGTAGATGCTGGATGCACACAGTATTTTACACCAAGCATATACAACAAATATATAAGAGGATATAGAAACCACCATGACCTAAGAAGTATACAACAAATCTAAAGAAATAAGGACATGAGCAGGAACAGAACTGTATTCAACAAAGAAATGTGTGGCTGTTTAAAGTTGCAATGTGTAACTTCTCAGGTTGGGCTGGTGCCAACAAGAACTTTTCACAGTGGCATAAAACATGTCTGTGTTTATGAAAAATAAAAAATAAAATACGGTTTCACCTTCTATGTCCATGGAGACAAGCGGGTAATGCCACTAGGTCATGTTTTAGCATTTAATTCTGTGGAACATATTTGGTAAAGTGATAACAAAGGCAGGAGACATGTAGGTTTCAGATCCTCCTCTAGAAAAGTTACATACTGCACCTTAAATATACCACGTTTTCATATGGTGCAGTGTATTTATGAGTAATCAGCCGTACTTACCCGTCTGTGTCCCAGGGGGCGCTTCAGTGTTGAATGCCACTCCATTGTTCTGGAAAGAACATTCACCACAAACCACATTAATCACAAACCACGCTCAGTACTCTGTAACTACAAAATAGACTCAGACTCAGAGGATCCAGTTACGGCCACAAATCAGTCAGATTAAAACACAAAGCACAGAGACTTGCAATGTTTGTCTGACTGACCTGTGGACTAAGCCAGAACTAAACCAGTATTTAAATGGACCTAAACCAGGTTTAAACCAGGTCTAAACCATGTCTAAACCCCATCTAAACCAGGCCTGAACCAGGTCTGAACCAAGTCTGAACCAAGGCTACCCTAGGTCTAACCTGCAACAGGGCTCCCAGTCTCTTAGGTAGAACTAAACCAGGTCTAAAGCAGGTCTAACCCAAAGATAAAACCGATCTAAATTAGGACTAAAACAGGTCTAAACCATGTTTACCCAGGTCTGACCTGTAGCAGGGCCTGCAGTCTGGAGGGCTCCCAGTCTCTCAGGTAGAACAGACAATCTCTGGGGTGGTGTGCGTGGAGCCCGGAGACGCTGCACTCATCCACGGCACATGTCTGAGCACACAGCACATAAAGAGGGTTAAATATGAATATGAATTATACTTGTACGTATACTGTATACTATATACTATACTATACTATTCTATTCTGTCTCTCTCATATATATATATATATATATATATATATATATATATATATATATATATATATATATATATATATATATATATATATATATATATATATATATACACACACACACACACACACACACACACACACACACACACACACCCACACCCCCCCCCACACACACACCCACACACACAAAGAGCTACTCCGGAGCGAGGCTGTTGAAAGTAACACCCCTTCCCTGTCAATCAAACTTGTTGCTAACACTCTGCCAGCAACAGTTACAGTGAGAGGGGCTAAGTTTTTTCAATGAAAAAGTGAACTGGAGCTGATAGAGCCAGAGGCGCACCCAGTGCTCTCCTTCTATTAGCTGGCAACAGGTTAGCCATGTCCATTTATGTATACAGTCTATGATAAAAATCCATGTTTATAACACATGTGTATGACTCACGGTGTGGAAGGGGTTGTTGCAGCCGCTGCAGAACTGGTACCTGCACTGAGAGCAGCAGAAGTGCATACAGCCGCCTTTAGAGAGAGCATACTGGAACCTGCAGTGTGGACACGCTGAGACACAACACACAGAAACAGCAGACAGAGGAGAAAGAGGAGGAAAACTGTTCATCTATCCATCAAAGAGGACATATTAAAAGTCAAAGTGCTTCAGATCAGCTCTGTCACTGTAAATGCAGAGAGTAGAAGTGTCTCACTGATGCCGTTGTCACGCAGATACCCGGCCAACCCCTGTCTCTGGTACTCAGGGTCGTTCTCTCTCTTCCAGGTCTGGTACTGCTCACAGGTGAGACCTGCGTGCTGCGACTCCCACTGCACACACACATGCAAACGCACACAAGGACACAAACAGATACACACAGATACACACCAGGACACACACAGACATGTGCATAGACAGGGACACAAACACAGACACACACACACCGACACACCCCGACACACGCAGATACACACAGGGACACACACACACGGACAGGGACAGACACACACACAGGAACATACACACACACAGGCACCCGTACATGAACACACATACACACGCACACAGGCACACGTACACGAACACACATACACACACACACACACACACGGACATACACACACACAGACACACACACAGGAACACCCCCACACACAGGCACACGTACACGAACACACATACACACACACCCCGGCACACGTAGACGAACACACATACACACAGGGACATACACACACAGACACACACACAGGAACACCCCCACACACAGGCACACGTACACAAACACACATACACACACACACACACCCCGGCACACGTACACGAACACACATACACACACACACACGCACACAGGGACATACACACACAGACACACACACAGGGACACACACAGACACAGGGTCAGGAGAGGGGCTGGTAACACTTTATAATAACTACATTAGCCTATACACATTTTTGTGTACATGGCCTGTATGTATTTGAGCAAAATTTGCCTTGACCCAGTACAGATATATGGTATAAAATAAGTGTTTTATTGTAAGAAGTGCACTGTTAGCATTCTAGTTGTTAGCAAATCTGAGAGTTGTGAAAATCACTTAAAAACTCATCACAATAAAATTAGGATGCTCTGAATGCATAAGGTAAGTGAGGAATAATTTTGGACCACAACAAACTGTTTAAAATGAACTAGTTTTAGTTCTGTTTTACACATTTTTAAGACCGTACAAATCAGGTACAGCACCTTTAGTAAAAATGTGAGGAGCTGTGTGAATGTAAACATGAACACATTCAGTTCATTACTCACTGGTTTCTTGCACTGAGCACAGAAACTGTTGCGACACTGGAAGCAGGTGACTTTGAGCTGGTCTCCATCGTAAATGAAGCCATAGGAGCACTGAGAAAAATATTACATTTAAAAATGAAAATTACTCAGTATTAAAACCTTTTATTTGATCACATTTAACATACTGTGACAGTGTTTTACATCTGTGATATTTGTGTGTATAAACTCACATGGCAGCACCAGAGGAACTTGGGGTCCTTGATCAGAGCCTGTTCAGTCAGTTTCTTATGGAACAGTTCATAGACTTCAGGCTCCAGACACTCACGCAACTGCAGCAAAACACAACACATTTTATTAATAAGTTATGGACCTGTCAGCAGTATCTGCATGTCAAAATTTATGCATCTTGTTATCTTGGCCTATTTCATTAGAGGTATAATACTCCCTACAACAGAAGCATAACTAAACCTGTCTGTACAAGACTGGAAAGGACAACACTATCATAATTTGTTGAGAGTTCATGTCTCTGGGTGCTGGATCCTGTGCTGATGGTAAAAAAAACATATCCAGCATCATGCCTCTTCTCTTCAACTCTCGGGGTACTACAATTTATTCTACAACAGTATCTCCTCCTATGCTCCTGTCTTTTACCTGTATGACTAAGACTCCACACCAGTCGTACCTGTGTGTCTAAGTTTTTGAACTTGTCAGCACCTGTCTTTTTACCTGTATGTCTAAGGTGGAGAAGTAGCTGTTGAGGGTCTCGGGGTCGTTGATGTCGGGCTCCCAGCACACGGGACACACCATGTCTCTGATGTGTTTGTCCCGAACTGCGATGGTGAAGTGCTGCTGGAAACAGCCACAGCACACACTGCACTGGCACGAGGTCAGGGACTGCATCTGTGAAAGAACCAGGACTGAACCAGGACTAAACCAGGATTAAACGAGGTCTGGACTGGTGTGAACCAGGACTGAACCAGGACTGAATCAGGTCTGAGTCGGGTCTGAACCAGATCTGGACCAGAACTGAACCAGAACTGAACCAGAACTGAACCAGAACTGAGCCAAGTCTGAACCAGAACTGAACCAGGTCTGGATCTGATCTATTTTAGTGCATATACACTGATGCTAATTTTGTTACCTTGCTGTGTGGAAATACAGATAGGCAGATGGGGCACTCTTTGGCCAGGACCCTCTTGATGAATTCTCGATCGTGGGATTCCCTCACGGCCTGCACCACATCCTCCAGAGCGTAGGGGGCGCTGTTCTCCAGCAGCAGGGACAGGGCCAGCTCGCAGCGGCCCCAGCTTGGAAGGTCATACACGGCCAGCAGGCGCCGACAGATTCGCTGGAGCAGACAGGAGGAAAAAACCCCATGGAAGACTTCAGATTTGTTCATTGTTTGAGTTTATGACAAATATATCAAATATTTTCAGCAATTATTTATTTGATTTGGAATACCTGGCTAACTTAGGTAAACCCTGGCTACTTCTCATTTTCATTGTCCAAATCTTTTCTAAGATGTTACTTGGTTTGAAATACAGTAGACCAGAGTGGTTCTCAAACTTTTAAACTTTTAAAGTTCCATGCAAGAAACAATTTGGCTTTCTGGGTATAATAGGACTATTCCAGGACAAAATCAGGGCTAAAATATGACTATACTATTGCTACCCTAGTTCTATCCTCGTCATTACCCAAAGTTGAATGAATGAACTATAAAGAGCTTTGCATACCACCCGAAGGTTCACTGTTGTAGACTATAGACAAACTCAGCTTCATAAAGCATAAATAAAAGTGCTGTAGCTGCTCACGTCTTTATCCGGGTGGTGCACATCCACAGGGGGCTCTGGGTCGTCGCTCCAGATTCGCTCATGAAAAGGCTCCAGCATCGACCTCTGCAGCAGAGCCAAAGCCCCCCTTAGCTGCCCCCCTGCCTGGGTTAGCACCTCCTGCACCTGGAGGGACATTATAATTCTGTTCTTATTGATAGCACATAAAGAGGGGGTATTTTACTTCTATGTGGTGTTAACTGCTAACACATAACATATCTAGATCACCACGCTACCTTATATTGTTTGAGCACTGCACAGCTAACCGTAAGGAGGATTCGAACAAGGCCCAGGAGAGATCGCTAGATTACTCAAACATGCATGGATGACATCTGCAACTTCTTCAGGAGTGTTTATGATGAGGAAACAATGTTATAACATGATAGAAAGCTAAGAATACCCCCCTCTTTATTGGGCATGATCTGTTATAAGGTCAAAACACTCTCCCTGGACATAAATTATTAACTGCTCTTCTTTCTGACAAAAGAGTTAGACTCTTTAGAACCACTAACAACACAACTGTTTACCTACAAGCTTGAAGAGGGAATTGTTAAACTGTATTTGATTCAAAACCATTCTTACCTGTGAAACATCAGAGAAGCCCAAGGAACTCAGCTCTTCCACCTGAAATATGCAGCGAGACAGAAAGAGAAAGAGAGGAGGAGGGAGATGGGGACACAAGAGAGAGGAAGGGAGAGAGAGGAGGAGATAGAAGGGGCAGAGGAGTGACAAACCTCATATTCAGACCCATAATATAAATACCGTAACAATAATAGTGTCCATACCTTTGCCTGTATATATATATATATTGTACAGTACCTTTGCCTGTCGGTCCCTCAAAGCCTGTGTGGCCGCACGCTGAACATCGCCCCCTGCTGACAGCCAGGCTTGCTTTGCCTCAGCTTTAGAGATCTGAATCCCTCTCTCACTCTGAGCACACCACTTCTCTTTGTTTGGCTCCTAATAAAAGAGACATTGTTGAACGATTCAAATATCTTCAACTCGTAATTAACAATTAACTCAGCTTTGACACACTGGACATTCAAAAAAGATGCAGTCAAAGACTTTCTGCTATCACTATCAAGTTAAAAGGACTCCACGTTTCACCTCATGTACTACTGACCTGACACCAGTATCATCGAGACTGTTCTCTGTACTGTTTGTCCTGTTTTCTAAGATGGACCAGAGCACACTTCAAAAACAGTCTCACCCTCACAGCTGTCAACACACTGAACAAACTGTAAACCATGTCCTCTTGTTCTGTTCAGATGATGTATTTTTCTTGTATTATGCCTTCTCTATGTCATGTTGAGTGATTTTCCTGTAAAGTACCTTTTTTACAGCTGTGTTTTGGAGTCTCCCATCCCTTTGCTCCCTGCGCTAAGTCACTCCCCGATCGGAGCGCTATCACAACACAATCAGCATGCATTCACTTTGATCAGTCCATTTAAGGCACATCCAAGTCTTCTCATTTTCTCTCAAATTTTCTTGTCACAAACTACTTTTTGGTTTTTATTCTACTCAGTTATTTTGCTAATATTAAGTACCTTATTTTCTTACTTTATTCAAAAATGCATTATGTAACTTTCTAGGTAGGAGCCACCTGTTGTCTCCACTGAGATGTTTCCTGGAATGTTCCGCAGTATTGCATAAATCGTGTAATTACAGGTGTTTGTCCCCTCTCCAGAGATCTGACCTGTAATTCGGCCTGCTAGGCATTGCCTGCTTGTCTCCATGGAGATATGCTAGTTTAATGCCATAATGTGCAACATCCAGGCAAAGCAATAACACCTGTAGGTTTGTTGTTAGCAGTAGTTTGTTTGTAGTTGTCACTGACTGTGTGCTGTGCGTTGCTCCGGTTCTTGTCCTGCACCATTGCTGTGGAGACAAGGAGTTGGATCTGGGCCAGGACTCGGGGCAGGTCAGACTTCATCCACCTCCAGGGCTGAGGATCCTGAGACAGAGTCAGACTGGTGTACACTTCCTCTGGACTGATGCCTTTCTTCTCGCCCTCCTAGAGAGAGGGAGGGGGACAAAAAAAACCCCTTCAAAATAATATTAAAAAGAGATAAGGCAAGAGGCAATCCTTCACGAGAGGGTATTTTACTTCTATGGGGTATTAACTGCTAACACATTACATATTTAGATCACCATTTAGATCCTTTTTTGAAAATGCTATATTTGTCAAAAGCAATGTATTCTCCCCTCCCTTTGCTCTCCATGCTGAGTCACTCCACCTTCAGAGCACTATCACAACACAATCAGTGTGCATGCTGCTAACTGAACTACTACACATCACATCAGGTTTGTCAAGTTGCTGTGTACAGTGTTGTTTCATGTTTTTGTATATTTATGGAGAGTTGTCGTGTGGGAGCATGGGTGTCGTAGGCTTGTGGGCGGAGCCTTGGACAAAATCCTATAGCTAACCATAAGGACGGTTTGAATAGGGCCCAGGAGAGATTGTTAAAATACTCAAACATTCATGAATGACATTCATTCAACCCCAAAGATGGTTGTCAATTGAAAGGTCTTTAAAAGTGTAACTTTCTGGAGGTGGCATGTCACCTGCATGATTCCATGGAAATAGAAAGTTAAAACTATCCTTCAGAACATTCTCCAAGGAGATGGATATGTTTTATGCAATACACTGGAAGATTATAAGCAAAGGAACAACATTTCCATGGAAACAAGCAGGAGGGGGCCAAATAAGAGTCAGGTTTGTGGAGATGCAAGCCCACTCACAGAAAAGGTACATGTTTTTCAGTGCAATAAAATATCAAAAATTAACAAAACATGTTTTCATCTTAGGTGAGTTTTTGGTTAGGCAGTGTGGGTTTAATCTAAAATATATAATCAAATTCTATGAAATGAACTTGCCTTATTTGTTCTTACCCTGATGAGTTGTATGAGTTTAAGCCCCTCCTCCTTCAGGACCCTCTGTCTGCGCGTCTCCTGGCTCTCAGGGGAGGGGTCTTTGGACTTGATTGACAGCGCAGGGACCCGCCTCACAGGGGAGGGGGGGCGGCGGTTTAGGGGCGGGGGCTCAGGGCGCGGGAGGTCACACATCTCACACACTGTGGCTGGAGAGTAGTTCAGGTACGTACAGAACTGACACACCCACTGAAGGAATGAGGGAGGGAGGAAGGAGGGAGAGGGAGGGAGGGAGACGTTTAGGAGCGAGTAACAGAGGGGAAGAGGAGAGAGGTAGGTGGGGGATAGAGAAGAAAGGAAGGGGGAGAGAGAAGAAGCCATTTACATTTTTAAAAGTGCATTATGCAAATTTTCTGGTAGGGGGTCTGACAGGTTATAGCCCTGTGTAGTGTGTCCTCGTTTGCCCTCTTCCCTGACCTTGTGCTGTTTAAACACTGAGTGTTGGGATTGTTATGAATGTTTTGGGCGCCAGTAGGACCCCTTTCACTATCTGTTTATGAAACTGGTAGTGAAACGGGAAAATCTTATCCGGGGAATGCCTGGGAGAGGAGCTTGGCCCGCTCCTCTCCCCATGCAGGCCTTGTTTGTTTCATGTTATAAAGACGGGGTAGCCCCTGGTTCGGTAGAGTCTGCTGTGGGATACGTACGGTCGCCCAGCTTTGTTTTCGGACAGCGCAGCGCTCTACTGGACTGTTGGCTCTCCAGTCTTGTGTCAAGGTAAGGCGCTGGTTGATTAAAGTTGCTGTCTGATGAAGTGATTTTGTATGCTGCTTTTGTGTGGGGAATAAAAGACACATTATTCTAGCACTAAGTGGTTTCTGTGTTTTGTTGCTCCGCCGATCCTCTAACGATCCTGCATAAATATATGAATTAAATGTTATAAAACAGGGTCCATCACCTACTTGTCTCCATGGAGATGTTATCGCATTGACTAGAATGTTCCACAGTATATCAGTATATGCATTTATTCAGTTAGTGCTGATAAACACCTTGAAAATATGCATGTCCCCTTTGAGATAGAACAGTTTAAAGACATACTGTGGAATGTTTAGGGCAAAACATAAACATCTCCATGGAGACAAGCAGGTGGAAGACCTTCAGAAATGTTACAAAGTGCACCTTTAATCCTGCAGAACATTTAATTTTGTTGAGTGCAACCATTTTCTATCCTTTGTGCTTTAAAATATGGGGAGACAGCTAATGATTATTTTACTAATAAAGTAATCAAAAAGGCAAGAAGAGGAGAGGAGTGGAGGAGGAGAAGAGGAGAAGAGAATTAGGAGAGGAGGAGGAAAGGAGGAGAGGAGGAAAGGAGAAAGAACAGGGATTGAGGAGAGAGGGAGGAAAATAGGAAGAGAGAAGCAGGAGGAGAGGAGGAGAAGGTTTCTCTCACCTGGCTATCTCTGTCTGCGGGCATCCCCAGCACAGGAGGGGTGATGGAAGACAGGAGGAGGAGGAGAAGGAGGAGAGAAGGAGGACAGAGGAAGGAGAAGAGGAGGATGAGATGAGAGAAGAGGAGGTCTCTCTCACCTGGCTGTCTGGGTCACCAGGCATCCCTAGCACAGGAGCAGGAGGCCGGGGAGGGGTGATGGGCGGGTGCGACAGGGTGACAGGAGGACGTGTGGCCAGACGGGGGCGCTCACACACCTCACATAACACACTGCTGGCAGCGTTCACCACGGTACAGCTCTTACACTGCCACTCTGAGACACACACATTATTATTGTTTAACATTTCAGTAGAGGGCACTGTATACGAGGTAATGTGCTTGATAGCCTACACACCAGTGATGGAGGAGGGGGGTTTGTCTTCTGCTCCCACGCCAGAGCTAAGGCCTCTCCTTGGGCTTTCACACTCCTCACACAGCACCTCGTGACTGGAGTTAGTCCTGGAGCAGAGCACGCACTTCCATGAAGACGAACTGCTGTGAAACAAGAAGAATATGGGTTAGACTGCTCTCAAACCTGGAGAAGAGCAACACCAAAGCCTTAATCCTCTTCATCGACTCAAAAAAAAATGGGAACTGACTTCAGGAAGGCTTGTTAAAAAAGCACAAAGCCTCACAGGTAGCTCAAGACAACAGGACTCCCCTCCTCTCACCTCATTACATTTTGCAGAGGCACTATTGAAAGCGTTCTCACTCTTAGCTGCACATCTTGGTTTGGCAGCTGCAGAGATTATGAACAACACAAGCTCAACAAGATCGTCAAAACAGCAGGCAGAATGGAGACCTATAGGAAGTGATGCCAAAACAGAGTGATTACCATCATTACCATCAAAGACACATCACAGTGTCACATGACCTGTTCTCTCTGTTGCTCTCGGGAAACAGCATTTGTTTATTTATTCACCTTTATTTTAACAGGAAAGTCCCACTGAGATTTGGAATCTGTTTTTCATGGGAGTCCTGGCCCCAGAGCTGAGCCATGTACATGTTTTTATCATAAGCTGCAGATCCAGCAGGATGGTAAACAGCTTTGCACAAGCTGTGAGACAGTTAAATGAACAGTTCCCCATCATGTTCATCTCTTTATCTCTTTTGTCATTGTAACCAGATTATCAGCGCCTTGCCTTTACTAGGAAGTTAAATTAAGATTACATAATTAGGTAATGATTCATTGTTAATGAGGATACAGACCTGTGCTTCCTCATCTTGGCTCCAGGGGGCAGTGTGGAGGTGACTTTGGTGCGCTGGTGTCCGGCTCTCTCTGCTCCACTGTGGTAAAGTTTATCACACTCGGAGCAGAGGCCCTGAAGGCAAGTCACACAGTGCACTGAGATACGGAAGATCCCACAGATGGAACAGTTCTCTGAAGAAAAAAACATACAAGGAGTTGATCCCACAACCTCCTCACTGACAGAAGAAAAAACACTCTACTACATTAACACAGAGAGGACATGTACAATCCTCAGAGATCAGGAGTTTAACCCATAACCTGCTCGTACCTGGGTGCTTTGGCTGCATGGACTTGGGCCCCCGCTCGGCCCCTGTGTGGGAGGGGCCCCTGGAGGAGTGGTGTTTGGAGGGAAACCCCAGAGATTTACTGTGTCCAGACGAATGAGCAGAGAACTGAGAACCAACGACATCGGTGTTCAGACCCACATCCTGGAAAAGACATTAGTCAACAGGTTATATTACAGTGAATATTACAGTACTACATGTTGGTATTAATATTAGTTGAAAAATTCTTCTCTGAATCCTTAAACACATTTACCTTGTGTCTGAGAGTAGGGATTATTCTCTCATAAAACTCTGGATGGGGATGGGCCTCCTGTACACATACATACAACACACAGTTATAGACTAAACTGAACTGGAGGACAGAGCAGAATTATATGGTGGAATTTGCTGTGAGGTTTAAGCCATGTTATAATGTTGTTACCTCCTCAAAAACAGACCTGGAGTCGTCTTTTGTTTAATTCACACATGTTTAAGTAGCACTTAACACATTATTAGTCTCCAAAGCTCAAAATCCTCTGTTCCACCTTGTAATGTCATGAAGTGGTAGTTTTCAAGTTAACAGCTCCTTTTACCTTTACTTCAGTAAAGATTGGCAATTCCAGGAATGAAATGATCCAAATGATTCTAGCGAAAGTGTATGGAATTTAAAAACACAGTGGAGCACTTCCTGTTTTACCACATGACATCACAAGGTGGAACAGAGTGTTTTCTGTTTAAGAGAAGAGCTCAGCCTAAATATGCAGGGTTTGTGTGTTAAACATGTGTGAATGAAACAAAACACAACTCCAGGTCTGTTTGTGATGAGGAAACAACATTAGAACAAAGTTTACAAAATAGCATAATATAGGCCCTTTAATATCTCTGTGATTAATGGGCCACACAGCCGCAAGCATAAGTTAAATTATTTTTTTCACAGTCAGCTTCAAAAAGTAGTGCCATTGTTCAGCCCCAAAGATTGTTATTGTTGTTCCAAAACTAGCAAATCTCTCATAAAGTTATACTGGCCCGAGCTTCCAGATGTGAATGTCTGTTATTTATTGCAAACCAAGGTAATGGTGCCACCTGGTGATTGAGTTTGGTCAAGGCCTTTTGTGCTTGTAGGAAATAAAAGACATTATTCCACAAGGACCAGTGGGTGAACACAGAGCAGCACAAAGACTGTCCTCCAAACCCAAGCCAGGAGTTTGGTCACGAGTACCTAGTTAAAGGATTATCTTACCATGTATGTTTTGGGTTGATGGGGGGAACAAGAGAGCCCAGCCAGACACAAGAAGAAGATGCAATATCCACACAGAAAAGCCAACCGAACTAAATCAGATCCTGTTTATAGAAGGTCTGTGCTGTTGTGTGGACCTCACCTTGATAATCATCTCGATCTCCATCCTGAGGCTCATGACCTCCAGAGTGACCGCTGCCACTCGCCCCACGTCTGGAGTCAATATGTTCTCTGGGAAACTGAGTCCGTCTGGCTCCTGCAGAGAGTACCCGTACAAGGAGAGTACCCCACGACCACCCTGAGACACAATAAAACACAAGACAATACATGAGAATGTAGAAGGAGTACCGCAGGACTACCAACACAATACAGAACAGTGTAAATATATGACCAAGTAGCGCTGAAAGGATTTGAGGAATTGTAGTTTAGTTGCTACTCCCACTCACCTGGATGGCGTCCACCGTGGCTCTGAACACTGGGTTGTTGTGCTTCACTGTTCTCCAGAACTTTGGTCTGTTTGGGTTGGTCAGGTTACAGCCGTATTTCTCTAGAATGTTTAGAGCAGTGGATAACCTCTGCAAGGACGCCAAGGTCTGGAACAAAGAGACAAAACGTGAGGAGAGCTAGAGGAGCAGAGCCAGAGGAGCAGAGCCAGAGGAGCAGAGCCAGAGGAGCAGAGCCAGAGGAGCAGAGCCAGAGGAGCAGAGCTAGAGGAGCAGAGCTAGAGGAGCAGAGCCAGAGGAGCAGAGCCAGAGGAAAGGACAGGAGCAGAAAGAGGCAGGGCAGACAGAGGGTTAAACAGAGGAGAGGATGCAGAGGAGAGGGTCAGATGGAGCAGAAAACAGGGTCAGAGGAGCAGAGGAGAGGGTCAGAGGAGGAGAAGGTCAGAGGAGCAGAGGAGAGGGTCAGAGGAGCAGAGGAGAGGGTCAGAGGAGCAGAGGAGAGGGTCAGAGGAGGAGAGGGTCAGAGGAGCAGAGGAGAGGGCCAGAGGAGCAGAGGAGAGGGTCAGAGGAGCAGAGGAGAGGGTCAGAGGAGCAGAGGAGAGGGTCAGAGGAGCAGAGGAGAGGGTCAGAGGAGCAGAGGAGAGGGCCAGAGGAGCAGAGGAGAGGGTCAGACTTCTTTGCGGTTGCTCCCAGCACTGTTCTCGATCACCAGCGTTTCCGCAGTGATGTGGTGGTACTTGGATCCGGGTGGAAGGGGCAGATTGGCCATGGCCATAACACCTGCCCACACCTCCACCTGTCGCTCGCCCGAGTACAGACACACCTCCGTCTGTGTGCGTGTCTGCTGCAGCTGCTCTGACAGGGAACGCATCCTGGAATCTATAACAGAGAACGGAGCTTAACATGGGAATCACACAGGCCTCGCACAACAACAACTGGAGAAAAAATTTGTAAAAAGACTACACTTTTTGAATCTGGGTTAGAGGTTCAAATCCCTCTCTTCACATAAATATCATTGGTAGAATAGTCAGATCCACAGATTGGCAGCTCCCTCAGATGAATCCTGTCATTGTGTCCTTGGGCAAGACACTTAACCCACAATCACTCAGGCTTCACACATGTGCACAGTCAGTCCATGTTGTTAATCAATTTTATGGACTGGGGCAGGGACGAGTTTATATACCTGTTATTCCTACATAAAGGAACCCTCCAAGACTGCACAGCTCATTCTGTGTGTTGACAGCTGACTATTCAAAGATGCTCTGTGGTCCAGTAACATTAAACACACCCATGATGTACGAGCCAGCCTTACCAGTCTAAGACTTTGCAATTTATACTTGGCAGTCAGGTTTCCAAACCAGCTGACAATTCCAGACCTGAGCACAGACTCTATACTAGCTCTATAAAACGTCAACGTTATATTTTGGCTGACCCCAAACAACTTTCATAAGAAAGTACAGACGCTGCTGTATCTTGGCACACACACTCGTCACACACTCATGCCAGCTCATATGATCGTCCACTTGAACCCCTAAACACTGATGAGACTTGTTCAATTGTCTGTCCAGGTGTCACTTCCTCACCATGAGCTCCAATTCAGAGCTCAGGATGAGGAATGGAGTCCACTACAACCTCTTTTGATTTGTTCACATTAAAAAAATGACATATTAATAAATAATTACTAAATCTGTGACAAAAATACAAGTCCTCTAATAAAAACGATACAGTAACACGTGTATAACATATTCACTCTGGGCACATGTGACTTTACGCGTGAACAGAAGAACACGAGCAGTGCAAATGATTCACGACTGAACGAATCCTCCCTCTTGGTCATAAACAAACTGAACAAGCCCATTTGCAATTCACAACTTACCAAACCATTTCATTTCAGTGTAAATGCACAAAGGCTACACGCTATTATTCACACACGTGGTTAAAATCAGGCTCTGGAGCTGCATCTCCCCGTCAGCTCCTCCAGAGCCGCGAGGACCGCACCGACCCGGGGCTCTACCGCAGCCCGCTGCAGATGTGCCCGAGCCCGGCCTCACTGCAGCGTCGCTCGCGCTCAGCGGCCGGAGATCCAGCGGCGCACCGCACGTGCTCCTCCGGTAAATACGTAACAAATGTCTCCTTTTGTGCATCTGGCCGAGTCGTGTTCGCTCGTGTAAGTATTTCACGTATAAACGGTAAATTAGCCCGTTATTCACTCACCTGTCTGTGCGCCTCCGTCACGCCGAAGCAAAACACTGACGTAGCGACGTACGGTCATGACGTCATACCAACAGAAAAATCCCACTGGAAAGAAATATGAAATATAAGAATTGAAACTGAAAAACAATAAATGAATAAAATACTGAAATTAAATTAAATTAAATTAAATAATTAAAAAAAAGGGAAAGGAATTAATAAAATGAAATACGTAGGCATTTCAAAGAGGGATCTGTTGAGAATATTAACTACTTAATAATAATAATATAACATTTTTAAATACTACGAGGACAAGACACTTGACGTTGAGTTTAATTGACCCGGAAATACATTTGATCCATCCTTCAACTGTGTCTGGGGTCTGAAGCAGTTGACCAGATCTAAGAGATGCACATACAGCAATAGTGACAGTGGCACAACACAGACAGACCTGTATAACACTACAGCTATTTTCAGAGGTGGGTAGTACTGTTACAGTTATTCAGTTACATTTACTTGAGTAACTTAACTTAAAGAAACTTTTCTAGCAGCATACTTTTACTCCTATTTCATTGACTTTTAAAATAAATTTGACTGAAGTAACAGTACTCTTACTTGAGAGTAATATATTGTACAATGTAGCAGTACTTTTACTTGAGTAAAAGTTGAGGTTCTCTTCGCACTGTAAGTCTTCAAGTGACAAAAGTTTTATGCTGACAGTATGAAATGATTTAAATATTTGTGTTATGTTTATGTTTTGTTCTTCAAATTACATTCACTTCAAATTATAAATCAGATGTTACTTTTACTTTTCCCAAACTCTTTTTTAAACTCACTTGAGTATGTTTTTGGACCACTATTTGTACTTGACTAATATTATTTTGAAGTTTTTTACTCTTACTTGGCTACTCTGGCACCTCTGCCTATTTTAGATTTGCTCGGGTGTCTCCTATGACTAAAACATAATCTGAAGGTTTCCCAGTGGGACCTGAACTCCAGCGTGAATTAGACCCTGAGTCTAACAAAGGCATTACTGCTTATATCACTGACACAAAATGAAAATGGAGACAGTTTGACAGTGATGCATTTATTGAAGGACAAACAAACCCATATTTTGTGCTTTGTTTAAATTCATGATTTTGAACTGTGCACCCACAACATATTTATCAATACAACTCTACAGACAAAAATATGTCAAAATCTACAACAAAAAGTGAAAGAAACGCCCCCAAAAATACATGCCCATGAAATCAACGTTAAAACTATATAGTATTTGCTTTGAGGAAAATGATGATCCTAACACCCGGGATGGGAGACTTCTTTGTAAGGCATTTCGTCCAGCTTTGAATGAAGACCATACAAAGCCTATGACAAGGGTCTCCTTCAGATTCAACCCAACTATACTTTATAGACTTTCATGACACACAAACTGGGTATTTCAACACAACATAACATGGAATTACATCTCCCCCAAAACTTAAACCTAAAAGATCAATTATTTTAAATGTATCCGGTAGTATTTTGTACCTGCATATTGTTTGATTTTGACAATTAGGATCGTCTTCCTTTGTGAAACATCTGTGGTATATTGGTATACTGGTGTTTCTCATTGGTAAGTGAACATTAAAATTATTTGGCAACGCATTAAATTATTAAAAAAAAAAAAGTGTTGCCAAAATTATAACTGACATGATCCATTGGTTTGATCATTGGATATTTGGATATTTGCCTGGCCAGTCTACACTCATATCTCTCTGTATTTCTTATATATACAGAGGGTTATCAGTCTGGTCCCTACTGCCTTTATGTTACGTCTTAAGTCCAACCAAACGTGATTGTCCATTCAGGTTTGTTTGTTTCAGTGACACGTGAAACGAAGGAGCACATTGGTCACTCATCATTTACAAACAAAATCACATTTCTTTCAACTCAGATTAATAGACTTTAGTGCTTCGCCCATTGATTCTGCAGAAATCTGCCATGTTTTTCAGTCCCCTATGATATTTTTTCCTTTTTGTTTTCCTTGTAAGGAGCTGTATATGTTTTGATACGGATGGACCATGCATGTTCCTGACTGTCTAATCCACCTGTCAATCCTAGGCAACTTGGATATATCCCAGTATATTTTTTAAGAATTTTGGCATGCTGGAACAACGGATTTAAACAAACAGGGCCATAGCGTTTCCATTTGCCAACAGACGCCGCAATGAATTTTCTGTGGGGTGAATGATATAAAATTATATTAGACAATGAAAAACATATTTTCAAATTCATTCAATAATGAGAATTTGGGAATTTCCACAAACAAATAAAATGTAACAAGTTTATGAAGTTGAGTACAGCAGGATTAGGGTGAGGCTGTGGAGTCCATGATGTTTTAGTGTTACAAAAACAGAGAGGATCATGGGAAAGATCCTGGATGATGTCATAATTTCCACAAAGAGAGAGAGAGAGCGAGAGACAGAGAGACATTTCAGAGTTCAAAGGTCCTATATTATGCAAAATGGGCTCTTGTGAGCTTTAAGCCATGCTAGAATGTTCTTATCTCCTCAAAAACACACCTGGAGTTGTGTTTTGTTTCATTCACACGTTTGAGGAACACTTTATTATTAGTCTATATCTGCAATCCTCAAAATTGTCTGTTCCACCTTGTGATGTCAGGAAGCAACCTGATGTCAGGTTAACAGCGACCATTTACGTTTACTTCAATATAGATTGGCAATTCCACAAGGAGGAACAGTGTTTTCTACTCTCCAGGAATGTTTTTGATGAGGAAACATTATAACATAGATCAGAACATAGCGTAATATAGGCCCCTTAAGTTGAGGTAAGGTTATGGTTAAGGTACCTTTTTCACCACATACCAAACATTTGAAACTCTGAAAATCCACCTATTCAAAACATCAGATCATCTTCATTTGTGCATTTTTTTTATGATAACATTCACAAAAGGCTGGCTCACACTGGAGCTCCCAAGTCCTGTCTCAAAACCAGGTCTAGACCCAGATCAGGACCCTGCTTGGATCTCAGTCAGGTCAAAACCGCCTGTCATCATACAGCAGGTCGTGGGTTTGATTCCCTGTTTAGTCCCTGTTGAGTCCCTCACATCTGCGTCTCACAGTGGGGGGACAGACAGCCCTCCTGGACGTGGTTCCCTCTCCGGTCCTTCCCCTCACTGCCTGCTTCTGCCCCGTCCACGGCTCTCCTCTCCTGGGCACAGTTGCTCTTGGAGAGGGGGCTGCTGCTCCCGGAGGTGGTGGGCCGCTCTAGGTGGTTCCTCCCTGGGCTTAACCCGGCTTCGCCCTCCCCCTCTGACATCTGGGAGGAGGAGCCGTGTTTGGAGGAGGGCAGCGGGGAGAGGCGGGTGGCCGCTAGCTCGGATAGCGCTGTTAGCTCGGAGAGATGTGAGTCTGCGGAGGAGATGGGGGTCATGACGGCAGTGAGGATGTCGTCTTTGGCTCCGATGTAATCCACCCTCAGACCCCTGGACCGTCCGGGACTGGCCCTCAGAGCACTGCACACGCTCTCGTACGTCGGCCCCGCGCTCTCTTTCGCCCCCCTCTGTTCAGTCGGTGTACTAACGATCTCGTACACACCCTCTTTGATGATGTCCATGCCGGCCTGCAGCCCCTCGGCGCCCCCTCTCTGCTCCAGGGTACTAATGGTGCTCAGGTCCAGGGGAGGAGGGATGCGATACCTGCTGGCTGAGCCCCTCCTCTCAGAGCTAGAGCCTCTCCTGTCAGAACGGAAGTCAAGATGATTCAGTTAAGCGTTGATTCTGATTAGACGGGTCACATTTTTAGAAGAAATATTAGAATTATTTTATTTCATTTAGTTCAGTCATTTCAACTCAATCTAAAAAAATAAACTTAAATATGCGCTTATGTCACTTTAAAGTTGGATTTCATAAAGCTGGTCACCTACTTAGCCTTATAGCCTTAATAAAGAAGGAACAAAGGCTGATAAAATGGATAAAAAAATGTTTATAAAAATTATGAATGAATGAGTCAAGGGCTATAACGTAGGGCATTAATGAAGTAGTTACAAAGCCTGAATGATTCTTAATAAACTTTTTTCTTCATCCTTGTCCTGTCATAAAAATAAGTTCCTTGTGCATAAATTGTCTCTGGATTTAGAATGGAATTTTTTGTGTTGATTTTTTTTTTAACTTTAATTCTTAGTAAAAGAAAAATCCTATTAAATAAACTGACACACCTGTTCTGTTTGTTGGCTAGGTCTGTGCCTGAGTCATGTTTTGAATAATAATCAATCAATTTTTGTTTTACTATGGATCATACCTGGATGACTGAGGGATTACAAAGACATACTTTTATTCTGAACTTTTTCTCCACAAACTGCCAATTGACTGATACAAAACTATGATAAATATTGACCAAAGGAACTATTCCACCAAACCGAGCACAAAAACATGAACACGTGTCATATGTGCTTCACAATGAATACTGCTAAAGATTCTATTCACTGTTTACATATTTTCTGCTATTTGATTTGGTCACTGTTTTCATTTCTTTGGTCATGGGGCCAATAGCTCAAGGTGGGAGGCTGCAGCAGGCATTGTGGGCAAATGTTTTTATTATGTGTGAAATAAACCAGCTCACATGGACACTTTCTGCTGCATAACCTCTAACCTGGACAGTACCTCAGGGGCCTTTCGGTTTGATTTGGTCTTTACGTTTGTTTTCTAGACATATCACCACTATGGTCATGGTTTTTTATGATAGTTATCACATTCACACAAAAAGCTGACACCATGACCTCCGTACCTGTTTGCGATGCTCATATCCGCAGACGTAAGTGGCTTCATCTCCAGTGGTTTGTCCAGGATTGACTCTGGCTCCTGGTTCTTCTCAGGGGTCCCTTTGTTAGACCACTTTCCCCTCTCCGGTGAACCTTTCTGGGCCACCTCCTGGTACTGAGGCTGGGAGCGACCGGGACTGGCTTCTGTGTTTGAGTAATGCTTGTGGTAGCTCCAGCGACTCGGGGACAGATGATTCTCAACTGTTAGGAGCTCATTTTCGTCTTTCTTCTCCACCAAGACATCTGTCAGCTCCATACTTCGCACAAACGCATCTTTTACGTTGAGGGAGACGATGCTACCGCTACGTTTAGCCCTCTCTAGCGCCTCCCTCCTCTTTATAGCCTTTTCTTGTCGTTTCTGCTCACGGTAGAACTCAGAAAAGTTATTGACGATGATCGGAATTGGCAAAGCGATCACCAAAACACCGGCGATGCAACACAACCCTCCGACTATCCTGCCTAGCAATGTCTGCGGGTAGATGTCACCATACCCAACTGTCGTCATGGTGATTGTAGCCCACCAAAACGACGCAGGGATACTGGTGAACTTTGTCGCGTCTTCATCTTTCTCGGCGAAGAAAACTAAACTTGAAAATATCATGATGCCCATTGCCAAAAAGAGAATGAGAAGCCCCAGTTCATTGTAGCTTCTTCTCAAAGTAAAACCGAGCGACTGAAGCCCAGTGGAGTGTCTGGCTAACTTCAGAATCCTCAGTATTCTCATGATTCGGAAAATTTGAACCACACGGCGGACATTTTGGAACTGTAGGACGCTCTTGTTTGATTCGGTGAGACACAGGGTAACGAAGTAGGGAAGGATGGCCAGCAGGTCGATGATGTTCAGAGGAGCTTTGATGAAGTCCCACTTGTTTGGAGCAGAGATGAGGCGAAGCACGTACTCCATGGTGAACCAGGCGATGCACACGGCCTCCACATGGGCCAGGCTGGGGTTATCATTAAACTGTCCAAACTCATCCACCACCTGCAGCTCCGGCAGAGTGTTCAGAGATAGAGAGATGGTGGAGATGATGATGAAGAGGATGGAGATCATGGCCAGGATCTGACAAAGAGAGGAAGACACAAGTTAGTGAAACATTTATATGAAGAATTATTTTATACTGCTACTGTTTGAGCAAGACACATCTTAAAGGAACTGTATGTATCTTGCACTCAATAAAAAAGTGCTACAGCTGTATGTCCAGAGCCTTCACCTGCAGATACAGACACATACAAGTGTGTCTCATTCTCTGTTTATCGACAGGCCTCATGTGAAAGCTCAGAACCTCCAGAATTCAGTCACTGAGCTGCACTAGCACTGAGTCAAGATGTCTGCAGGTGCCGGTGTTTAGGTAGAGACCATTCAGATCAGAGAGAGGCATTTTAGATTTAAACCAACTGGATTTCAGCATTGAAACTGGCAACACAAATGAGAGACTCATTCTGCTTTCTGATTGGATAATCATCTAAAGAACAAAAACACCATGAACATTTTTAGCAAGCATCCACCACCTGCTTGTCTCCATGGAGATGCTCTTGTTTCCCCAAGTTCCATAGTAAATGTATCCTTCTTGCATTATTCAAATGCATGTGATTTTATGGCTCTGGCTAGCTTCTCCGCAGATCTGACCTGTAACTTTGTTCAACCTACTGGAACATTGTAATCAAAGGAATAATATCTCCATGGAACCAAACAGGTGGCAGACCTCGTATTAAAGATGTTACATAGTGCACCTTTGGGAGAGTTGAATTTCAGCTGCCCTTGTGTCTTTAAGCAAAATATCCAACTCATACTCATAGTTTCCATTTGCATTGATATCAAACATGTTTCCACTTGGTTTTGTGATTGCTTAGGTTTCAACAAAAGAAGCAAGTTAACTTTAACTACAACTATACAAACAGCTAATCAGGACACAAGCAAACTGCCAAAATATAATCCTAATTGAAATAATAAGACAAGAAAATCTTTGTAGTCCACATAAATATGCTATTTATTTAAAGTAGAGCTAAACACTTTCAGTGAATAGCATTGTGTACTGTTCCTAGACCCTTTTTTCACAATTTTAGTGTAAACTAGGTCAATTTGCAGCTCTGTATTCAAACTGAGTTTGTGGTGCCTCCAATGGCCACTGCTATGTGCACTACTTGACATAACATACGACTGTTTTGATTGTACCCAGGTGATTTTGATTACAAATGCCTCCCCTCCTCCCCCTCACTCTCCCCTTTAGTCCTCCAGACCCCGTCCCTCCTCCCACTCACTCTCCTCTTTAGTCCCCAGGCCCTGCCCAGTTTAGCATTCTATTAAAAAGGTGGTTGCGGGCAGAGTTTAGGGGTTTAGTCCCACTTTAAACAAAATAGTCACAGTTCCTTTCAGTTATGGCTTTTAGAAAGTTTGTGATACAAAAAGGTGTCATAGGAACCACTGAATACAACCACAACAGCTAAGCCCAAACACTGCAGTCTGTATGTGTAAGGCACTGCGTGTGTCTGCCATGCACTGATTACTGATCCGACCTCAACTGAGTTGAAGGTCAGAAGGAACAGGCAAACTCTACTTGTACAGAACAGGGAAGTTTATCTAGGAGGAGGGAGCAGGTGACAGCGGGGGAATGATTATTACACAGGTAGTTTTCGTGGTACACATTGATAATCCCACTAATGCCACTGTTATGAATACAGACCGAAGAGCGCCCCCTCCTGGACACTGACCCACACAGTGGAGACGTTCACTTGTTAAGCTGCTTTAAAAGCATAATATGCAGATGGCATGAACATAACAGTGATTAGAGGTGTAAGTTTACAAAAAACCCACTCACAACCTGCAACCTCTGAGTGACCTTATCTGTCACATGGCTTAAAGAACAGGAAGTGCTCAGGTGACATGACCACTTGATCACATGACCCTTTGATCCAGGACACTGATTTGAAAGTACAAAAACTTTACGGACAATAGATATAAATATAATTATTTACTAAATGCCATGTTAAGATTTGTAAAGCCATGATTTCAGGTGTCATGTTGCATTTGACCCATCCTTCAGTGCCACTGCAAACCCATCTCCAGATGAGCTAGTCTTGTCCAGCACAAAGTTAAAAAAGAAATGCTTAAAAATAAAATAAAATACTTAGAGGTAGAAAATATATACAACAGCAGCCTCAGAACAACAGTGCAAACATACTTATTAAAGTGACCGGTGTTATAAAGTGTCCAGTTTTGTGCAGATATTATAAAGTGTTCATGAGACAAAAGGCAGAGGGGAAGAAACTGTTCTTAGGATGAGAGGTTCTGGTCCTAATGGACCGTAGCTTCCTGTCAGAGGGAGGTGGCTCAAATAGTCCATGTCCAGGGTGAGAAGTGTCAGCTGCTACATGGCCTGCTTGCCCCCAAGTCCTGGGGGGCGAGCAGGCCCTCAGCAGAGCACACAATGCGCTGCAGTCTCTGTCTGTTCCACACAGTGATGGAAGAGGTGAGGATGGACTCAATAATGGCCATGCACCATCATATGGACCGGCAGCTTGGCTTTCCTCAGCTGCCACATGAAGTACATCCTCTGCAGAGCTTTCTTGATGAGGGAGCTGATGGTCGGCTCCCACTTAAGGTCCTGAGTAATGCAGGTGCCCAGGAAGCGGAAAGATGCAAACATGCAAACCCCATACAGACACAGAGAGAACAAATTCCGCATAGAACCTTCTTGCTGTGAGGCCAGACACAAGCAGGGCGCTGGTTTCTGACATATTGTAAGGTAATTTTATTGAAACGATGTTGAGGTTTAACTGAATATTTTCCATCAGTCTAATCCGCCAGTGGGGTGCTCCTGACTGTTCCATTAAAGATCTTGACAAAGGTCTTATGTTGCAGGTTGTCTCAAACAGCTTTGGGGAATGGGTCAAATGCAGCCGACAGTTCAGTCAGTCATCCTTGCTTCATCCTTGCTTCATCCTGGTTCAGTCCTGGTTCAGTCCTGGTTTTCTCTGTGCTCTTGAGTGCCTTTGGTGCATTAAGCTCTTGATCAGATTGATGTCGGTGCCAAATTGGGTCTTAGGCCAAGGTCAGGGGCTGGGCAGACAACTCCACAAACCCAAAATCTAAAGTCACCCACCGTCTAAATCATGAAGAAATATGAAATAAAAACAAATCCCACCAACCACCGACAACATAGAGAATGCATTAGTTTGAACTGTGCTTGATAAGCCTCTCAAAGCACCACCCGGAGTCACTTCTGTAGCCACAGATGCCCTGGCACAGACTGACAAAAGTATGGCTGCTAGTCTCCTACCAATAACACGCTCTCTCTCTCTCACACACACACACACACACACACACACCCCTACGCACACCCCTACACACACCCACACACACACCCACACCCACACATACACACACACTATCCATACTAAGCATATATGGGTGAAGTGTCTTGCCTAAAGATACAACATGCGTGCACTGCAAAAAATCTAGTCAAAATAAGTATCATTTACTTCTAGTCTAGTCAAATTGCACAAATAAATCTATTGGATGTAACTAAAACTAACCCTAACCTTTCTGTAGGAGGAGCAGAAGCAGGTTTGAACCTTTAGAAGGAACGGATTAATCCAGAGAGCGTGTTAACTTGTTAACACTGTTAACTTGAAAACTACCAGTTCAAGGTGGAACAGAGCATTTTGAGCTTTGGAGATGTAGACAGACTAATAATAAATTGTGTGAATGAAGCAAAACATAACTTCAGGTATTTTTTTTTATGAGAGAATGTTATGTTATAACACATAGATCACAAGAGTCAATTTTGTGTAATATGGTACCTTTAAAGGCTCCACACATGTGATTACACTGTGGGACATTTCTCTGCACACACAACTGTACTGTGACTGGTTGGATTTTCAAAGTGGGCACGGTTCATTTGAAATCTAATTATATTCTGTGAAGCAAAGATAAAAATAAAAGCTTTAGTCATTTTGATTAACAACAGTTATCAAATTAAGCTGCCAATATACTGCTGATAGTCTCCATAGCAACACCTTTTCATACTAATGTAGTATGAAATGCCTGAAGCCAGAAGAAGTTGTTATTACAGCTTCAAGTGTAACAGCCATAGACTGTATGTAGAAACTGACGTAGCTAACCTGCTGAATCCAAACAGGAAGTGAGCATGGGCATGTATCCAGCTCCATCAACTCTGGCTCCAATTCACTTTCTATTGATAATCTGTGTCCCCTCTCTCCGTAACTGCTGCTGTCAGACTCATCATTTTGGTGTTAAAATATTTACATTAACCCGTTCTACATGATCCTGGTGTTTTTATTTCATTATTGTGTCCGCAAATCAAGATATGAACTTTAATATCACACAAATCAGTTGCCTTCTTTCCCCGAGGTCGCTCCCGCTAACGTTAGCAACAGGTTTGCTAACCCAGCGATGCGCGTGGGAAGAGGCATTACCTTCAACAGCCTCGCCCGGGATTGGCTCTTTGGTTGCTATGATATTCGCAGTAAGAATTCCAAAAGTGGAATTCGGCTCCAAATTGGCTCGTATAACTGCTGGAGCTGAACACTATGGGTGAAATCACACTCATTTAGTCCACGTCTTTCCAGTCTATTGTAACAACAAATTTGCTTTTCATTTATTCAAGTCAAGATACATGCTCTGTTCACTATGCACCTTTTGTTAAAAGCAGTTAAATAAGGATAAAATAAGATTTTAGCATTCATTCTACTCTTTTTACATCAGCTTTCCTCTGGAAAGGCAAACACAGATGTTGCACTCAAATCATCTCTTTTTGTCCAATCAGGTACATTGATGCTATGAATCATGGGTAACAGTTACCTGAGTCTATTCCACATACTTTGTTCTATCACAGTACAATATCAAATATGACAGTTTAATAATTAGAAGACAGAGATATGACAACTGTGAGGAAACAGCTGTCTGATACTATCCCAGACAGTAGTTAGCAGGGCTAACAGTACAAACTAAAACATGTTCTTAAGTCATGGTTTGAATCATCATATTACTCTAAAGTAACAGTAAATGTACTTTTGGCTACTCAGATGCAACGCAGAAGAATTGCGACCTCTGTCAGTCTTTTAGCCCCACCCCTCCCCCCTGTGGAGTGTAGCAGATGGGGGAGGGGCTGTGTCCTACCTCTCCGTCTCTGCTCAGGACATTTAAGTTGGCTGTAAGTGGATTGTCCTGCTAAAGTTAGAAAGGATAGACCAGGCCCATGTTAGTCACTCTTCCTCCAACAGGCAAATTCACACTCTCTCAAAGGCCAGAGGAGATGCTGGACTTTGAGACAGTTTTTGTTTCATGTGGATAGCCCCAGCCCCAGCCCCAGGAATTACAGAGATATTAACCATATTCTGACCTGTCTCCAGCTCAGGTTAAACTACAGGGATTCTACAGTGATGTGATGTCATCAATCAATTTTTGTGATCACATTTGCAATTTTTGTTTTAAAATTTAACATTGAGTAAATTAACTGGTCTAACTTTAAACCCATTGAGGACTGAACTAATCCAAGAATCCCATGTTTGTAGATGTCTAAACTACAGATAGGTTAAAATGATTTTGACTAGTTTTAGAGTTATCATCACTAGATTATTGATTATGATGATTTTATTTCTAAACGAGCTGAGCACATTTTAACATAACAAAAAGGGAAATAAATTATATTGGAAATGGCCCTGGTACAATAAGTACAACCAAAAAGATGAACTATTCATCAAATCAAGATATTTGAAGCTACAGTATGTAACTTTTAGCCAAAAAATTGCATCGCAAAGCAAAAGCATTTTATTCATTTTGGTTGTGTTTACTGCTCTGAAAAATATAGAAAAGCATTTGTCTTTTCTGGGAGCGTGCTTGCATCTCCACAAACCTGACTCTTATTTGGCCTGGAGGAGGGGCTCTTCCTGGCTGTAATATTCCACAGTATGGCATAAAACTTATCTGTCTCTATGGTGAATGTTGCCTGCTTGTCTCCATGAAGATGTTGCTGCTTTGCCTGGAATTATTCTCAGTATGGCATTAAACTGATCTAGTTTGCATTCATTCAATTATACTCTTTTTTTTATTGCCAATGAAATATTTATCACCTGCTTGTTTATAGATGAACTTAATGACATACTGTGGAACAAATCAGACAAAGCAGTAACATCTCCATGGGGACAAAATAGGACCAGAAAAGTTACATATTACACCTTTAACTAAAATCACTGAAACTTCCTCTATGCAGGTACATGTTGACAGTTCAAGCCAAAACAGATTCATTTTTGCAGTGTGCATTATAACAGCTTTAATCAACATCCAACTCTCAGTTTAATATGAGATAAAATATTTCCACTTTTGTCCTGTTTTAAATGTTCTAATCCTTTTAATCCCTAAAATGATCATGTTATAACATCTCTGCTCTAAGCCTCTTTTTCTGTTTTTCTGTGTTTATATAATGCAATAAAAGGTACTTTACAAAGATGTTTTAGTGCTGCTCTTGTGCCCCACGTTTGGACTCAGACTAAACCGTATCAGTGAATGTGAAACAAAAATCCTGCGTCTTCCCTGTGGGCTAGGTCCACCTGTTCCACATGCATAATGCCATTATTTTATCACACTGAGCAACAAGAGTGGGGCCCTTTTGTTTCCAAATGCTCCACAGTACAGCATTAAGCTGATCTATCTCATATTTATTCAATTACAGGTGTGTTACAGACTTTACTATGGACGTAAAGCAATAACATCTCCATTCAGACAAGCCTCTACCAGAAAAGCTACATTGTGCACCTTTAACTTTAAGTGCCACCTACCCCTGATCCTCATTCTGCTGAAGCCACAGTCGCCCTGAGGCAGCCTGACTGAGCCATTACATAACTGCACTTTGACACATTACGTTTTGCTCAGGGGCACAACAACATTCTTCATGCTTTTCCCACAAAAATGAGACCCGAATAGACCCCTTGTTTTTGTCAGTGTGTTCACACTGGTTTAGTCCTGGTTTAGACATGGTTTAGACCTAGATCAGTCCTGGTTTGGTCCTGGTTTGGTTCTGGTTTGGTCCTGGTTTGGTCCTGGTTTGGTCCTGGTTTGGTCCTGGTTTGGTCCTGATTTACTCCTGGTTTGGTTCTGGTTTGGTCCTGATTTGGTCCTGGTTTAGTCCTGGTTTAGTCCTGGTTTGGTCCTGGTTTGGTCCTGATTTGGTCCTAGTTTAGTCCTGGTTTGGTTCTGGTTTGGTCCTAGTTTAGTCCTGGTTTGGTCCTGGTTTGGTCCTGATTTGGTCCTAGTTTAGTCCTGGTTTGGTCCTGGTTTGGTCCTAGTTTAGTCCTGGTTTGGTCCTGGTTTGGTCCTAGTTTAGTCCTGGTTTGGTCCTGGTTTGGTCCTGATTTACTCCTGGTTTGGTCCTGGTTTAGTCCTGGTTTAGTCCTGGTTTGGTCCTGGTTTGGTCCTAGTTTAGTCCTGGTTTGGTCCTGGTTTGGTCCTGGTTTGGTCCTAGTTTAGTCCTGGTTTGGTCCTGGTTTGGTCCTAGTTTAGTCCTGGTTTGGTCCTGGTTTGGTCCTAGTTTAGTCCTGGTTTGGTCCTAGTTTAGTCCTGGTTTGGTCCTGGTTTGGTCCTGGTTTGGTCCTAGTTTAGTCCTGGTTTGGTCCTGGTTTGGTCCTGGTTTGGTCCTAGTTTAGTCCTGGTTTGGTCCTGGTTTGGTCCTAGTTTAGTCCTGGTTTGGTCCTGGTTTGGTCCTAGTTTAGTCCTGGTTTGGTCCTAGTTTAGTCCTGGTTTGGTCCTAGTTTAGTCCTGGTTTGGTCCTGGCTGATCTTAGCTGGTCTCTGTGGAAAGTATCCATCTTTAAATGTCACTGAGTCACTGAGAACAAGAGGATTATGGGTCTATGATTATAACCTGTTAGAACTCTTAACACCTCAGACAGGAGAGCACTGCGGGGAGCCGTTCAGACAGCTGCAAAGAGAACTGGAAATGTCACCTGACCAGAGTGACGCCAATAGTCTCCAGCCGCACCTTGACCACCTGCTGTTTGACCTGTGACCCTGAGGAAGTCACAGGCCATGGTAATGTGCACTGCAAGGCTAAAAAAGAATTTGTTCCAACAGCTATGAGTGTGCTAAGCTAGTTCCATGGACGGCTTCACTGTGCCGTCTTGTCTGTGTCCACCAGAGGAAGCTGCCAATAGTAATTTCAAAGTTTTTTTTTCTCATTCTATGGCAATAAAAGAATCACAATCAACTTCTGATCCACAACCTTCTCATTATTCATTTTGGAATGGCTCCACAAACTTGTCATATTAATCTTAGTCTTTTCAGCTAACAACAAACATGTCTTTGGGCTTGAATAATGGCACAATTTTCTGAAGATACTGTGAAAAAATCATCAGTTTTTGTTTCATGTTGATGGCCTTGTAATTACAGAGATATTAATCACAAACCAGGTCAAAAAGAATAGAATGTAGTAAAGTCACATGAACTCAACCAGTACAACAGTGCAGGGCAGATCTATGTTTGATGTACAGAACTGTTTGAACTGTAAAATATCTCAGAACAGAGGGAGGCAGTGGCTTAGGTTGCTGGTTCTACTCCCACCACTGTTGTGTCTTTGCCAGCCACACTTTGGAATGAATCTGTGTGCAGGTCACAGAGTGCACAGGGACAAAGAGGAAGCTGAAGTCAAACTAATTTAAAGGAGTAGTAAAAATTATGAGGATTAATACTAAAACTATTGAAAATACTCTATGGATACATTATTGCTTTGACTGAAATGTTCCACAATATAGCATTAAGATCACAAACATTATGAAACAAGCAGATGATGCCACCAGGCCAAGTTACCGGTCAGATCTGTGGCAAGGCGAGCGGAAAGCCCACTCACAGTAATAATGTTCTTAAAGGCAACTGTTTTTTGCAATAAGACACTTTAGAACATACTGTGAAACATTCCAGGCAAAGCAATACAACTCCATAGCTGACCCTTCACCAGAAAAGTTACATAGTGCACCTTTAACAATTTCCACCCCTCCCTTGTGCAGTACACGGTGTTGGTGGTTTTTGTATTTTAGACTGTGATGATGTCATACTCAGGTGGGGGCAGGAGACACTTTTCTCTATTGATTACATTGAACTTTACCATGAAATATCCACAAGGTCAATTCACATGTTGAACCTGTTCATATCTATCAGTGACTAGACCCAAGACCTCACTGTGTTACAGAAACCTCATTTCAGCTGCTCCCATCTGTATTAAATATTATTGAAATATAGAATATACCCAGCAATGTGACTATAGCATAGACATTATGAACCCTGTTCCCTCTGGTGCAGTACACAGTCTGTGACTACACTATAATATTCTTAACCCTTTCCTCCCTGGTGCAGTACACAGTATATGACTATAGTATATACTAGTATATAAAGTACATTATTAACCTTTTCCTCCTGGTGGATAAATATGTGACAAGTATTAACACTACTGCAGTACATTACACTACATGGCTATGGTATAATCACTGCTGCAGTATGGTAAATGGTAAACGGTCACATTTTTATATAGCACTTTTCCACTTTCAAGTAACTCAAAGCACTTTACATGAAGGAACCACTCACCCATTCACACACCCATTCACACACACACACACCCCTTCACTCACTCATTCACACACACATTCACACACACATTCACACACCCATTCACTCACCCATTCACACACCCATTCATTCACCCATTCACTCACCCATTCACACACCCATTCACACACCCATTCATTCACCCATTCACACACACATTCACTCACCCATTCATTCACCCATTCACACACACATTCACTCACCCATTCACACACACATTCACACACCCATTCACACACACATTCACTCACACATTCACACACATTCATACACCAGTGCAGCGGCGCACCACTAAATTCCGGGCCCTAGGTAAAAATCATTTTGGGGGGCCGCACTACATCTTTTCTTATGAAAAATGCATATGACAGAATTTGTGAGGGGCCCCTCCATACACTGGGCTCTGGGTAAACAGTACTACAGTACCCAGACCAACGCCCCTGCACCAGTGTACGCAGGCACTAGGGGCAAGGTGGTTTAAATGTCTTGCCCAAGGACACAACAACCGGATTCATCTCTGGGAGCTGGAATCGCACTAACTGAGCAACAGTCACCCAGTATATTACAGTATATGATTATATTATAACACTCTCCTCCCTGTTGCAGTATGCAGTACTTGATTCTATTTGTATTATCTCTGTTGTGTATACATATGACTAGTATAAACACTGGTGCATACCTTTGCGGGCACAGAGGAGCTAGGCTTCTCCAAAAGGTCCCAGAGTTTTTGACGTTGCTCAGGGCAACAGCCTTTCTCCTCCTCCTGCACATCCTGATCCCGAAGCGTCTCCGCCTCCCTCCGCAGCTCCTCGTTCATCTGCTCCTTCTTCTGGTGGTACCGAGCCTGGCAGCAGGACTCCAGATAGATCTCATCTATGCCCCAATAGTCCAGTTCCTGTCCGAAGGAGAGCGCGCACATCTCCTCCATCATGTGCAGCTTGCCTGTGCGGTAGAAGTTGAGGATGGAGGAGAAGGCCATGGGGTGTCTGTCGAAGAAATACTCATTCTCCATCAGGTTGTAGTCGTCGCAGATCTCCAGTACTGACTCGTGGTTGTTACAGTCCCGGAGGCGTCCCAGGCGAGTGCGCGGGAGTCGGTCCAGAGTCCTCCACAGCACCTCATGGGTCAAACCTCCGACATTCAAATGCACGCGACGGGACTTAGCTTTGGTCCTGATGATGTCGATGGGGTCCGGGGGAAGCACAGGGGCCATGGCGGGGCGGGAGGGAGGTTTAGGGCCACTGATGGTTGCCCGATCTGTCATGGCTCAAAGCCAAGAGGGAGAGAAGAAGAAAGAGAGGAATGCAGTCAGAGGACAGAGGGAGAGGAAGAGAAAAAGGGAGAGGGAGAGAAAGAGAGAGAAGGGTGAGGGGGAGAGGAATACAGATGCTCCGATGTCAGGGCCGCAAGGTCAGGGCTCTGTGGACACGCGACGTCCTCCTTAAATTCATGTCTGAAAGAAAAGAAAACCAACTATCAGAATATACCTACAGAATATCAACAGGTTTGTAGAATGCGGTATTTGGCAGCTATAATTCTGTGGTGAAGTAAAACCAAAAGTATTCAAACTTATGAATACTAATCAGCGTATGTGATTTCACCTGCCTCCATCTCCGTGAAATTTGGCTCAAGAATGTTGTGATTGGAAACAACTAGTGTCAATATTACACATCATACAGGTGCAAAATAAGTGCGTTTTCAGATGCCCTTCCATCCTCCTATATCCCTGTGTCCGATGCCTTAACATTGTCCTCTATCCCTGTGTGTCAGATGCCCTCCCTGATGAGTGCAGGTCAAATGTCTATAGCCTAGTAAATGTACAGACTTTAGTATAAATGATAGAGTATGATAGGGTATGTATAAATGATTAGGTTTTGGAGACTTCTTAAACAATACGGTAGAGTGATAGAGAAGACTGGCTCTGGCAGAGAGAGGGACATAAGCACTATTCTACTGTCTAAACATAACTAACCATTAACACGAGCCAAACGCTTACAAAAGTTGATTTAAACCTATTTAAATGAAAGCTGTCCGTGTTAAAATGGCGGCCTTGGAGTCAGTGGAGCTTAGGCGCTGATTGTGTAACGTGTCGCACAAATCCGAGGCTCGGGGCTGGGTCTGCGCTCTAAAGTCGGGCTTACGGTTAAATATAGCCCGTATCTGCGCCCGGGACAGCGCGAGGACAGCGGCATCACGTTATGGAGCCGAGTGCGTCACGGCCAAAACGGGACCGCTAATTTAGACTCCCACACCCAATTAACGCCAATTAAAGCAATAAATCTACAAATAACTGCAAAAACGTATATCAAATGTGTCTAATATTTTCACAACTATGACTTAAGGTTACAGATAGGAAGGACACAAGTTTCAAAACGGAAAGAGGAAAGAAATAATTGAATGAATAAATGAATATTACTTTGAAGGCGACTAACGCAACTGACGCTGGATTTGGACAACGCGACAAAATAAAAGTCCAATTTCTATGCAAAACTTACTTGTTTTATTTATTTATTTATTTTAAGTTCGCAAGAAAACGTAAAAATACTTTCTATTTTGATTCGCAAAGTTAAAAAGAAAAAAAAAAGTTAAGTGGTAGCTATGTCCGTTAAAATAAGTGTACGCTAAAATGGCGGTGCATGCTAATAAGTTTCTTGCTAGTTTATCTTTAAAGTTAATACAAAATGGAGAATAGTGCAATTAACGCATATACACACCCAAAAAGTATCAAAATGTTAGCAAAGTAATAGCAACAAACTTGAATAGATAAAAGTCCCGGTGTTGAGGCTTAAATTGTCCGCCATAATGTCACTCACCTGCGGGCAGAGAAGGGCAAACCGGACCGCTGCGTCCCCGGGAGGTGCCACCATCGCCCGCTTCACTGCGCCGTGCCTCCGCGTAAAGTTTCCCCACGAAAGCATTCACATTTTGGGTAGAGAAAATTAGATTTCCGCAGTTCCATGAGAGGTCAGGCCAGAGGGCGGTGAAGTGGAGGAGTGGCCGGGAGAAAAGGAGCGAGTCCCCCGGAGCAGAGCGCACAGAGGGAGGACGGAGGGGGGAGAGGGGAGAGAGGGAGATAATCGGATTGAGAAGTTTCAGGACCAAGGACAGCGCCAGGCCCAACTCTGCCGCAGCCTGCAGGAAACACACATACTCGGGCTGTTTGTGCTCTTTTAGTCCAATTTACAATGAGAAGAGATAAGGCAGTCAATACACAATTATAATGTTAAACAGAGGGCAAAGTCAAATATAAAACTGCTGAGGAAAGTGAAGGGTAGTACTGTTACATTTTACTCACGTGCAGTTTGATTTGGTTCTCCCCATACTTTTACTCCTGCAATATATAGTACAGTGTTACAGTAATCTTACTTGAGTAATATATAGTACAGTGTAACAGTACTCTTACTCGAGTAATATAATAATTTACAATATGAAATGATTTGAATCATTTGTATTTTTTCTGCTCCTTCAGATATCAGGCTCATTTTTATGGTTTAATTCTTAAAGTCTGGTATTTTTAAAAGGATATTTAATGTTTTGTCCTTCAAATGAAAAAAATCAGACTGTGTGTCCTGACAGTTACACTTGCTTAAGTAGCAGATTCTTGAAATGCTTTTTTACTCTTTTGTATCACTGTTTTGTACTTCTACTTGAGTAATATTATTTTGAAGTAGCAGCACTCTGCACATAGTGTTTGGCTATTTTATTAATGCACAGTATTTTTGCATTATAGATAAGCAGTTCATATTTCTGTACATTTTAGACTTAAGATATATACTTTGCAGGTGATGTCATCAACATTCTCCGAGGATATAATGCTAACTGTAGGCACTGCTCTGTTTGAAACTCTGTTACTCAAGGAAGACTTTAATCTGATCTTTTTTTTAAAACAATCTGCCCAGAAAGAGTTGACTTACGTGGAACAGGTGACCTGATTTGTGCTGTTAGACAAGTCAGTAACATAAAATTACACTAAAAAGCTAGCTAGCATTAGCCAACAGTTTTAATGAGTCACTCACCTTTTTATTGAAAATCTATACCTAAACAGGACCATGAAGGTTCGTACTGATCACAGGCTGCTGAAAATGTGTTCTTTAAATCTATTTTGCAATTTTCCTTGAGTCTTCAGAAAATATTTGCTAATCTGTGTATTAGGTCTCCTTGGTAATTGCTGAACATTCCTCCATAGACATACAAACAGCACTCTCCCCAGAGACAAAAATGCGGTATAAACCATGTCTGGTACCATCCGGAAAACAGTTTAATGTTTTTCCACAATTTCACAAAATTCCTTCTACATCCATAATATCTTTTATACACTTCTGTTTTGTGCATCAGAACGAAACGTGAACATTAAGACTTTACCCACATTAAAACATGCATTTTTAAATTACAGACAGACGCCGCAACATAGAAAATTGCATCACTTCTTTGTACAATACTTTATATACCATTAATAAAAAGAATGAACTATAGGAAGAGCAGTAAACATGGGCAGCGTATTATTCAAATTAAAAGGTCCTATATTACATAAAATTGGCTCTTGTGAGCTTTAAGCCATGTTATAATGCTGTTATCTCATCAAAAACATACCTGGAGTTGTGTGTGAATGAAACAAAACAGTAACCTTTTATTTTTAGTCTCTCTAACTCTCCAAAGCTCAAAATGCTGTTCCACCTTGTGATGTCATGAAGTGGTAGTTTTCAAGTTAACAGCTCCTTTTACCTTTTGTTTACTAGAGATTGGCAATTCCAGGGCTGAAATTATCCAAATGATTCTACTGACAGTGTATGGAGTTTAAAAACACAGTGGAGCACTTCCTGTATTACCACATGACATCTCGAGGTGGAACACAGTGTTAGTTATAGTTTGAGAAAATAATTGAGCCTAAATCTGCAGGATTTGTGTCTTAAGCATGTGTTAATGAAACAAAACACAACTCCAGGTCTGTTTGTGATGAGGAAACTACATTATAACATAGATCAGGGAATAGCGTAATATGGACCTTTGAATTAAAACAGTCTCATGGGAAATGTAGCGCACAGTGTAGATACGGCTCAACTCACAAATGGTCCCAAAAAATAAAATTAAAATTGTGGCCTGAACTGAACTAAAAACCTGCTCGAACAAAACAAGATGCATAGGGCTTTAAAGGACACATATTATGCACTAGTGGCTTTAATTTGCTTTTGGTCACATTGGGAACAGTATTTCACATTTGGCAACTTAAAATAATGTCTATATATGGAACACATACTTTAGAAACTTCCTGTTTCCAATGAGCTCCCTCTGCTATCAGCAACGAAAATGAACAACCAGAAAGTGCAGTGATATTTATGGGCTTAATAAGTATGCAGGCGAAATCAGGAGTTTTACCTGTAGCAAATAAACTTGCAAAATGCAAATGGAGCATTTTTGAGAGCTTAGAGAAGACGACTTTGGATTAATGTATTAATAAAACAAGTGTGAAAGGAGCAAAAATTCAACTCCACATACAGAGTCTGTGTAATCCCTCATTTGTCCAGGAGGAGGTTGGGAAAAGGTTTCAACAGTGGTCATCTTGACAGATTTTACTTTTGGCTTTTACCAGTGTCAACTGGAAAAAAGGAGTGAAGACGTTTTTCTGCTTATCTAAGCCACTTCTTCAGTTCTGGTCAGATTACTGGTGGACACTGCCTTATATCTGTCTGAAGAGAGGAGCTAATTACGCTGAAACTGAAAGCAGTTCGTTTCTGTACAGTTTCTGTTTGTTGGCTAGGTCTGTTGAGCACTACACCGTGCACTGTGCCAGAGTCATACTTCGCATATTCAGGCAGTGTCCACCAGTAATCTGACCAGAACTGAAGAAGCGGCTTGGATGAGCAACCAAACCTCTTCACTCCTACTACTTTTTGTCCAGTTGACAAATTTTACTTTTGGCTTTTACCATGGATCAGACCTGGATGACTGAGGGGTTACACAGAAATCTGCACACAGTTTGTGTGATCTAGACATTCAAGAAACCATTTTCAATAAAAAAAAAAGTCTTATGGGAAATGTACAGCACAGTATAGAAAAAAAATCCAAATGCTTTCTGGATGGAGCTGAAATGTCTTGATTTGGAAAATTGTGTCCAGATGACCATGACTGAAACATTCACTACAACTCCAGGGATGTTTTTGATCAAGGGACAACAGTATAACATGGTTAAAAAGGTCAAAAAGTCAAGTTTGCATAATATGTGTTCTTTAAGTAAAATGCCAAAGTGAAAAAAGGAATGCGAGAATCAGTTTGTAGCGAGCACTGGTCTGGAGAGGCTGAGGAGGCTGAGGTCTGTGCTGCTGCTGGTAAAGTGGCTTCTTAAACATGGGTTTTTTGTTTTGAGTTTTTATTTGTGTTCGAGTCTCAGCAGCTGCTCACGGCCATTGATGGTTAAAGATCGAAGCTGTCCGTCCTCCTCCACCTCCACGCGCTCCTGACCGTTCTCTATGATTCTGGAGAAAGAAAGATGACAGAGGAAAAGAGAAAGAGAGACAGAGAGAGAGAGGAGGAGACAAACGGATGACTGTTAAAATACAGCTTAGATACAAATCTACAAAAGCTACATTTGATAAAGATAGATTTTCATTTGCCCTCAGCATCTCCAGATCTGAACAAGGATCCAGGTCAGGAGGACCAGGCTGTGCATGTTTGAGGAAGATGAGGGAAGCCACATGGTTCTCGCCTCATAGTAAGGAGGTTCTGTGTTTTATTCCCCAGTCTTTCTGTGTGGAGTTTGTATGGGGGAAGCGGGGGAGCGAAACCCACCCAATCAACCCAAAACATGCACAATAGGTCAAGTCCTCCAGCTAAGGTACTCCTGACAAAGACTGACTCAAAATTTGCAGATGGGCCCCACTGCTCCTGACAGGTTGCCCCAGCAGCAATGAAGGATGTGTCAAATTCAGAGGACTAATGTGCCTACAGGGACAGTGAAATGTACATGAGTCTCACCTTTTAGTGGTGATCTTTCTCCCATTGACAATCTTGGTGGAGGTAGAGACAGAGCGGAAGTTTCCCATCCCAGCTCCACTGCCCCCGAACGAGGTGGAGGAGAAAGAGGTGAAGCCCCCCATGCCCCCCATACCCCCCATACCCCCACCCATCCCTCCACCCATACCCCCACCCATCCCGCCACCCAGGCCGTTCAGGCTGTGCAGGTGTCCCATATGCCCAATATGTCCCATCGCTCCCATGGAACCGAATGCACCGAAACCTGAGGGACAACACAGATAATTAGAGCAGGATGACTTTAAACAACTTTGTGTTTAACACGAAATTGTTAAACATTAAATTAGTTAACTAAAAAGTGCCTTCTTTTTGCACATCACAGCTTCATGCAGAGATGTGGGAAAAGTAACAGAAGCACTGACCTGGGTCAAAGGGAGAAAATCCTCCACCAAAGGGAGGAAACCCGACGAAGCCCCCGAAGAAAGAGCCTCCTGTTCGGGGGCGTCCGCTGCGACTGTGGGTCCTAGTGCTGCTGAAGAACAGGTCATCCCCAAAAGGGCTTGTGCCTGAGAAGAAAAACAACTAAATACATCAATAAAATCAGATGATTTCTTGCAAATGGTATGAAGTCATATGACCATGAAGCCAGTCCAATAAGCAGGACCCAATACCATGGAATATTCACACGTGTACTGGTTTGGTCCTGGTTTTAGCAGAGTTTATTCCTGATGTACACTACCAGTCAAAGGATTGGCCACCCTCTTTTTCGGTGTTTTTCTGTACATTTCCTACTTGCACCATTTTAGATACAAACAGAAGACATTAAATATATGGTGCAAGATATATGAAATTGCGTAGCAAAACAAAGCTAAAAATTAACTAATAAATACTTGTTTGTATTTTATATTCAAATCCTCAGAGTATCCACCCTTCGCTTTGGACAGAGCTGCAAACTCTTTGTCTTTTCTCAATGAGCTTCATGATAAAAAAATGAAATGGTTTTCACTTCACAGCTGTGCCACGTCAAGGTCAAGAAATGACAAAAGTGCAAAGCGGTGATAAACGCAAAAGGTAGACATTTTTTAAATTCAAAAATCAAAAATATGGATTTGGTGTGTGTGCAAGTGTATTTGACAAGAATTAGAACTAAGAACATAAAATCCAACAGTAAATCATACTATTGTAAATGTTCTAAATTGACAGTGGAAAAACAGACTTCATTATATTATTTATTTTGATTATAGTTATATTTAGATATAAAAAAAAATAAATAAAAGGTTGGTTTGACTGAACTAACAGTGTGAAAATATCTGGTCAAAATGGTAACATGGTCATGACACGATGTGGAACAACTGCTAACTCTTTTTTTTGTGTGACTATAAAGTTTCACATTGTGACCCCCCTTGGCCGAGAGGAGCAGGACTGACCAAAGAAGTCTGCGAAAGGATCGGCGCCTCCGAAGAATTCCCTGAACACGTCCTCCGGGTTTCTGAAGGTGAACGGCTCGTGGAAGTGATCTCCGTTATGGAAATGTTCTCCTGGAAAACAAACATGTAATCACACTCAGTTCTACCATTGATTTAGTAATGAACTGCCACATACGGAGAGGAAGAGGAGGGTTTCACATTCCTTTCATTGAAAACCACAAAACTGAGCTAAAATAACTTCCTGTTCAAGACTGCACAACTGATTCTCTGCTGCTAAAACTGTGTCATACTGGAATTTCAGTGTAGGCAGCAACAGATGTTCAGTTACATGTATTTTGGATAATATGTATCAAACATTTTTGAACATTTGTGTATGAAAAAAACACAAATTTGAGGAAGATGAATGAAAGCCACAATAATACATCTATGGTCAAACTAAATAATAAAAAATGTTATTTTACATAATATGTCCACAACATCATCCAGTATAATATCCAGCAATGTTATTTCTATACTAAGGAACAGACTCAATACTCAATACTGAGTCCAATACCACAGAATGTGATTTTCCACATTAACCCTTTAAGGACTGAGCACACTATGGGCTAGTATAGCTCACCTAGACTTTTATTCTTTTTTTAGCCATAAAAATCATCTTAAACAAAGTGTCAGAATTTACTGCATTTTTTTCACACAACTACTTCTATTTTACACATCCATCTGTATTTTTTGTTTTACGCATTGAATAAATGACTGGGAAAATCCCGGCAGCACCCGCGCTCTCATTCGTTACCTTCAAGGGACAACAGAGGCAGATTACCGTAATGATGGTAAAATATTTACATAGCCCCGTGCCTCCGCTTAGAGACGCCATTTGAATTTACATGAGAGCACGACTGGTTGCAGAGTTACTGGAAAGTCCACAACCGCGATCTATCGCCGACGATAGCCTTCGACGCTATAGAGTTAAATGGCAGTACTTTCTTTTATATTTCCATGTGTCCTTATATCTGTGTAATCGCTCAGTCGTCCAGGTAGGTCACATAGTGGTCCATGGGTGTATACTAGTCTATGTGTCTTAAGGTATGCGTTACATTTTTTATACTTTTTACAACCCTAACATAAAATACAATAAACTGTATCAAATAGAGTCACAAAGCAATTGCCAGAAGCAATAAACCATGTAATAAAAGTAGAACAATACTGAAAAGCTGGACAGTACCTCTTCCTCTGCTGCCCGTCAGCCCGTCTTTACCATAGCGGTCGTATAAGGAGCGTTTGTTGGCTGAAAACAAAGGGCATTTTACAGATAGGTTTCATATTTAAATGTAATATTCTTCATCTGTAATGGTTTTATCATCATTATGAAACACTGACCATCGGACAGCACCTCGTAGGCTTCTGACAGCTCTTTAAACTTCTTCTCTGCTTCGATTTTGTTGTCTGGGTTTTTATCAGGGTGCCATCTCAGTGCCAACTTTCTGTACCTAAAACATCACATTATACATATTAACTCTGTAAATACCCAAAAGTAACAAAAGAGTAAACATGTTTGGGATCTGCCAGTCACATTAAGTACGAAATCGTAATCATCACATACTCATTACACGCACACCCAAAAAATCTCATGTGAACAGCTACACCCGATGTGAGTAATCTGATTTCTCTCTGAGTGTTCAGAGCTGTACAGGTTTACACAGGCCCTAAACAAGGAAAATCCAAACTGAACTGCCAGTGCCGTTGTGTCCTTAGGCAAGACATTTCACCTGTATTACCTAGTATGAATGTGGTCTGTGAGTGTTGGTGGTGGTGGGAGGGCCAAAGGTGCAGATTGGCAGCCTCACTTCCATCAGTCAGTCTCAGGGCAGCTGTGGCTACAAAAGTAGCTTACCACCACAGAGAGCGGAGTCAATAAATAATGCTCTGTGCTTTGGGTGAAAGGCGCTGTATAAATCCAATGTATTATTATTCTTATTCCAAATACAACAGTTCTATAAATCCAGATTTCTCTTGTAAATTCACAAAACCAGTGAGTTTTGAGTCTGGATTTGAAGAGTGGAAGAGAGTCTAAGTTGCGGAGATCGGGAGGGAGAGAGTTCCAGAGCTGGGAGGCAGAGCGGCTGAAAGCCCTGTTCCCCATGGTCACAAGTCGGGCAGAGGGTACAGTGAGCTGGAGAGAGGAAGAGCGGAGAGTGCGGGCAGGAGCAGCAATGTGGAGGAGGTCACATATGTATGAAGGGGCTAAGCTGTGTATTGCTTTGAAGGTGGTAATTAGTATTTTGAAGTTAATTCTCTGTTTTATGGGGAGCCAGTGCAGTTGTTGTAGGACGGGGGTGATGTGGTGGACAGTGGGGGTCCGTGTTATGACCCGGGCTGTACAGTGCTGAAGGAGCTGCAATTTCTGGAGGGATTTAATGGGGAGACCAAAGAGAAGAGAGTTACAGTAATCAATGCAGGAAGTTACAAGGCTGTGGACTAGAATGGCAGTGGTGTGAGGAGTGAGGGAGGGGCCAAGTCGAGAGATGTTGCGTAAGTGGAAATATGCAGACCGTGCGACATTATTGATGTGTGAGAGAAAGGAAAGTGTACTGTCGAGGATGACACCCAGACTCTTGACCTGAGGGGAAGGATGGACAATTGAGTTGTTGATGTTGATTGAGAAGCTGTTAGATTTGGAGAGTGTATTGAGAGTGGTTATGAGATTATGTGACCACTGTAAATACTCATGTTCTTCCCAAAGTTAACAATAGAGTAATCTGGTTTAGGATCCATCAGTCACATAAAATAAATAGTACATTAAATACTATAATAAGAATAAATATTAAAATACAAATTCCATGTTACATACGCTTTCTTGATGTCTTCTGCTGTAGATTCCCTCTGGACTCCTAGAACCTGGTAATAGTCCACCATGTTTACGCATCAAGGAACCTCTCAAACTGCTACCTGAAGAAAGAAGAAGACATATTTGTTAAAACTAAAATGTACTGCAATAAAAAAATAAAAATGACCATGGCCATGTTTGTCTTTTATCCATTTTATAGACCGTTTAAAAATATTGCTGACTGGATCAAGGCCCTTCATGAAGAAAAATACAACAAGGCAGTTTACGTCGCCCGGACTGGCGTTACCGGGGCCCCACCCTGGAGCCAGGCCTGGGGTGGGTGCTCGGCAGCGAGCGCCTGGTGGCCGGGCCTTTCCCCACGGGGCCCGGTCGGGCCCAGCCCGAAGAAACGACGTGGGGCCGTCCTCCCGTGGACCCACCACCTGCGGGAGGAGCCATGAGGGGCGGGTGCGGAGAGATCCGGGTAGCAGTCGAAGGCGGGGACCTCGACGACCGGATCTCCGGACATGGAGACTAGCTCTGGGGACATGGAATGTCACCTCGCTGGGGGGGAAGGAGCCTGAGCTTGTGCGGGAGGTTGAGCGTTACCGGCTAGATATAGTCGGCCTCACCTCCACGCACAGCTTGGGCTCTGGAACCCATCTTCTTGAGAGGGGTTGGACTCTCCATTTCTCTGGCGTTGCCCGCGGGGAGCGGCGGCGAGCTGGTGTGGGCTTGCTCATTGCCCCACAGCTCAGCCACTGCGTGTTGGGGTTCACTCCGGTGAACGAGAGGGTCGCGTCCCTGCGCCTTCGGGTCGGGGACAGGTCTCTCACTGTTGTGTCGGCCTACGGGCCAAACAGCAGTGCAGAGTACCCGGCCTTCTTGGAGTACCTGGGAGGGGTACTAGACAGTGCACCAACCGGGGACTCCGTTGTTCTCCTGGGGGACTTCAACGCCCATGTGGGTAACGACAGTGACACTTGGAGGGGCGTGATTGGGAGGAACGGCCTCCCCGATCTGAACCCGAGCGGTGTTTTGTTATTGGACTTCTGTGCTAGTCACAGCTTGTCCATAACAAACACCATGTTCGAGCACAAGGGTGTCCATCGGTGCACATGGCACCAGGACACTCTAGGTCGGAGGTCGATGATCGACTTTGTTGTCGTGTCATCTGACCTCCGACCGCGTGTCTTGGACACTCGGGTGAAGAGAGGGGCTGAGCTGTCAACTGATCACCACCTGGTGGTGAGTTGGATCCGCTGGCGGAGGAGGAAGCCGGACAGACCTGGCAGGCCCAAGCGTATTGTGAGGGTCTGCTGGGAACGTCTGGCGGAGCCCTCTGTCAGGGGGGTCTTCAACTCCCGCCTCCGGGAGAGCTTCTCCCTGATCCCGGGGGAGGTTGGAGACATGGACTCCGAGTGGGCCATGTTCTCCACCTCTATTGTTGATGCGGCTGCTCGTAGCTGTGGTCGTAAGGTCTGTGGTGCTTGTCGCGGCGGCAATCCCCGAACCCGGTGGTGGACACCGGAAGTAAGGGATGCCGTCAAGCTGAAGAAGGAGTCCTATCGAGCCTTGTTGGCTCGTGGGACTCCTGAGGCAGCTGATGAGTACCGGCAGGCCAAGCGTGCCGCGGCTCGGGCAGTCGCAGAGGCAAAAACTCGGGGTTGGGAGGAGTTCGGGGAGGCCATGGAGGAGGACTATCGGACGGCCTCAAAGAGATTCTGGCAAACCGTCCGACGCCTCAGGAGGGGAAAGCAGTGCTTCACCAACACTGTTTACAGTGCGGGTGGAGGGCTGCTGACCTCGACTGGGGATGTTGTCGGGCGGTGGAAGGAATACTTTGAGGATCTCCTCAATCCCACTGTCACGTCTTCCGAGGAGGAAGCAGAAACTGGGGACCCAGAGGCGGACTCGTCCATCACCCTGGCTGAAGTCACTGAGGTGGTTGGCAAGCTCCTCGGTGGCAAGGCTCCGGGGGTGGATGAGATCCGTCCTGAGTACCTCAAGTCTCTGGATGTTGTGGGACTGTCTTGGCTGACACGTCTCTGCAACATCGCGTGGCGGTCGGGGACAGTACCTGTGGAATGGCAGACCGGGGTGGTGGTCCCTCTGTATAAAAAGGGGGACCGGAGGGTGTGTTCCAATTACAGGGGAATCACACTCCTCAGCCTTCCCGGTAAGGTCTATTCCAGGGTGCTGGAGAGGAGAATCCGACCGATAGTCGAACCTCGGATTCAGGAGGAGCAGTGTGGTTTTCGTCCTGGTCGTGGAACACTGGACCAGCTCTATACTCTCCATCGGGTCCTCGAGGGCTCATGGGAGTATGCCCAACCAGTCCACATGTGTTTTGTGGATCTGGAGAAGGCATTCGACCGTGTCCCTCGTGGTGTCCTTTGGGGGGTGCTCTGGGAGTATGGGGTCCGGGGCTCTTTGCTAAGGGCTGTCCGGTCCCTGTATGACCGGAGCAGGAGCTGTGTTCGCATTGCCGGCAGTAAGTCAGACCTGTTCCCAGTGCATGTTGGACTCCGCCAGGGCTGCCCTTTGTCACCGGTTCTGTTCATTATATTTATGGACAGAATTTCTAGGCGCAGTCAGGGGCCGGAGGGGGCCTGGTTTGGGAACCACAGGATTTCATCTCTGCTGTTTGCAGATGATGTTGTCCTGATGGCTTCTTCGAGCCAGGACCTGCAGCAGGCACTGGGGCGGTTTGCAGCCGAGTGTGAAGCGGCTGGGATGAGAATCAGCTCCTCCAAATCCGAGGCCATGGTTCTCGACCGGAAAAAGGTGGTTTGCTCTCTCCGGGTGGGTGGTGAGTCTCTGCCCCAAGTGGAGGAGTTCAAGTATCTCGGGGTCTTGTTCACGAGTGAGGGAAGGATGGAGCGTGAGATTGACAGGCGGATCGGTGCAGCGTCTGCAGTGATGCGGTCGCTGTATCGGTCCGTTGTGGTAAAGAAGGAGCTGAGCCGGAAGGCGAAGCTCTCGATTTACCGGTCAATCTACGTTCCTACCCTCACCTATGGTCATGAGCTTTGGGTAATGACCGAAAGGACAAGATCGCGGATACAAGCGGCTGAAATGGGCTTCCTCCGCAGAGTGGCCGGGCTTAGGGATAGGGTGAGGAGCTCGGTCACACGGGAGGAGCTCGGAGTAGAGCCGCTGCTCCTACACGTTGAGAGGAACCAGCTGAGGTGGCTCGGGCACCTGCTCAGGATGCCTCCTGGACGCCTCCCTAGGGAGGTGTTCTGGGCATGTCCCACCGGGAGGAGGCCCCGGGGAAGACCCAGGACACGCTGGAGGGACTATGTCTCTCGGCTGGCCTGGGAACGCCTTGGGGTCCCACCGGAGGAGCTGGAGGACGTGTCCGGGGTGAGGGAAGTCTGGGAGTCCCTGCTTAGACTGCTGCCCCCGCGACCCGGCCCCGGATAAGCGGAAGAAAATGGATGGATGGATGGATGGATCAAGGCGTAAAGAGTTGGTGTTGTGAGGCTGGGCATTACAAAACCAAATTACTTTATTTATATTCATTAAAGCAACTAATTCAGCTGCAAATGATGTAATACAAGAAAGAGATAATGTATCACTTGCATGAAATCGGAAATCTTATTTAATATAATTTATTTATTTACTATACTAACATTAAATCCAAGTCTAACGATGTATTTAAAGTTACAGTATGTCATTTTCTGGAGGAGGCACGTCACCAGTATGATTCTATGGAAATAGAAAGTTAAAACCTCTGCTAAACTGTGGAAGATTGTGCCCAAAGAAACAATATATCCATGGAAACAAGCAGTGAGAGGTTGTAAGTCTTAAAAATGTAATTTAACAGACGGTTTAAGAAATACTGCCATGTCAGTAGGTCATGTAAACATGCTAAAGCTGTCTCTGCAGTGAAGCTGAGTGAGGCTAAGCTAGCACAAAAACAATCAATGCAGACAAAAGAACACTGCGGAAATAACGCACAGAAATACTCAGGCAAGTCTGCAAATAGAAGCCGTAATCAATGCATTAAATCAACATGAAATCACAGGTTTATTTCTCATGCAATCCTCCGGAACCCCTTTGTGTACGTCTGCACAAATCATACGCCGAATATTAGCATTAGCTTTAGCCTTAGGACCTCCGCAGCTCACCGCGTTCTTCCGCTGCTCCTGTCCGAGACTCAGGCGGCCTCTCGGGGCAGGCTGCAGCCCAAACACTCGGGGTCCCGCTGGGGGTCGTGGGGGGACAGTACTTTCGCTCAGATCTCTCCGTTCATCCCATCGGCGCTGCTCCGAGCTCCGTGGCCGTGATGAGGCTGCAGAGGGCCGGCTACTCTTCCTCCTGAGCGGCGATGTCAAGAAGGAGCACCGGAGAGCGCCATCTGCAGGTTCATCCACTGCACTCCAACAATTTAAGGCGGCACTGTGGAACTTTTCTGGAAGAGGGTATGCTACATGCTTGTCTCCATAGAAATGCTGCACAGTATGGCATTAAAGTTGTCTGTTGTCCCTTTTAGATTTAGGTATTTTTAATCCAAAAACTTATCTGTGTATCCTATTCTTACTGTGAGGGAGAATGCCTTTCCACAGAGCTGAGCCGGGCTTAAACCAGATCAAATATGGGACAAAGCCAGGATTATGTTCAAGTCTTCAAGTCATCAAATCTCCTTACTGAGAGAAGGAGACGGGATAACGGCTCTGCTACAGTAACACAGGGACGACATGCACACTCAGATCAGGAGTCTAACCCAAGACCCTCTTACACAATTTTAATTTACAGTCTTAAATTTATTGATTCGGTGAAACACACATAATTATTACATCATTATTATCACAAATTTTCATATTTATCAGTCTTTTCTTTTTTTCTCTTCCTCAAAGGTGCAAAAGTGAAAGGTTATTTGAGCAGCTTAGCGGTTGCCATGGAGGTCATAGTTGTCATGGTCGTCATGGCGATGTTGGGGACAGGGATGTCTCTGAAAATGGGCTGAGAGAAACCAGAAGGGGGCGCTCTGTTTTCACTCAAAGTGCCGATGATCATCTGACGCATTTCTCTGCTGGCATCTCCTCTGACGGCCAACAGCGCCTGAACGTGCTCCTCCCTGTGGGGAACATGCAAAGATGAGATAAATACAGTTTCCCAATTTTGAAAAAAGCCACTCTTCAAAGTTCAAATTTGATTCAAGTATGATTAGTATTTGGTTGCTTTCTTGGTTCTTTCTTGGTTACTTTTCTTGCAGCCTGAGTACTAACAGGTTTCCATATTCTCCCTCATAGTACCTTATGTCTGGATACTTGGACACCAGAGTGGACACCTCCAGATAGAGCAGAGTGGGGTCTGTGAGTTTAAACACTTCAGCGATGGCAGCAATGGCTCCACACAGACGGTCTGTATCTTCTCCCTGAATAAAACACATAAGCGAGATTAAAGATTTTTGATGACATGTGGGAGGCTCATAGTTTTGCACAAAGGTCTCCTTTACTCTTTCCTCTACCCTCAATGCTGTTATCACTGCCATATACATATAATAGTGATTTCAATACTAAGAAACAGATTTTCAACATTAATAATATTACTTTCAATTCTATTCCCATGTGGCCTTATTTCTGTGTAATCCCTCAGTGTCCAGTAGGTTCATAGTGGTCCATGGGTGTACACTAGTCTATGTGTCTAATACTTGTTTTGATATAGCTCGAGATCATTCTTATTCAGGAAAGGGTAATTTCTGTCCTGTCAATGGGACATTTTTAGTATCGATACCTGCTCAAATTAGCAGTTTTAATAGTAGTTTAAGTATCTATTACGAGTAGCATCTTATTTTCAATACTTTTGACACCCCTATATTCTAAAGGTCTATTCTTCATGTTGGTTGCACTGACAGACAGCAAAGGATCATGGTCTATGTAGTTCTCTCTGAAGCTAAACAATGCAGTTATATTTTACAGTCAAAGATATTCTAAGACATTTACATTGTGATCTCATGTTTTTGTTATATTCTGAGTGACTGACCGCGGCCAATTTCCTAAAGAGGAACTTGAACTGCTCGGCCTCCTTGATCATGCGCTCAGCTCCTTCCTTTCGCTCGTCGGCATTTTTAAAAGTGACACGTTTCTGCATCACAGCTTTGAGATACTCCACCACCACACGCCGCAGGGCCTCTCCAGTCATCTCCTGAAGGACACACAGAGCAGGGATTTAAAGGTGCTGTATTTTACTGTTTTAAAAACATAGTTTGCAGTGGTCCAAAGTTATTCCTCACTTATCTTATACATTCAGAGCATCCTAATTATTCACCACGCTGAGTTTATAAGCGCTTTTTACAACTTGCCATCAAGAGAATGATAACAGAACTAGCATGCTAACAGCATACAATTTATCTGCACTGGTGCAAGACAATTTCAAACTTTATTACACGAAAATACATAGTACAACCACTTTAAGGTTAAGGTAGGCATATTTTTTATGTTTCAACTATAACTACTAGTACTTAGTTGAAGGATTAATATATGGTGGCATATTTTATTCTTACTAAGGCTGCATAACCAAAACAAAAAAAAAATAAAAAAAAAAAAATATATATATATATATATATATATATATATATATATATATATATATATATATATATATATATATATATATATATATATATATATAAATAAAATTCAAAATGATTAAGACTACTAAGATAAAAATAAAGGCAGCTCCTTGTCCAGCCTGTGTTTCTGACCTGGTTAAAAGGGTTTTTGATTTTGTTGAAGTCGTTGAAATAGTCCTCCACAGTCACACAGATGGTGTCTACAGCATGAGAGCCGCTCAGCCACTTCCTGGTCAACAGCTCGTTCAGGTGATTCTGGGACAAACACATCATAATGAGGGATCTGATCAAACTTTATACAGGGACGGGCAATAAAAATACAGTGTTATCTCATGCAAAGTGTCTTGCATTTTGTAGAGGACAACCATATTTGATGATGTTCCTCCACACATGCAGTTTCGTTATCGTTTTTTAAACCTTCTTTTGAGTACTTTTGCTTTGGCATTTCATGTTTTATAAAAGGTAGATTTAGTCATCTTCTTGTTGTTGTCTGACCTCCAGATCGAGGAAGACCTCGTCCAGCAGATACTGACAGCCTTCTTTGGCCACTTCGTTCAGGGTCCTCTCGATCGCTGCGTCGCTCTCTGTGTGCTCGGGGTGGGCACAGTACTTCCTCTTCAGGCTGTTTATTGACTCTCTGAGGAAAAGGATAAAATATATACACCTAAATAAGCAGCTGTCAAATTATAATGTACAGGTCTTAAATGTAAAAAAAAGTAATAAAAATAGCATGTGCAGTGAATTATTAAGTGCTTTCTGCTTCGCCCTCTGGTGGTCAGTGGGGTTCATAGAAGTGCTGGTACATTCATAAATTTAACCCTGACCATGTGATGGTAGTGTGATAGAAATTTAAGTATAGTCATGTTGTGTATTTTAAAAGCATTTAATCTGTGTCAGTCTGCCAGACCCAGACGAGACATTAACATGTGTGAAGCTCTGTCTCCATCCCACAAGAAACTCGCTGTTGTTCTACCTGTCTAAGTGTAAAAGTTCATTATCATATGGGTGTGAAACAAAGTCACTCTGCTTTGAAATGTATGTAGCATTGTCATTCTGGTATAAAATAGAGCTCAGATGCTCGGGGAGGTGGCTGGTGGGTGGGTGGTTGGTTGGGTTGTTGAGACTTGGACTTAGGGGAGAGGGGAACTGGGGAGAGGCCGGGAGGCTACCAGGCTGTGGCCAGGGCAGGCCTGGGCCCTGTCCTGTCTGTATCTGCTGCAACAAACAATAAACCTTTTTTCCTGTATTGCAAAACTCACCAAGCTTTGTAAATGGATTACTTTTCATCTACAACTGTAATTTTTCCACAACAATAATGGTGTCAGAAGTGGGATCCATGAGTGGTCGTCCAGAACACAGTGAAGATGGGATTTTGTCTTCCTTTTGGTTTTTGTCCTGATGCAGTTCTTTCAAAGAAGAACATGGATGGACATTGGTTTCTGTCCTGGATCACCACCGCTGGATTCGAAGAAGGTTTACTTGGTGAACTTTTCCAATACAGACTTCTTTCCATTTGAAAAGGAAATCTTCATCTACAAAGACTGGTAAATCAAAGGAGAATGTATTTTGGAAATGCAAAATGCTTAACTAAACATACCCAACGGGCATAGTTCTGATCCTATGCCATTTTTGATTCATCTCACAACTTTTCAGTCTTTTTGGGTCCAAAATCTCATGTGTGTACCACCATGTTGCCCTAACAACGTGCTGCTAATACAATCCAAGCAACAATGGCTCTCCACCACTCCTGATTTCCTCACTTTTGGGACTACTGGAAGTTACGAGTGCTAAAACATCTAAAATGGGGAGCAAAACTTCAAGGGAGTATTCCCCTCCAGGACGCCCCATCGTTGATTTTATTAGAAGAAAACATGAAGATAAGAAGTCTTCAGAATTTGGTGCATTCAGTTTAAAAAATGTTCATGCATTGGAAAACAAATTATGTGAAATTGAAATCGAAATGAGAGAAAAAAATAACATTTTTGATAAAAAATTAGAAAACATCGAAAATTACAAGGAATGTTTAAAAATGTGGAAAGATGAAGCTGAAGTCAAAATCAGAAAAACTATGCACAAGCCTCTTCTCTTTGAAGATGCAACTGAAATGTGTGAACTGAAACTCCTCCACTCGCAGAACTCTTTGTCTCAACAGTTGACTGTACTAAAGTTTGACCCAGATCTGAACAACCCCCATCCAACCTGTCTCTCTGATCCTTCACCAAATAACTCTACAACGCAGGACAGTAATGGACACGTGCAGATACAGATGGAAACAAGCAAAGTGAGCCGTGTTGAAGAAGACACAATGTACTCTATGCCAATGGTTGAAGTCTCTGGTCCACAAGGTTCAACATTAGTTTTCCGCCCTTGGATTTCTTCTGAAATATCTGCAGCATCCCAACATCTGCCCAATCCTGCAGCATCAGGTCAGATTTTGCTAAAGAACTTATCACTTTTTGTCAAGATTTCAAACCTACTATGAGAGAACTAAGGAGAGTATTGATCCTGAAAATGAAACCTGCTGAATGGCACAAAATAGCTGATCAACTTCAAAACACTGAACTGCGATGCAATCATGTTGATTGGAAACATGACTCCAATGCTTTGTATAGAGAAGCTGTGAATAACATCTGCACAGCTATCACAAAAGCCTTTCCTGCCTCTATCGATACTGACAAAATCCAATCCTGCAAACAAAGAGACACTGAGGACCCTGAAGAGTTTCTCACACGTTTAACAGAAGTATATAACACCCACAGTGGATTTACAAGACCTGATCACATAGGTGTGACTCGTGATGTTTGGGAAACATATTTGTGTAACTATTTCATTAATGGACTAAAAACAGACGTTTCTTCAGCTGTGAAGAAAACCTGCATTGGCTGGAAAGCTGCTCGCCTAACTGAACTGAAAAGACACGCCACACATGCATATGAACAGCTAAACAGAAAGAAAATAATGAAGCAAGAAAGAATTCAGAAACAACTGCATATGGCAGCAGTGACTATGTACAATAAGACCCAACAACATGAAAATCACCGAGTGAATTCACAATTACATAGACAACTACAGACTCATCAGCCAACACATAAGCAGAGCAAATATGGGAGGAGAGCCCATCGAAAGAACAAGAGAAAATTTTCCAATGAACCTTGTTTCATCTGTTGTCAAGTTGGACATTGGAGACGGGAGTGCCCTCTACGCCATAAGCCCTCTGCGTTTTAAAGGTGCATGGGTTTAGTTGTGCTACTTTTTGCTTTGTATAATATCTAGTATTGGGACATACTTGAATTTATTCTCCAGAGTGAGGTTTAGGAGTCATTACAGTTTACTACCAAACAGTCATGGGTGAAATTCCCCTCTAGTTGTAACTAGCTAGTAAACAGTCAAACGGGTGAAAGTCCCTGCTATTTAGCGAACAGTCACTAGGTGAAACTCCTATCTAGGGTTACTAACTGGTAAAAGGCAAAAGGGTGAGAATCCCTGTGTAGTTGAGTGTAAGGACAGATTAACTTTTTTCATGAGGGAGAGTAAATTCAGAAGAATGAAGATATTATGTGATAGCAAAATGCAGACAAATGTAAATGTACGTAATGTCAACAGTATGCTCTAATTCACTCGCAATGTTAAGTGTGAAAAAAAGAAAAAAAACAGTAAAAAAAAAGAGAAAAAAAATGAAAAAGAAAAACAAAACAAAAACTGAAAAAAAAAATCTGAAAAAAAAGAAAAGAAAGAAAATGGTTAAGTACAGAGCATGACACAAGAAGTGAACTGTACATTTGTGTGTCCTTAGACCTGATCAACCAAACTGTGTGGTGTGAAATATGTGACATCAGAAAATATGTGTGTAACAGCTAAACCATTGTAAACCGTGTCAACAAGAAAATGACAGGATGCAGTTTCAACTGATCCACTCATTTTCTACATTTCTTTGTTTCTTTATATTTCCTTTTTGAAAAATGTATTTTTTTGTTTTTTGCCTCATCACTGCAGTGAGTTTAATGACATTCATGTCCTAAGAAAAGTCCAGCTGTGTATTTTAAAAGCATTTAATCTGTGTCAGTCTGCCAGACCCAGACGAGACATTAACATGTGTGAAGCTCTGTCTCCATCCCACAAGAAACTCGCTGTTGTTCTACCTGTCTAAGTGTAAAAGTTCATTATCATATGGTGTGAAACAAAGTCACTCTGCTTTGAAATGTATGTAGCATTGTCATTCTGGTATAAAATAGAGCTCAGATGCTCGGGGAGGTGGCTGGTGGGTGGGTGGTTGGTTGGGTTGTTGAGACTTGGACTTAGGGGAGAGGGGAACTGGGGAGAGGCCGGGAGGCTACCAGGCTGTGGCCAGGGCAGGCCTGGGCCCTGTCCTGTCTGTATCTGCTGCAACAAACAATAAACCTTTTTTCCTGTATTGCAAAACTCACCAAGCTTTGTAAATGGATTACTTTTCATCTACAACTGTAATTTTTCCACAACAGTAGACCATACAAGAGACGAGTGAATGAAATGTGATCCAGTTTGTGAAGTGACTTTTATTCTTCAGATTAAGTGAATAAACATGAGGAGACTGACTCTTCATGTCTCTAACAGAGGTCATTGTTGTTGGTACCAAAGGTCAAAGAGATTCTCTGTCGGACCAGATAATCTCACTCGACAATGTGAGTATAGCTTCTAGGCCTACTGTAAAAAATCTTGGAGTCCTATTTGATCAAAATCTCTCATTCACAGCCCATATAAACCTAGCTTGTAAAACCGCATACTTTCACCTGCGAAATATATCTAAAATTAGAAATATTTTACCTAAAAACGACGCTGAAAAACTCATCCATGCATTTGTTACTTCCAGACTTGATTACTGTAATTCTCTGCTTGCCACCTGCCCCAAAAGTACTATAAGGAGCCTCCAGTTGGTCCAAAATGCAGCGGCCAGAGTCCTAACAGGAACTAAAAGAAGAGACCACATCAGTCCTGTACTAAAATATCTGCACTGGCTTCCTGTCGAGCTTAGAATCAAATTCAAAGTCCTCCTACTGACATACAAAACCCTAAACGGTATGGCCCCATCCTATCTGCAAGATGCTATTGTCCCGTACCAGCCAAACAGAGCACTCCACTCTCAGAATGCAGGACTATTAGTGGTTCCTAGAGCAGTGTATTTCAACCTTTTTTGAGCCAAGGCACATTTTTTTTTATTGAAAAAATCACAAGGCACACCATCAGCAGAAAATGTTAAAAAATGAAACTCTGCATCCTATATTTACAATATAAAGTAATTCTCATCAAAGTATTTTGAACAGGAATCAAATAAACACAAAAAAAAAGCATTTTATAATAAAATAAAATATTTCTACTCACTCAGTGTGAAACCTGGGCCTGTTTGGATGAACACAGAGCTGATATCCTGGCAGGAATTGAAGAAAGACACACGGTGTCTCTGCCACAGTGTGCGCCTTTTTTGACTTAGCTACAAGTTCAGCAACGTGGTAGCTAGCTTTAAGGGCTCTCTCGTTTACCTTTGTGGTTTTTCTCATAATAGTTGCCTGTTTCTCCGTGTGTTCACGCAGGCGAACAAAATAGTCCGCATTCTTGTTTTGAAGTGAAGGGGGTTTCGTTTGAAGATGCCGTTTAAGCTTACTTGGGACCATAGCACTGTTGGATAACTTTTCACCACACACCAAGCACAACGGAGTCGGTTTCATTGGATTTCCAGTAAAAGTAAATCCAAATGAAATATAGCTTTCGCTGTATTGCCGTGCGCCAGAGGTTTTGCTTGAGCTAACCGTCTTTGCTTTCTTTTGATCTCCACTCATACTTGGGCCTTCATCTGGGTCTGAGTTTTGCCCAGGGTCCGGTTCGGAGTTAGCATCTTTCCTCTCCATCACTCACACCATATAGTCTCGCTAGCCACAATGCCACTGTCACCTGACGCATCCACGTATCACTAATTCTCTTGTCTCAAATTGAAATCAATTAGCAGCTACTTATTAGCTACATGCTGCCACCTACTGATATGGAAGAGTATTACATGGTTACTCTGCCAATCGCTAGACAGCGCAGACATTCGACAACGGCACATTATTTGCGGATAATAATTAATTTGTTTTCAAAAAATATTTTTTAGACCAGTTAGGCGTAATTGGATAATTTCCTACGGCACACCAGACAATATCTCACGGCACACTAGTGTGCCGCGGCACAGTGGTTGAAAAACACTGTCCTAGAGTGTCCAAAAGTACAGTGGGAGGGAGAGCATTCAGTTACCAAGCTCCTGTGCTATGGAATCAACTCCCTGCTGATGTTAAACAGGCCCCCACAGTCTCTGTTTTTAAGACCAGGCTTAAAACCTTCCTCTTCGGTATAGACCAGGTTACATAGTGAGGGAGTTAGGGACATTAAAACCCGGGATAAGACAGGCTGCAGTAGGAGGTAACTAGCTGGGGGAAGTATGGCAACCTGAGCACTATCCTCTGCTTTGTCCTATTTTCTCATCAGCAATGCTATTCACATGTTGTCCCCTGTCCCACTCCCCCTGTGGAGTGTATCTCTTTCAGATGCCCCGATGACAGCTTGACCCTCTCCTCCTCCTCGCCCGGCTCTCCTCCTCCTCCTCGCCCGGCTCTCCTCCTCCTCCTCGCCCGGCTCTCCTCCTCCTCCTCGCCCGGCTCTCCTCCTCCTCCTCGCCCGGCTCTCCTCCTCCTCCTCGCCCGGCTCTCCTCCTCCTCCTCGCCCGGCTCTCCTCCTCCTCCTCCTCCTCCTCCTCGCCTGGCCAATTTTTCTTGTTTTGTCAGATTTTTCCTGTTGTTTTGTTTTTGTGTGTAGGCAGCACGGTGGCTGAGTGGCAACACTCATGCCTCACAGCAAGAGGGTTTGGTTGGATCCCTGGGTCGCCAGGCCTTTCTGTGTGGAGTTTTTCATGTTTCTCCTCGTGTCTGGATGGGTTTCCTCCGGGTACTCCGGTTTCCCCCATCAACCAAAACATGAACGCCCTTCGAGAGAACTGTTGTTGTGATTTTGGGCATTACAAAAATAAATGAATTGAATTCAGCTGGATTCTTCTTGTTTGACAAGTTTCTGTTCAGTATTTATTACACAAATTCTTTCCCCAATGCAGTAATTCCACTCAAGAGCCACTTTAATAGCTTTGCACTTTGCGTTGGTGGGTATGCTAGCAATTATTTTTTGACAAAATATGATTTAACAATCAGGCTAAGGTGAGAGTTAGGCCATGTTGTGGGGGAGGAGCTGGACTCTCTGACTATAGTGTCGAACAGGAGGATACTGGTCAAATTCTGTTCATACCTCATTGTTGTAAAACTATATATAAAGATGTAAATATACTATGATGGTACTATACTTTAAAAAAAATATATAAATTATGTTAAAATGTATGTTTATTTTATTTTCACTGGTGGTTTAGTTGATAAAGACTTATTTAACTTATTTTCTTTACTGATATTTAATACTTTATTTAAACGTTTTTAACTTTATTTTTGATATCTCCAATCTTCTACCGGTAGGCTGCATATCTGTAATAACAAAACTTCCTCCTTGGAAGGATTAGGGTGAGGACCAAGACACACAGTTCAGCCAAGACACTAACCAGTCTTGGCTGAACTGTGTATTTCTCTTGAGTCTAAACAGCGGGAGGTACCTGAATGTCTGGCAGTTGTTGATGATGGCGATCATGTACTGCACATAGCACTGAGGCAGCTGTCTGTCTCTGAGGTGGTCCTCTTTGTACAAAACCACCTCCTCTCGGTACCTGAGGAAACACAGGGATATAAGAGGATGGAAGGGCATCTGACACACAAGGATATAAAAGAATAGGAGGACATCTGTCACAGGGATAAGCAGTAGGATGGGAGGGCATCTGACACACAGGGATACAGAAGGATGGGAGGGCATCTGACACACAGGGATACAGAAGGATGGGAGGGCATCTGACACACAAGGATACAAAAGGATGGGAGGGCATCTGACACACAGGGATACAAAAGGATAGGAGGGCATCTGACACACAGGGATACAGAAGAATGGCAGGGCATCTGGCTCACCTTAGTAGGAAAGTGTTCATTTGTTTGAGGCAGAGCTTGAGGACCTGTTCTCTGAAGTCTCCATCGATCTGAGCGGCCACCTGCAGATTCTGTTCAAACATCTGAAAAAAACAATTAAATTAGCACACAAGTTTGAAAAAGTAGCGTAATAATCTTGCAGCCCTCATGCTGATTTATTCTTAGCTACAAAAACACTGTACAAAAACACACAATGGCAAACTTATGTTTTGGTTCTCAAGACAGTCATCCAATCAGAAAGCAGAATGGGCCATCGTTTTGGTTTGTTTAGCTGAAAAGTAAAACCAGTCTAATGCCCAACCTGGAAGACTATAGCGGGCAGCGTGGTCTGGTAGTACCCGTCCTGGTCCGCCTCTGGTTCAGTGTCTTTCTGCCAGTCCTTCTTATCTGTCTCCAAAGCCTTCCTCAGCCAGCCTGTGATATTAGACTGAAAACATCCAGAGGTTTTCAATGAGACAATATCACAACAAGAGAAGACATAATGTGCATTTGTCTGCTATATACTTAGAATCTATGACACCAGTGAATCATCATTTTATATATATACCCATTTTAAATCTCAACATTAATTTAAAGAAAAGCTGGGAAAAAATGAGACTTCTGCCTTCTAGATCAAAAAATGCAGTGCCTACATGTATCAACAAAGAAACCATGAGAGCAGTGGGTGTGTATGGGGGATTTTTGGAGCAATGGCATCTTGAATCCATCCATCCATCCATTTTCTTCCGCTTATCCGGGGCCGGGTCGCGGGGGCAGCAGTCTAAGCAGGGACTCCCAGACTTCCCTCACCCCGGACACGTCCTCCAGCTCCTCCGGTGGGACCCCAAGGCGTTCCCAGGCCAGCCGAGAGACATAGTCCCTCCAGCGTGTCCTGAGTCTTCCCCGGGGCCTCCTCCCGGTGGGACATGCCCAGAACACCTCCCTAGGGAGGCGTCCAGGAGGCATCCTGAGCAGATGCCCGAGCCACCTCAGCTGGTTCCTCTCAACGTGTAGGAGCAGCGGCTCTACTCCGAGCTCCTCCCGTGTGACCGAGCTCCTCACCCTATCCCTAAGGGTGCGCCCGGCCACTCTGCGGAGGAAGCCCATTTCAGCCGCTTGTATCCGCGATCTTGTCCTTTCGGTCATTACCCAGAGCTCATGACCATAGGTGAGGGTAGGAACGTAGATTGACCGGTAAATCGAGAGCTTCGCCTTCCGGCTCAGCTCCTTCTTTACCACAACGGACCGATACAGCGACCGCATCACTGCAGACGCTGCACCGATCCGCCTGTCAATCTCCCGCTCCATCCTTCCCTCACTCGTGAACAAGACCCCGAGATACTTGAACTCCTCCACTTGGGGCAGAGACTCACCACCCACCCGGAGAGAGCAAACCACCTTTTTCCGGTCGAGAACCATGGCCTCGGATTTGGAGGAGCTGATTCTCATCCCAGCCGCTTCACACTCGGCTGCAAACCGCCCCAGTGCCTGCTGCAGGTCCTGGCTCGAAGAAGCCATCAGGACAACATCATCTGCAAACAGCAGAGATTAAATCCTGTGGTTCCCAAACCAGGCCCCCTCCGGCCCCTGGCTGCGCCTAGAAATTCTGTCCATAAATATAATGAACAGAACCGGTGACAAAGGGCATCCCTGGCGGAGTCCAACATGCACCGGGAACAGGTCTGACTTACTGCCGGCAATGCGAACACAGCTCCTGCTCCGGTCATACAGGGACCGGACAGCCCTTAGCAAAGAGCCCCGGATCCCATACTCCCAGAGCACCCCCCAAAGGACACCACGAGGGACACGGTCGAATGCCTTCTCCAGATCCACAAAACACATGTGGACTGGTTGGGCATACTCCCATGAGCCCTCGAGGACCCGATGAAGAGTATAGAGCTGGTCCAGTGTTCCACGACCAGGACGAAAACCACACTGCTCCTCCTGAATCCGAGGTTCGACTATCGGTCGGATTCTCCTCTCCAGTACCCTGGAATAGACCTTACCGGGAAGGCTGAGGAGTGTGATTCCCCTGTAATTGGAACACACCCTCCGGTCCCCCTTCTTATACAGAGGGACCACCACCCTGGTCTGCCATTCCATAGGCACTGTCCCCGACCGCCACGCGATGTTGCAGAGACGTGTCAGCCAAGACAGCCCCACAACATCCAGAGACTTGAGATACTCAGGACGGATCTCATCCACCCCCGGAGCCTTGCCACCGAGGAGCTTGCCAACCACCTCAGTGACTTCAGCCAGGGTGATGGACGAGTCCGCCTCTGGGTCCCCAGTTTCTGCTTCCTCCTCGGAAGACGTGACAGTGGGATTGAGGAGATCCTCAAAGTATTCCTTCCACCGCCCGACAACATCCCCAGTCGAGGTCAGCAGCTCTCCACCCGCACTGTAAACAGTGTTGGTGAAGCACTGCTTTCCCCTCCTGAGGCGTCGGACGGTTTGCCAGAATCTCTTTGAGGCCGTCCGATAGTCCTCCTCCATGGCCTCCCCGAACTCCTCCCAACCCCGAGTTTTTGCCTCTGTGACTGCCCGAGCCGCGGCACGCTTGGCCCGCCGGTACTCATCATCTGCCTCAGGAGTCCCACGAGCCAACAAGGCTCGATAGGACTCCTTCTTCAGCTTGACGGCATCCCTTACTTCCGGTGTCCACCACCGGGTTCGGGGATTGCCGCCGCGACAAGCACCACAGACCTTACGACCACAGCTACGAGCAGCCGCATCGACAATAGAGGTGGAGAACATGGCCCACTCGGAGTCCATGTCTCCAACCTCCCCCGGGATCAGGGAGAAGCTCTCCCGGAGGTGGGAGTTGAAGACCCCCCTGACAGATGGCTCCGCCAGACGTTCCCAGCAGACCCTCACAATGCGCTTGGGCCTGCCAGGTCTGTCCGGCTTCCTCCTCCGCCAGCGGATCCAACTCACCACCAGGTGGTGATCAGTTGACAGCTCAGCCCCTCTCTTCACCCGAGTGTCCAAGACACGCGGTCGGAGGTCAGATGACACGACAACAAATTCGATCATCGACCTCCAACCTAGAGTGTCCTGGTGCCACGTGCACCGATGGACACCCTTGTGCTCGAACATGGTGTTTGTTATGGACAAGCTGTGACTAGCACAGAAGTCCAATAACAAAACACCGCTCGGGTTCAGATCGGGGAGGCCGTTCCTCCCAATCACGCCCCTCCAAGTGTCACTGTCGTTACCCACATGGGCGTTGAAGTCCCCCAGGAGAACAACGGAGTCCCCGGTTGGTGCACTGTCTAGTACCCCTCCCAGGTACTCCAAGAAGGCCGGGTACTCTGCACTGCTGTTTGGCCCGTAGGCCGACACAACAGTGAGAGACCTGTCCCCGACCCGAAGGCGCAGGGACGCGACCCTCTCGTTCACCGGAGTGAACCCCAACACGCAGCGGCTGAGCTGTGGGGCAATGAGCAAGCCCACACCAGCTCGCCGCCGCTCCCCGCGGGCAACGCCAGAGAAATGGAGAGTCCAACCCCTCTCAAGAAGTTGGGTTCCAAAGCCCGAGCTGTGCGTGGAGGTGAGGCCGACTATATCTAGCCGGTAACGCTCAACCTCCCGCACAAGTTCAGGCCCCCCCCCCCCCCCCCCCCCCCCCTCTTGAATACAAGAGAAGAAAAATTACTCCAAAAATTATAGATAAAAACTCACTATAGTTTTTGTCAATACTATAACAAAATGTGACTTTAAAAGAGGACAATAATCACACATATAGAGCATGCCAAATAAATATGAGATAACATATAGACATTTTAGCTTTACTCATAAACACCGATTTAAAGTGTTTATGCTGCTGGACTCACTGTGAAAGTCTGGATGTATTTGCTGAGCAGGTCATCCACCACATCCTGAGGCAGAAGAGGCTCCAGAGAGTTCACGTCACACTCTGCGCTCAAGTCTGGGTGACCCATCATCTCTGAGCTAAACACACACATTTTTACAATTAGAAGAAAAAAATACTCTCTCCTTTGCAACAGTTTTTCCATTATTAAATCTAACTAGCTGCAGGTGATTTGGCTCGATCTGTATTGGACAGGTTTAATACATTGATGGGAGCACCAAAAGGAAACCCATCCAAGCACAGGGAGAACATGCAAACCTACCTCTTGTAAGTGTTTAGGACCCAGGTTAACAGAGACACAATTTCATTGGCCTCCAGGTCCTCTGCAGCCAGCTCAGTCACACGAGTGGAAACAGCATTATGGTACAGGCTAAAAAATCTGAAAAACAAAACGCGGGGTTAGCAGCAGACAGATGCAGAGGAGATGGTCAGATGAAGCAGAGGTGCAGGTGGAACAGAGGAGAGGGTCAGAGGAGTAGAGGATGCAAAGGAGAGGGTCAGAGGAGTAGAGGATGCAAAGGAGAGGGTCAGAGGAGTAGAGGATGCAAAGGAGAGGGTCAGAGGAGTAGAGGATGCAAAGGAGAGGGTCAGAGGAGTAGAGGATGCAAAGGAGAGGGTCAGAGGAGTAGAGGATGCAAAGGAGAGGGTCAGAGGAGTAGAGGATGCAAAGGAGAGGGTCAGAGGAGCAGATGGAGCAGAGGTTCAGGTGGAGCAGAAGATGCAGAGGAGAGGGTCAGACCTGTTGAACGTGTTGTAGTGTGGGGGAAAACATTGCACCATGAGGTTCTGCACTATGATGAGGTCATCTAACACGTATTTTCTCATGATCTCTAGAAGTCTGACCAGCCACATTTTGTCGGCCTCTCGGGTCACAGCCTGAGTGCCCTCGATGCGGGTGCTCACAGTACCCTCCAGAACCTGCAATAAGGATTTAAGTAAGGTATGAAAACAGATTTAAAAGCACATTTCTAATATAAAACACACATGACAAATGTCTAGAAAAGCAAGCCTATAAATAATGGTTATTCTTGATATTTAAAGGTCCTATATTATGCAGAATTGACTCTTGTGAGCTTTAAGCCATGTTATAATGTTGTTATCTCCTCAAAAACATACCTGGAGTTGTGTTTTGTTTCATTCACATGTGTGAGTAACCCTTCACCATTAGTATCCATCTCTAAAGCTCAAAATGCTCTGTTCAACCTTGTGATGTCAAGTAGTGTCAATTTTCAAGTTAGCATCGACCTTTTACCTTTTATTTAGTAGAGATTGGCAATTCCAGTGCTGAAATCATCCAGATGATTCTAGTGATGGTGTATGTACTGTAAAATGCAGTGGAGCACTTCCTGTATTACCACATGACATCACAAGGTGGAACAGAGTGTTTTCTCTCAGTGTCTTCTCTTCAATTCACAACTCCATGTATGGTTGTGTTGAGGAAACAACTTAACATAACATAGATCTGAAAACAGCATATTATGGGAACTTTAAATGACAACTTGAATGTGAAATCTGGTCTAATAACATAAAACCTAAATAATTTAACCGGATTTTTGCCACTACTAGAGCTGTATTCGACTAAACAAATTCTTGCCAATCAACTGGTCGACTAAAAAGGGGACGTGACAAAATCTCTCAAAACTATTAAGGATCTCTGTCTATCTGACCCAAACTGCACTTACAAGACTACACCTGCAGGGGGAGTTCATGCAAAAAACTGTATTTATGCAGAATAAAGTACTAGAAAACAATGTGTTTATATAAAGACAGAACTTGTGAATCAGCAATGAGTTTAATCTGCCTTTTTACATAATACCAAATCTTCAGCCAGCCCCCTCTCTAACTCCTCCTCCTTTCTGCTGTTGTTTCATATAAATCCATATGATCTAAAACAAAAACACTTAGTTGACTAATACAAATTTTGGTCAACTAAGATTCTCAGCAGATTAATTGACTAAATGCCTACAACACCAGCAACTTCAGATTATTACGGACGTCAGTTTGTTTTTACTTTGGGGGTCCAGGGTTGTTGCAAGATTATTTTGGGAGTCCCGGGTTTTTTCCCCTGCACCTCATCCCTCTGACCTGAAACATTTTGTCTTTCCAGCGCTTGGGCCTTCCTGGAGGGATGAAGCCAGTTTGCCTCTTCCTGTCCACCATCTTGCGGTCGATCTTCTCCTCTCTCTCGATGATCCTCACGGCGGACACTAACATGGTGGGGTCTCTGCGCACCGTCACCATGGCTCTCTGCAGAACCATCCACAGTTGCTTGGCCAGTTCATCTGACAAGCCCTGGACCTGAGATCCAGAGGGGAGTGGGGAGAGCTTATGACACATGAATAGCAATGGTGCAAGACTGCTCATGTGAGATTTTTTCCATGTATTCATATTTAGCTATATTTAGCTCTGACAAAAAGGTCAAGTGCTAGTGTTTGTTTTTTTAAGCAAAAATAAATAAATAAAAAAATCAGCCAAAACCTGGATATTACAGCAAGGCAAAGAAACATCTTTGTGCCAGGACTGCAAAAAATATAGCAGAAATAAACTGCAGAAGTCTGGCTATCCTGAGATCAGAAGATGTAATATCAATCACATAGCCTGTATAAAAAAGTGGATTAAGTGAGAGAGACGTCACCCCTAGCGTCCGGCTCCAGTCAAATGAAGCTCATCAGGAGTAGCAATTATAGAGGCCAATTTGGAGCCGAGTTCCATATCTGGAATTCCAAGTATCTGAGTATAATAGCAACCAAAGAGCCAATCTGGTGCAAGGCTGTTGAAAGTAACACCGCTGGTTTAGCCAAGGGTGGGCACTTAGCAACGCTGTCAATAAAACCTGTTGGGAGTGACCTTGGGGAAAGAAGGTGCCTAATTTGTCTGTTATTAATGATTATATCTTGATTTACGGGCAAAATAAAAAACGCGGGATCATGTAGAGCAGGTTAATACGCATTTTAAGACCAAAATGATGAGCCCGACAGTAGCAGTTAAAGAAAGAGGGGCCACGGTTTTTCAATAGAAAGTGAATTGGAGCCAGAGTCGAAGCTGGAAGTGCACCCATGCTCACTTTTTATTTGGCGACTAGCAGGTTCGCCATGTCCATTTATATATACAGTCTGTGGTCAATCAAGAGAAAACCACCTTTATCACAATATTGCTCATTCTTACAAGCTTGAAAAAAAGTGACTTCCAATATATTACATTTTTTTCCTTAATTTTCTGACAATTCCAACTGAACTTGGTCGATAAAACAGTCCTATAACAACTTTATATGACTAAAGTTGTTATAGGACTGTTAATCAGTTCTCTGTACTCACGTCCTCAAAGTAAATAGAGATGAGGTGCATGTCGCTGGTGTTCTTGCTGTCCATCCTGAACTGTTCATACATGAGGTCATCTCTGGAGCTCTCCAGCTCCATCAGTTTCCTGTGCGCCTGCAGAAGGTCGGCCTGTTCGATCAGCTGCTGAGTGGAGGCCACTATCTCTGGGACTGAAAACAAGAGGACAGAGCGGGTGAGGGCTTAGCTTTAATTCATGGGTCTGAGATTCAGGTTTAATTTTGAGGATTTTGGACCATTCAAAAGATAGAATATTGTGTTTTGATTAGCAAATTGCTATGACAGCAGTCCCAAAGTTTCCAAACAATTTTGATTCTTTTGTTCATTTTTTAAACCTATGACAAAATTAAAATGTCAACAAATCATATCATTGCCCTCATTACAGTGTAGAGATATCTGCAAAGTTTTTACCAGAGAAGATGTTCTTGAGGTTCTCCACAGCAGAAGCCAGCTGACTGTGCTGCACCACTGCGTCCTTCACATCCTTCAGGCTCTCGATGGTGTTGATGCTCTGTCTCCAGTCTTTGCTCACATCGCCCAAAGAGCTTTGAATCTGCTTCACATCCACCAGGGCCGTGTGCAGCTGAGTCAGGCCAGTGCGAACGCCATCCAACTGAGACTGGATCGCTGCCTGGAGACACAGGGAAAGGTTAGGGTCATGTCCAACAATTTGCTGTTAATATTTCAGATGAAGGGCCAAGATGAATGTGGCCATTTAGCTAAGGCACTGATTTTGGGCTGTAGTAAGAAATTCTTGTTGGACTAAAGACATACTATTGGGCATCTCTGCGTATCTGACCCAAACTGCACTCACAAGACTACACCTGCAGGGAGTTCATGCAAAAACAACTATATATGCAGAAGTGCTGAAACTTAAACTGTATTTTTTATTTCCAAATTTTCACCCAACTCCCTACATAACTTGTGTAACTGGCTAAATGACTAAAGGCCTATCACCATTGAAAATATTAGACAAAAGAATGGGTTCATGTGGTAGAATTATATATTAATATTTCAGTGGTGGGCCATTTTTTATGTGGCTAGTTACTTATTACCTCAACAATAACTATTTTTAACCATCTACTAGTTTGACACAAAAAACAAACTATTTTCTAATTATTTTTAAATGGCTGATCTCAAGATTACATGGATTAATTTAAAATTATAAAGTCTATTCACACGAGATATTTAACATAATCCAGGACACTGTTGCTCAAATGGTGACCCTCTCCTCTGCATCCTCTGCTCTGTCTGACCCTCTCCTTTGTATCCTCTGCATCCTCCGCCTGCATAGGCTTCCTGTTTCCCAGCTGCTCCAGCATCTTTCCATCAGGTGCCCACTGTCTCTGGTTTATCACTTGATTTTTTTTTATTAAACATGTATAAATGCAATAAAAGTTTATACACCCAGTCACCTTGAGCCTGGCCTCCACAGAAGCCTTCTTTCGGGCCTCTCTCCTCCGGTACTGATCCACTTTATCGAGCTGGTCCGAGCGCTGCAGCATCCCCGCGACCCGCTGCACTGCCGTGGCCACAGCCTCCCGGCTCGTCTCCTCCATTCCTCCGGCGTTTTAAGAACCCCACGCACGATTATACTGCGACAAATATCCGCATAACCTTTATAAAAAACGTCTGCATAGCGCAAAATATGCAAATGTTTTTAAGACGTGCATTAAAACAAACGATTAATAGGAAAATAGGAGGAGCTAGCAGTTAGCAATCGAAGCTAATGTTTACACTTTGACAACTCAGAAAAGGCAGTCATATTGGGATAGGTATTTTTTTTTTAAAAGGACAAGTATTGAATCAGACAATTTAATGATTGCATTAAAAATAAAGCATGATTACAACATAAAATGCAAGGTAGTGTAGAGAAATACATTATACGAGACGGAAATAGTTTTACCTACCCTCTGAAGTCGCAGGCCAGTTAATTTACATGTCTAAAGATTGCGTCGGATCATACTGAAGATTGTTTTATGATCCAGGCCAAATTATTTAGAGTGTGGATTGAAATCAGATATAAAACGGCAGACTAGTGTTTTTACTTCCTGTAACTGAATCAGAGCAGACACGTGATCACACAGATGCGCGCGCAGCTGCAGGCGTCAACACAGCGCCGCCATATTGGTCAGGTCAAATACATGGAAAAGGAATACATTTGACGACCTTTATTTTTTTTTACAAGATAAACCCATCCGAATTTATTTTGTACACTTTTAACTGTCTAGCTATACAAACATCTTGTATTTGCCTTTGTTTGGCTATAGCTTTAAATACAATAAAATTATATTTAGGCTTTATATCCCTCAGCACCTGTTGGCAGCACTTCCATTTAATAGACGCATGAAATAGTTCTATATTCATAATACTAGCTTCCAACATTGAGGACTTCATAGCTATGGCAGTCATAATTTTCCAATATGAAAGTCATGAATAGATAAAAAGGAACAAAACAAAAACAAAAAAACACTCTGGGTACTAGTAGGACAATTTATTGAAAAAATATAATTTAAATATTTAAATTCTTTAAAACAACATTTGTTCGCTCAGTATCGACCTTTTCCTCCTGCAAAGAGGAAACATTAAATCAAATCATTAGATTTCAATAGTATGAAATCAAATACTTTTCATTTCTAAAACCTCACCTCTTTGTTTTCCAGGTTTGCTGTAGAAATCAAAGCAAACTTCGTGTTGACCGTGGGGTCGATCTGTTTGGATTAGATAATTATAAATTCAAAAGGTGCATTATGCAACTACTGATGGAAGGTGCGTAAGAGCAGGTGGTGTACCCTGACCCTCCACCAGAAAAGTTACACAGTGCACCTTTAAAGTATTGCATTTTGTTGGGTGAAAAAATAGTTTGTATAGGAGTACAAAAGTTTCAAGTTCATAATACATTTGTAAAACATGTAAATTGATACACATGTGAAATAAAATCAAAGCACCGAGGACTTACACAGCCCCTTGTTCCTGCCCTGGTTGTGCCTCTTTTTCTGCCAGTTTCCGTTCATCACAGCCCCCTCAGAGCGAGAGCTGGTGTTGTGGATATCTGGAACACATTTAGATTGACAGTTATAATGGGAATCATTTTGAAGATTTTTGGATGAAGATTATTTCTATTAGAAAAGCTCCAATACACCCAAGGCCATTTGGGATTTTTCAGTTGGTCATCAATAGCATTTGAAGACTTATCGCCATCCGAAAAGAGATTTGTTTTTGTAGTATTTTTGCTTTGAATTCTTAATTGCTATGACAATGGTGAAATTTGTTTCTGGTCCAAAAGCCATAGCATAGGCCAATGCATTAAAAACAAAAACAGCTTAGAGTTCAGGAAGGAAGGAACACAAGAGGACATTAAAAAGGTAAACAAAATTGTTGCGGAACAACTTAATAATCAACTAGGTCACTGCTGATAAATGCATCTCACTCTACAGTGTCAGAATCAGATTGTATAAAGAAGTGGACAAAGTGAGTGTGACGTCACCTATAGCGTTCAGCTTCAGTTAAATGAAGCTCATCGAGGCCAACTGTTACAGGGGAGAATTTGGAGCAGGGTTCCAGATTTGGAATTCCGACCGCAAGTATCATAGCAACCAAAGAGTCAATCTGGAGCAAGACTGTTGAAGGCAATGTCTCTTCCTGCCCGCACCACTGGTTTGGTTTATTTAATGTATTTGATAGGCCTAATGCATGTTAATGAACAGATGTGATTCAACATTCAAACACACCAGATTATAGCCAAAGGCTAATTTACATCCGTTGTTCCAAGGGCTGGAGCCACAAAAATCGTCAAAATAAAAATTGCACACCATTTGCAGTTTAGCAGGGAGTGGACGCTCTGTCAATCAAACCTGTTGCTAACACTAGTGGGAGTGAACCTTAAAGAAGGCGCCTGATTTGTCTCTTATTAATATTCATATCTTCATTTATGGACACAATAGTTAAATAATACAAGGATGTAGAGCGGGTTAATACAAACAATTTAAGACCAAAACGACGAGACTGACAGCAGCAGTTAGAGAGGGGCGACAGTTTCTCAATGCAAAGTGAACTTGAGCCAGAGTTGATGGAGCTGGAAGCGTGCCCATGAGGACTTCCTATTTTGAATGTGACAGCTGGCAGGTGAGCAGTGTCTATGGTCAGAAAACTGATGAATGCAAAATTTAGTATTCAGCGTCTTAAATTCTCCATTGGCTTATTGGTAATTCCCCATTGGAAATTAGCTCCATTGCATCATATACAAAAATAACTGGAAACGCCCATCGATAAAATGTACTAAAATGGACTCCACACAAACAAAGGTCATTTACCTGCAGTATTTGGATACTGTTGGCAGTCGAATCCTAAGTTTGTCGTCTGCACCTCTGGACATTGCACCCCACAGTCCACCAGATGTACTTTAGATGGCAACAGCTCCCTTGCTGTGTGAGCCAGAGGAGGCACCAACAGCTGCTCCACCCCGACCTCCACATTTTTCTGACAAGATTCCTCTTCACTCACTTTTTGTGCTTCCAGTATTATGGTCTTGTCTTTATTTGAATCTTTGCTCTTCTCCAGTGTTTCTCCCACAGTAAAGGACCGCTGCTTTGGGCTTTGAGCAGACTCGACAGCTTCGACCATCTCAGTTTCTTCAGTGCAAATTTCTGGCATTTTTAGTTTAATAGGAGAGTCTAGTGGAGTCATACGTTTCTGCATTTTACAACTCTGGGACATCACAATGCTAGCTTGCTTAGCGTCCATCTTGCTAGCCGGTGTGCTGAAATCAAAGCTATCGGACAACTGTACAGACTCTAGAGAGTTACGACTTTTTTGATTCACCGCTTTGTCACTTTGGACATCATTTTCCGCTTCTTCCTGTAACTCCAAAATGACTTCAGGTCCAGCCGTTATGTTTTGCGCTAACCACTCTTTTGAGGGTACATAAACAGGAAGTGATTCTACCGACCAAACTGATTGGTCAAGTTTCCTCCTAAATTTTGGAGTTTGTGCGCTTCCCGACGGTTCTTCTAGAGTTGGTTCATTAACAGTATCATGACCTGCATTGCACAATTTAATAGAAATATTTAGTGAATGCTCTAAAGGTTCATAAAGCGATTTAAACTCAACAATCTTGTCGTTTTCATCCTTCTCGCTGTCAACTGTCTCTGGCTCGAGTTGATCCTCATTCACAACTGTTGAACTCTGGAAATTTTCAACTTCATCCTCGTAACATGGCAGTTTTTCATTGTTGTCGTCCACCATCTTGTCTTCTTGGGGCATTCCTTTTCCCCAACTCAGTAGAATATCTGGTACTGAAATTCTCCTCTCCTTTGTAGACACGTCTTTGCTCGGTGAGTCCAATGCCTTTATATTTTCTTGTCTCACCAAATTAACATCTCGATTTTTCAAAGATGGTAAACTCTCTGAACAGTTGTCTTTACTCTTTTGTACGCTCTGTCCGTCTTCAGGACTTGGCATCGGTAAACAAGGCTTAATACTGCCTCTGGTGCATGCAATCTTTAGCTGCAAGCATTTATTCGGTTCATTACAATTCTCTGCATCGTCATTTGTTTTTTTCTGGCTGGAGGTGGAGGAGGTGGGGGAGTTTAATGCGGTTTCTCTGCCCGAGTCTGAGCAGTTTTGAAGCGGGCTCTCTCCGTGGAACTCTCCCCCTCTCGGTTCAGTCTGGACTTCGGTGTTGACGGTTTCGCGGATCGGGCCAGAGTGGGGCGGGCGCGGTCTCCTTGTCGGGTTGAGGTTTTGGTAAGGGGCGCTGTTGGGGTGGGGCTGTGGGTGGACCATGCGCCTGTAGTCCGTGGGCTGCACTGGAGCGTGGGGGACGAAGTAGGTGGGAGGGTCCATGTAGGGTGCAGGGGGGAAGGGGGGCATAATCATACCATAACCTGCAAAGCAGAAGGATGAAATTAGCAAACTTGGCCTAGAGCGATGACGGAAACTTTACCAAACATCTCAAACTGCAAAATTAAACTGTGCAGCTCTGTCTCAAGGGCTGTCGAATGAAGAAGCCAATCATTTCAGATTGTCCATCTATACTTTGTGATACCACGAACATTCCTCAAGCCCATGATCAAAAATTATTTCCCTTTAAGTACTAGTAGAAGTAAATCCTGGACTAATCGAAAATTTTGGTATTCACATCCAACTCCAATATACTCTATCAAATTTGGGGAATACCACTATTTAAAAGAAAAAAAGAAAAATTTAATCATTGTTAATCACAATCAGTTGGACCTACTCAATCCAATGCAGTAGGGGTCAAGTACACAATGTGATGACCAGAAGAATAAACCTAAGTGAGTCTTTATTGTGAGTTTTATATTAACAGTCAATGAATCAGCAATAAATACTAGTTGTTGGTCAATAGTAAAAATAAACACAGGATAAATCTTGAGTTAAGCTTCAAGTGCCATGTTTCCTCAGTGTTTTTTTCTATGCCTGTTGGACTCACCCATGCCGGAGAAAGGGTTAAACGGGTTGTAGAAGGGCATGGGCCACTGGTAGTGCATGAAGGGGGGAGGGGGGGCGTGGACGTAGAACAGTGGGCGGGACATGAGCTGTGGATGGGCCAATCCCGGGTCCTGTCCTGGGACGTGGGCACCCTGAGGTATTCCCCCACTCTGACCTCGAGGATTCTCTGCCTCTGCTCCATGAGGCCGACTGGACGCTGCTGTGGACATCTTCAATCTACAGGAGCAAAAAAGTGACAAAATAAGGGCATATAGCATTACTTTTCAGATTCTTGCGCAATCGTCTTCTCCAAGATACAGGCAAATATGCTGACTGCCCCCCCAAACAAAAAAACAAAAAAAAACAAGTCTACACCTTTAACTCAGCAGATATGTTGGGGTTGCTGCAGTTGGTCAGGTCTAGCAACAGTCTGAATGACCAGGGGATTCCATCAATGAATTTTTTTCTTCCCTGATGGCACAGGCATATTCCAAGATGACAATGTCAGGATTCATCTGGCTCAAATTGTGAAACCCTGGTTCAGGAGCATGAGACATAATTTTCACACATGGATTGCCCCCCCAACTTTTGTCTATCTAATTAAACATTGTCCAAAAATCATAATCAAGATTTTTTTTCCCCAAAATTTATGCAGCTCTTTGTGAGTAGTTGCTATAGCGGGTATAACAACCCTATAACCTGACCTCACAGTCATCTGTGCTGAGGAGATATTTAACAATATAAAACTAGAGCCAATCATCTGAAAACACAGCATCATCTACAGTCCTGGTTTGGACACCAGACAAAACATAGACTAACAATTGCTTCAGCGCTATCATCATGTAACTAACCAAGAACCCATCTAGTTCAAGGGTCCTATATGTGAAATATAAAAACGGATTTTTTTCCCTGCAATTTTATAAATGGACAACCATATAAGTTAACTAAAGTTAAGTTAAGTTGAAGTATAATAAAATCTATAAAATAAGTAAAATAAAAGCCTTATAGATCCATGGCCTGTGCCTGCAGTTTTATCAAGTAACCATCATAGCATCACCAGTTAAGTCCAATAAAATGTACAGAACCAATCAATCCGTTGTTGTTCTTTTTCTTTAAAAAAAACACCCCAAAACGTTTAACAAGACTTTCAAACCTCAAGTGCCATTAGCAAAGCGCTTTATAAACTAAACCCAACTTTATCATCCTCATTAGCCTATTTCTGTCCGTTCACGTCTTAACTCCCTGATGGCGCGCTCCTGGTGAAATAAAATGTCAAAGTTTACCGTGTTTTCAGGTCAGTCAGACGAGCAGCAGCAGCGTGATGCGCACAGAGCCCACACACGTGAGTTTAAGTAGGTTTAATGAGCTCAGGTGTGGAGGCGGAAGTGACCGAATGATCCGGGGACGACATGAGTCAGTACACCACAGTACACCACCACAGTGCATCACTATAGTACACCACCACAGTACACCACCACAGTGCATCACTACAGTACACCACCACAGTGCATCACTATAGTACACCACCACAGTACACCACCACAGTGCATCACTACAGTACACCACTACAGTACACCACCACAGTGCATCACTACAGTACACCACTACAGTACACCACTACAGTACATCACTACAGTACACCACCACAGTACACCACTACAGTACACCACCACAGTACACCACTACAGTACATCACTACAGTACACCACCACAGTACACCACCACAGTACACCACCACAGTGCATCACCACAGTACACCACTACAGTACACCACTACAGTACATCACTACAGTACACCACCACAATGCATCACAAGTACACCACCACAGTGCATCACTACAGTACACCACTACAGTACACCACCACAGTGCATCACTACAGTACACCACCACAGTACACCACCACAGTGCATCACTACAGTACACCACTACAGTACACCACTACAGTACACCACCACAGTACACCACCACAGTACACCACTACAGTACACCACTACAGTACATCACTACAGTACATCATTACAGTACACCACCACAGTACACCACCACAGTACACCACCACAGTGCATCACCACAGTACACCACTACAGTACACCACTACAGTACCTCACTACAGTACACCACTACAGTACATCACTACAGTACACCACCACAGTACACCACCACAGTACATCACTACAGTACACCGCCACAGTACACCACCACAGTGCATCACTACAGTACACCACTACAGTACACCACTACAGTACATCACTACAGTACATCACTACAGTACATCACTACAGTACACCACCACAGTACACCACCACAGTACATCACCACAGTACACCACCACAGTACACCACTACAGTACACCACTACAGTACACCACTACAGTACATCACTACAGTACATCACTACAGTACACCACCACAGTACACCACCACAATACACCACTACAGTACACCACTACAGTACATCACTACAGTACACCACCACAGTACACCACTACAGTACATCACTACAGTACACTACTACAGTACATCACTACAGTACACTACTATAGTACACCACTACAGTACACCACCACAGTACATCACTACAGTACACTACTACAGTACATCACTACAGTACACTACTACAGTACATCACTACAGTGCACTACTATAGTACACCACTACAGTACATCACTACAGTACACCACTACAGTACACTACTACAGTACACCACTACAGTACATCACTACAGTACACCACTACAGTACACTACTACAGTACACCACTACAGTACATCACTACAGTGCACCACTACAGTACATCACTATAGTTCACTACTACAGTACATCACTACAGTACACTACTATAGTACACCACTACCGTACACTACTATAGTACACCACTACAGTACACCACTACAGTACACTACTATAGTACACCACTACAGTACACCACTACAGTACACTACTATAGTACACCACTACAGTACATCACTACAGTACACTACTATAGTACACCACTACAGTACACCACTACAGTACACTACTATAGTACACCACTACAGTACATCACTATAGTTCACTACTACAGTACATCACTACAGTACACTACTATAGTACACCACTACAGTACACCACTACCGTACACTACTATAGTACACCACTACAGTACACCACTACAGTACACTACTATAGTACACCACTACAGTACACCACTACAGTAAACTACCATAGTACACCACTACAGTACATCACTACAGTACATCACTACAGTACACTACTATAGTACACCACTACAGTACACCTACACCTACATTTACACCTACACCAGCACCACTCACACGTGGAACTACACTTGCAGTACTACATCAGCACCACTCAATGGAGGGAATGGAGGGAATGGAGGGACAGGCTAGCACAGAAATGGGCAAACTATGGCCCAGGGGCCACACACGGCCCTTTGATCTTATTAATTAATTATTGACCAAATTATATTAAAATAGGTAAGGATAAACCTTGTTCAAAGTTTTCCTGTTGTGTTTATTTAACTGAAATCAAATTAATAAATTAATAATTCATTTAATTAATGCATTTGGAAAACAATTTGTACAATGAGCCTTGCATATTCATGTTTTGCTACATGTTACAGGCCAAATCTCTAATGTTATATATATATATGGACCTCTGTCAAATTTTAGGACGCATTCTGGCCCAAATGTCAAAAAGTTTGCCCACCCCTGGGCTAGAGACACGGTTGATTTTTTATTTGTTTTATTTATTTTTTAATAAAAGAAATGGCATATCCTGAGATGATAGGCAAAAAAGCAACAGTCTATCAATAATAATAGTAGTATTAATAGCAGTAGTAGTTGCAGTAGTAGCAGTAGTAGTAGTTGTAGTAGTAGTAGTTGCAATAGTAGTATCAGCTGAAGTAGCTCCACACCCTTATAACATAATTGACAGGCAATTATACTTTTATGTATTAGTATAAACTTTTTATCTTTTGTGTGAACAAAGGGAAAGGGAAGAGACAAAATATAGTTTGAAGTAAATGCTGGGTGTGTACAAATACTTAGTCCACCCAACTGCAGTATCAGAGGACTGTACAGCTCCTGGTCTGTACTGATAGAGTTCAGAAAAAAACACCTTAAATGTGTTCAAATGATAACTGTCCCACCTAAACTAGCCTACTACTATTACTACTGCTACTACTACTACCACTACTAGTTTACATATTACTCCAATATCAATTTTTTCTTGTACCTGTCCATATTGCTATCTATAATGTCTGATTAAACCATATGCAATAATAACAACAATAATAATACACCAACACCAATAGTGCTGGTGTATTATTATAATACACCAGCACTATTGGTATAACAACAACAACAACAACAATAATAATAATAATAATAATAATAATAATAATAATAATAATAATAATAATAATAATAATAATAATAATAATAATAATAATAATAAAAAGTAAGTAACAAAAATAAAGTCATATCTGGGGTAAAAGAAAATAAAACATGGAAACACAGGGCAATTCACATTTTATTAAACTTTTTTCAAGTAAATCATTCTTGCTTATATAAATATTTTATATTTGACTCAAGCTCATGAAACTGTGCTACACATTATAATGGAATAAATAAGTCCAGTGTTTGGTTTGGCTTCATTGTACAAACAGATTAGGTTATGTTCCTGAGGAATTAGCATTAGCAAGATAGCATTTAAATAAGGCACTTTTTCCATGTTATTCCAGTCCAAACAAGCTGAAGTCTCTAGCTGAGGTCTGAGTTTTCACTGTAAATACAACAATCTCAAACAAAAACAGGATTAAACTTATCAAACTTTACATCTCATTCAAATTTAGACAAAAATATGACTTGAATTCTAAAAAATCTACAGTACAATCTTAGACAAAATCATTTTAATTATGTTTGGTTGAGTAGAAAAAAATCTCACAAAATCAAATATAGACTAATTAGTAATTTCCTGCATTTAAAACTACAAGCAAAACTGCAAATTTATTTATGTAGCCGACTAATGGGACATTTTCTTTAAAGTGATATTTTCTTAAAGGTGCTATATTACACTAAACTGACTTACTGCCTCCTCAAAAACAGACCTGGAGTTGTGTTTTGTTTCATTCACGCATGTTTGTGTAACTCTGCATTATTAGTCCATCTACATTTACAAAGCTCAAAATGCTCTGTTCCACCTTATGATGCCATGAAGTGGTAGTTTTCATGTTAACAGCAACCTTTTATCTTTTGTTCAGTAGAAAAACACAGTGGAGCACTTCCTGTATCTCCGCATGACATCACAAGGTGGAACAGAGTGTTTTCAGTTTCAGAGAAGGACTAAATGTGCAGGGTTTGTGTTTTAAACATGTGTGAATGAAACAAAACACAACTACAGGTCTATTTGCGATGAGGAAACAACATTAGAACAGATAAAAAAAATAGTGTAATATTGGCCCTTTAACCTAAACAACATGTAATTTTGTTTGTTTTGCTTTGCTTAGAATGTTCCACTATCTTAAACATGTGTATCTCCATGGAGACAAGTGACAGGTCAGATCTGAGGAGAGGATCTGACCTGTCATACTAATAGAAACTCCCGTAGTTGAATAAATGCAAGTTGGATAAGTCTAATGCCATACTGTCCATGGAAACGAGCAGGTGGCAGTTTCACAACCAGAAAAGTAACACCTTTATGCACCTTTAAATACTTTGAAAAAAAATCTAAAAATATGTCTAATAAGTAAATAATGATTACAAACTAGACTTTCAAAAAAGTAGTTTTTACCTAAATTTATTGTTTCATAATGTTTCCTATTTGCATTCTGGCTGAGCATTCTGACATTAAATATTCAAATTATTTAGATTTTGAAGTTGGCGCGGAGCAGACGTCCCTTCAGAGGTTGAGGGGGTCTGAAGTTGTCCACCATGTCCCACACTCCCTCTCCTTCAGCACAGAACTGCAGACTGCGGAACATCTCCATCTGAAACAGGAGCAGCGGGTAAACAAAGGGGCTCGAGGGTAGAGCGACAGCGCATATGCAGGGGAAGTCCTGACTTAAAGTGGAACTAAACACTAAATGTACTTTTTTGTGACTAAACGGTGTATATGGGTTTGTTTGTTTTTTTTTTTTTTTACATAGTATTGTCTACTGTTTCTAATCCTTTTTGGAAGCTTTAGTACAAACTAGGTCAAGTTGTAGCTTTGTGTTAAAAAGTGAGTGGCCTTTGCAATTTCAAGTACTATGTAACATCACACCAGACTGCCAGCCCTGATTACAGCCAGGTGTTTCTGATCACAAACACCTGGCTGCAGGAGTGGAACTTATACAGACAGGAGTGGAATTTATACAGACCCCGCCCCTTCTCCCCTCTCACTCTCCCCTTTAGTCCTCCACACCCCACCCCTCCTACTATTTTTATACTTTGTTCATTATAATTTGCCACATTGATCTAAAACGGTTTAATAACAGAAACTGGTCCAATTACTTCTTGTTCAAAGCTGCAGAAATGACAGACCAGTGAGCAGTAGAGTTTTGATTTTTATCATTGAAAAAAGGCTACGTGACATTTTTAGTCTGTATTTTTGAATAGTCGCAAGTAAATAGAGAGCAGTCGCCATAGATACGGGGGAAGGTGAACATTTCTGGACATTTATTGAGTTCTCACGCCTCAAATGCAGAACAATGGAACTGAAAGTGGATGTTAAAAAAAGAACAGAAGCTTGCAGTGTAATTTTCAAAACAAACATATTTCTGCAATTTGTTGGGTCATTTTAGATAACTTAACTAAGACATTTACCACCATGTTTGAGTTCATTTCTGATGGATGGCCAAAATATAAATTCTACAACAGTGTCTAATGTGAATGCTAACAGACTAATCTCTATAGGTTCCCAGAGATGCTAATGAGAAAATGAGCTGGTTCCATATTTTCACAAGTGCTTCATTTTGCCCTGTCAGGTCACACTGATAGATGATGTCATGAGAACTGGACCTGACTCTGCACTTGGAGAATGAGGCAGAAATGAGGACCTTAGTGGAGGAGAGAAGAGGTCAGTGATCAGCTCGGGTCGTTGTAAAGGAGAGGTCTACACACGGTTTGTTAAGTTATAGTTATCAACAGTATTTTCATTTCTTTTAGTGATTATTTAAATTTTCAGAACAAAGTGCAGTCGCCAAAAACCCGCCCACCCCTCCATGTCTCATATCTCACCTGTGCCGGGCTGACACTGGTGGCTGGCTCCCTCTCCTCCCCCCTCTCTCACTCGTTCACCTGTGCAGGGCTAACAGTGATGGCCTGCTGCCCTTCTATATCCCCTTGTCACTTCCTCTCCTCCTCCTCCCTCTCTCATATCTCACCTGTGCATGGCTGACAGAGACCCTCCTCTCTCCCCTCTCTCTTTCTCTCTCTCTCTCTGTGTCTTTCCCTCCTCCCCTCCTCCTCTCATATGTCACCCGTGCAGGGACCTCTCTCCTCATCCTCCCCCTGTCTCCCTCTCTCTTTCCCTCCTCTCTTCCTCCTCTCATATCTCACCTGTGGAGGGTTCTCTCTCTCCTCCTCCCTCTGTCTCTGTCTCTCTCTTTCTCTTTCCCTCCTCTCATATCTCACCTGTGCAGAGCTCTCTCCTCCTCCCCCTCTTTTTCCTCCTCCCCCTGTCTCTCTCTCTCTTTCTCTCCTCCCTGTCTCTCTCTCTCTTTCCCTCCTCCCTGTCTCTCTCTCTCTCTTTCCCTCCTCCCGCTCTCATATCTCACCTGTACAGGTCTCCTTCTCCTCCTCCCTCTGTCTCTCTCTTTCCCTCCTCCCCTCCTCCACTCATATCTCACCTGTGCAGGGCTGACACTGATTGGCTGCTTCAGTACAATCCAGGTGACACTCTCCAGCAGAGGGGGCGTGGTCAGAGAGCCGTCGTACGTCCAGTACTCGAGGGAGGGGGGCAGCAGGGTCCGAGTGTCAAAATCTCCGAAGCCGCTCTGCTTACCCTGAATGCAACATATTTAGAAACCAGTGTACAGTTGAACAGAAGAGGAATTCTTACAGTGTTGGTGCATTTTAAGTGCGTCAGCATGTCTATGTTAATATGTTTTTCAACTTTTTTCACAAATTTCTGCTTTTACATTTGACTCTATGAGGAACAGGCCTCTAACAGATATAATGGTAGATAATATGGTCAAACGTACCTTGTTCTTGATGGACTCAAAACTGTCCAGGACTCTCTGCAGTCTGGGGTTGGCTGCTCCAATCTGACCAAAAACAAACACATTCTAATGACATAATATTTATATTGTAGCACATGGACTAAGCTGTGGTCTAAAGGCACATTCTGAAACAAGCAAAGCACTTTTTGACAGAGGTGGTAGAGTAGCCAAAGGTTTTACTCAATTAAGAGTAATGTTACCTCAAAATAATATTCCTTAAGTAGAAGTACAAAGAAATAATTAAAATAAGAGTAAAAAAAAAAAGCATTTGGGAAAAGTACTACTCAAGTAAAAGTAACTTTTGGGACATAACGTCTGGTTTATAATTTGAAGTTAATGAAGAAGAACACTGGGAGGAGGCCCCGGGGAAGACCCAGGACACGCTGGAGGGACTATGTCTCTCTGGCCTGGGAACGCCTTGGGGTCCCACCGGAGGAGCTGGAGGACGTGTCCGGGGTGAGGGAAGTCTGGGAGTCCCTGCTTAGACTGCTGCCCCCGCAACCCGGCCCCGGATAAGCGGAAGAAAATGGATGGATGGATGAAGAAGAACCACAGCTTTTATTCAAGTAAGAGTACTGTTACACTGTACATATATTACTCGAGTAAGAGTACTGTTACACTGTACTGTATATTACTCAAGTAAGAGCACTGTTACACTGTACATATATTACTCGAGTAAGAGTACTGTTACACTGTACTGTATATTACTCAAGTAAGAGCACTGTTACTGTTACTGCAATAAAAATATTACTTACTACTATTAAGTAGGAGCAAAAGTATGCTGCTAGAAAAGTACTCTGAAAAGTACAATTTAAAAAAAAGTTACTGTAAATGTAGCTGAGGGCTAACCACCTCTCATTTTTGTGGCAGTGGCTCAAGGGTAGAGCATCCACCCATGAATCTGAACACTGGAGGTTCAGTCTCAGCCTGTGCATACTGTTATTGGGCAAGACACTTCTCTGACCTTGCCTCTGTCTGAATGTGGTGAATGAGTGACAACTGGTTGCTTAGAAACATCGTGAACACATAATATTTGCAAGGCTACCACCAGTCTGCCCCAGGGCAGCTGTGGCCACAGAAGTGTGTGTGGCTGCTTTGAATATTGATCTATATATTTTATCCAACATTAGGGCTGTGCAAATTAGCCCATTAGCCAAATTGAGATCCAGTTGTTTCAATTAGCGTGCGTCTTTTTAAACAGGTCCACACAATCGTCTGTGTGTAAAAGCCGTTTGCAGCAGAGTTTGTATTTGGAGGAACACATGTGACTGTGTATTGTGTTACATGGCACTGATGAAAAGTAATCTGTATTAATAAAGAGTCAGGACAATCTATGTGTCTGTTTTGATGGATTTAACTCCATAATAACTAAACACTAGTTTTATCTCAGACATTGCAGTGAAGTGGACTCGTACTTATTTCATTATTGCTCTTCTTACCCTGAGGAAGACTCCGACCACGGCCAGGCCATCAGGCTCTTTGGCTGCATCACCAAAACTGGGATACTTAGTGTTCCAGTGCACCAGGTGGAGCTGTGGAGCACAGGGGGGACGTTAGTATATGATCAAACAACAGTGAAATAATATATTCACTTTGATTCAGCGTCTCATAGATCACAGCCCTCTGTGTGGCACATTTCTCAAATCATACTTTAAGAGTGAGAAAGTCATCTTAATGTGACACAAACAGATAAGACACTTTCACTTTAGCTTCTGAAGAATTCACTTACTTAAAAAAAGACATGTATTTTTGCCTCTAAAAATCTCACAATTATTTTACAATATTTTGTAATCTGGCCTAAGTCAGAGAAGGAGAAGGAGGGAGAAGGAAGGGATAGATGGATGGATAGATTGGTAGATGGATGTATAGATTGATAGATAGGTGGATAGATAGGTTAATCGTTAGAAAAAGAGAGAGTACCTCACAGGGGAACCTGACGCCATTCACAGTGTGCTCAGAGCCCTGGTCGTCGCTGCTGCCCCAGTGACAGTGGAACTGTTTGAGCCTGTACACCCCAGAGATAGGGCCTCCCGTCAGGGCTGAGGAGAGAGCTACAGCTTAATCTGAAAGCTGACTTTGATTGTTCCTGCTCTGGTCCTGGTTTAGCCCTGGTCTAGTTCAGGTTTAGTTCCAGTTCAGTCTTACTTTGTGGTCGTACTTTCTTCTCAAAGCCTGATCTCGATGCTTTTCAAAAGATAAGCAGGACTGGGCCTGGTTAGTATTTGGATGGGGGAACCACAGAGAATACCAGCTGTGTCCTTGGGCAAGACACTTCACCATCTTTGCCTAGTATGAAAGTGGTGCGTGGGTGTTAGTGATGGTCAGAGGGGGCCAACGGCACATATTGACAGCCTCACTTCTGTCTGTCTACCCCGGGGCAGCTGTTGCTACAATAGTATCTTACCACCACAGAGTATAGAGTGAATTAATGATGACTGACACTGTGAAGTGACTGTCTGTCAGAGTGCTGTTTAAGACTAGAGAATTGAGCTGGTGATGACAAAGATGTACAGGCTGTTGCCTTTGCAGTAAATCATTAAGTTTATAAAATGTCCCTGTGTCAGTCCCTGTGTCCTCACTTTGGAGCAGAACAAACAAAACAAACAGCTCAGAGCCATGCGTCCCGTCGACCTTGAGATAAGACTCAGACCTGGAGGAGGTTCAGAGGAGGGGTGTGGGCGGGTACATATCACACTGTGGGGAATAATATCTGTACACTCTTAAATCATGACGACATGCCTTAGCGCCTCCCTTATGGGCTTTTTCGGGACAGAAATCAGATCCCCATGACAACAATCTCTCAGACCCTTCCCCATTAAAGTACTGGTGCAGCTTTCAGATATATGTTAGATTACAATTTGGTAACAAGTGGCTATGGTTAAGGCGAGGATCGGTCTCCAGGAAATGAATGGAAGTCAATGTAATGTCCCCTGAAAGCATGGAAACCCAGCTGGTGTGTATGAGTGTGTATAGAGGCGGGTTTACTCGTGTGTGTGTGTGTCTGATTGCAGTAAACAGAGTTATCGGTTGTAGCCTGTGAGGGGCGGGGCTCAACCTGCCGCTGAGATAACAGAAGCCTGAAGAGCGAACAGTCACGTTAACTTCCATCTCAAAAAGTCGGGATTTTGAGTCAAATCTTAATCATGATTTAGTTTATAGAGGTGGATTTTGTCACTATGGCTCTGGTTCACCTCTGTAAGTGAAACAAGTCAAGACAATTGTAACTTTTGTTGCATAAAATTCACTAAAACTCAAAAATGATGCCCATCCAAGCGGCTTCTACCTCGACGACTGAGGGTTTACGCAGTGAACTTTTAAACAACGACGCCACTGGGATGAACGGCGAAATGTCTTTGGGACAACAAAGGAGCAGTTAGAGAGTGACAAAATTTTTTGTATTTTTTGGTATTTATAAGTAAAAAGGCAGATTAAAGACGACCTCAGTGCAGGTGTAGTCTTCTGAGTGCAGTTAGTTTCAAATACATAGAGATATGTAGTGAGAGCTTTTGCCCCGCCCCCTTTTTAATCGACCAATCGACCGGCAGCACATCTTTAGTCGAAGAAAAATGTCTTCATCCCAATTCGGTCGATACAATTGATAAAACAGCGGGTTCTTACTTGAGGAGTCGGTGTCGTCTACAAAGTCCACCTGGAAGGAGTGTCCATTGTTGAGGATGCCCTTGGCGTCGCTGGGGTCGTAGGTCAGCTTCAGGGGCTTGAGGGCGGGGTCATACACTGCGTCTCTGGGGACGATGTTTATGGGGCTCTGACGGGGTCCGGTGGCGATCGGGTATCCCTCTTCCCATGTGTCTGGACCTGAGCACGAGACAGAGGAAGTTAATGAGAGGAACGAGGAGCTTGTGTTGGTGTTATGGTGCAAAAGTAAACGAAGGATAATAATACTATAAGTGTAGTCTGTGATACAAGTCTTAAGAGCAGACTGAAAACCCACCTCTTCTCCCTGGCATTTAATACTAGACCCACCTCTTTTCTCCTGTATTATGTGCTATAGAAATAAACTTGAATTGCAAATAAGGACATGCATTAAAAATAGGTAAATAAAAAAAAAAAAAAATCAACTAATTGTGACAGGTCAAATATGAAGAATAATCATAGTTGTATTTGGATCATTGTAATCGTAATTGTTATTTGAACTCTGTAGACTCTAAAACACAGATCTTTTATATTTCTACATTATTTAGAGTCTTTCTGTGGCCAAATTGTGTAAATGCACCAGAAAAATGATCACTTGACTCATCCACTGCTAAAATAATCATTAGCTGCAGCTCTAATAAAACAGAAATAAAAGAAGACATAAGAAATAAACAGAGGTGGCAGGTAATGAAGTACAAGTAGTAAAGTACTGTACTTAAGTAGAATATTAAGAATCTGTACTTTACTTAAGTCATTTTTTTTCAGTGTGTACTTTTTACTTTTACGTCACTACATTTGAGAGCAGTATCTGTACTTTCTACTCTGCTACATTTTTGAAAATGACTGAAAGTAAAAAGTACTTTTCATATGATTTGAGGGGTTATTTGTACCATGTTCGTGGAAACATAAAGTTTTCAAGTTCAAGCTTCAGCTTCAAGCAAACAAAAATAAATACACAAAATTCATAAGAAAATGAAGAAATTAATTCATATTGTTGCTGTGACCAAAATATGTCTCATTTTACTCTTTAACAAATGAACAACACTTTCTTTCTTTCACTTACTTTCTATTCTTAAAGTACATTTTTACACAGGTACTTAAACACTTTTACTTAACTAGATTTTTTCATGTGATAACAAAATTTAATATTTCATCCATCGCTAAAAATAACTTCAAAATGGGGAAAATGGTAACTGGGATTGTCAAAAAATGAACAGGCTTTGAAACTAGATCCTTATTTCCACAAGTATCGATATATCAAAGAATCATTTATATGTCAAACTGAACAGTTTTAGGACGGTTTGATCTTCTTAGATAAGACCACATCATATTAAAGACATTACTCACTTTACATTATTTATTGTGCTGAAAGTTAAATAGTATTGTAAAAAAAAATTAACTTCATTTTAGTAACAGTGGGGTCGTGTTCTATGGCAGTATGTAGAGCTTTGGACTTTTTTGATTTTATTCAGATTTGGAATGACCTTTGAAACATTTTAAAATAGTACCCAACAGTCTAACTACATTTGATAATGTTTGACACGAATGAATTTAAAGGAGCTAAATCAGACTAAAACCAGACTTAAATGATAACTCGGGTTCAAGTCAGCTCAAAAACATGAAAACATTCAAATAATCAGAATTACTGATCTGTTTCTTACCGTTGTCGGCTCCGTAGCCCCAGCCGTGAGACATGTTTCTGCTGTTTGTGATAAAACTAAACAACAGTGTGTGTCTCTGCAGGGGACTTATAAGGACCTGCCCTTGGACCGGGCTGGAGGAGGGGCCGGGTCTACAACTGGTCTACAACTGGTCTACAACTGGTCTACAGCTGGTCTACAACTGGTCTACAGCTGGTCTACAACTGGTCTACAGCTGGTCTACAACTGGTCTACAGCTGGTCTACAGCTGGTCTACAACTGGTCTACAACTGGTCTACAACTGGTCTACAGCTGGTCTACAGCTGGTCTACAACTGGTCTACAGCTGGTCTACAACTGGTCTACAGCTGGTCTACAGCTGGTCTACAACTGGTCTACAACTGGTCTACAGCTGGTCTACAGCTGGTCTACAACTGGTCTACAACTGGTCTACAGCTGGTCTACAACTGGTCTACAACTAGATCTACAACTCTTCTACAACTGGTCTACAACTGGTCTACAACTAGATCTACAACTGGTCTTCAACTGGTCTACAACTAGATCTACAACTGGTCTACAACTGGTCTACAACTAGGTCTACAATCGGTCTACAACTGGTCTATAACTGGTCTATAACTGGTCTACAACTGGTCTACAGCTGGTCTACAACTGGTCTACAACTAGATCTACAACTGGTCTACAACTAGATCTACAATTGGTCTACAGCTGGTCTACAACTGGTCTACAACTAGATCTACAACTGGTCTACAACTAGATCTACAATTGGTCTACAGCTGGTCTACAACTGGTCTACAACTAGATCTACAACTGGTCTACAACTAGATCTACAATTGGTCTACAACTGGTCTACAACTGGTTTACAAATAGGTCTACAACTAGATCTACAATCGGTCAACAACTAAGTCTCCAATGGGTCTACAATAGGGTTACAACAAGATCTACAATAGGTCTACAACCAGATCTACAATAGGTCTACAACTAGATCTACAACTAGGTCTACAACTAGATCACAATAGGTCTACAACTGGTCTACAACTACGTCTACAGTAGGTCTACAACTGGTCTACAACTAGGTCTTCAACAGGTCTACAACTAGGTTTAAAATAGGTCTTCAACCGATCTACAACTACATCTACAATAGGTCTAAAAAAAACCAAAAAACTTTTGCGGGTTCGCCTCTCCACAGATCTGCCCTGTAATAACTTGTCCTGGAAGCACCTGATGGCTTAGCTCCATAGAAATAGGTAGGTTAATGCTAGACTGTTGAACATTCCTATACTTTGGAACATTTCAAGTAAAGAAATAACATCTCCATAGAGACAACCAGGCAGTGATCCCTCCACCAGAGAAGTTACATAGTGCAGCTTTAATATCTGAAAGAAAACTGAAATATGAACTTTAGACTAATCCAAGAATCCTGTGCATTTCAGAATGTAGAGGTCTAAACTACAGGGTCAGCAGTTTTCACACAGAATAAGACCCCACAGAGACGCAGGGAGGGCATCTGACACACAGGGACACTTCAGAACATGTTTGTAGAAGTCTAATCTACAGGGTTAGCAGATTTACACCAATCAGTTTTACTTTTATCCTTAATTTCACTGTTAAACTAACAATAGCCCAGAACACATTTTGCACATCTAAAGCCAACACGGGTCTTCACTGTTGCCATGGTGAACACAAGGGGGTTCTATGGAAACGGACAGTGAGGATTTGCTGCCCTCGAGTGGACACATGTGCAGCTAGAGAAAAGTAAAACTGAGAAATAAAGTTAAAGGTCGCAACTTATTAATTGTAGTAGGGTTGTCAAAAGTATCAGAAATTACAAACTAATCGATACTAAAACTAGTATACTCATTTCATATTAAAATTGATATTAAAAAAAGAAATACAAGAATATGATTATAAAAGAAATAAAAGAAAAAGAAAGCACAATGATTCTATTGTCTAAATAAAGACTATTTTTTATTATCATTGTGGTATCTAAATCGGTATTGAGTTTTTTATTACTTGGTATCGAAAATCAACTTTGAAGTTTCAGTATCATGACAGCACTAAACTGTATTCTCACATAAAGTAGCTTATAGTTTTTGAGTAAATGATTTGAACTTATTTGACCATAGTGGAAAGTCTACTGCCTTGTCTCTATGGAGATGTTACTGCTTTGTCTGGAATGTAACACAGTTTAGTGTTAAACTTCTTTAGTTTGCATTTATTACTTACTGTGTACCTACTGACTCCTGCGATTAACAACAATATAATTAGACTACAACTACCACTTTAATGCTGTGTATTTACTGTCCTCCAGCTGAGGTACTCCTGACCAAGACCAGCTCAAGGTCTGGAGATGGGTCCAATGCTCCTAACAGCTTTAACCCAGACACACTGAAGGATGGGCCAAATGCAGTTTTACCCCAGAGACTCTGAAGGATGGGTCAAATGCAGTTTTACCCCAGAGACTCTGAAGGATGGGTCAAATGCAGTTTTAACCAAGAAACACTGAAGAATGGGTCAAATGCAGGTTTAACCCAGCGAAGAATGGGTCAAATGCAGGTTTAACCCAGAGACACCGAATGATGTGACAAATATAGGTTTTATAGAGAGACACTGAAGGATGGGTCAAATGCAGGTTTAACCAAGAGACACTGAAGGATGGGTCAAATGCAAAGGACAAATTTCCCGTAGACAAATTTGAAACCTGTATTTCTAGTTCTTCTTAAAATGAAAGAGCATAAAAACGTTGTTGCTTTAGTCTAGTATCATTTAATAACAGATTCTTCATAAAACTGCTCATAATTAGCATCGTTAATCATTCAAACGCATAATTAGGCTAATTAGCATTGATTCCATTGACTTCCTGGATTATTGTGTCGAGTCTTGACCACTTCCTCCGTGCGTGCGTCCCCCACTGTTACCTTGACGTCTCCCCACATCTCCTCACAGCAGCTGCAGCCACATTCCAGCAGTCACCGTAGTCCAAGAGCCGGACCGAGACCAGGGACCGACACCAGGGACCGAGCCCGAGCGCAACCGGTCCAAGCACCAAGGACCGGGGACCATATTTGGATCGGAACCGGCGCGTAAAAAGGATCTCGAACCGGACCGCTGCTGCGCGCTGCGTGTTGTGTGGGATGTAAGCGCTTCAGGTGAGGCTTGGATGGAGGTTTGGGGTTCGGGAGGACAGCTGTGCGTGCGGCGGAATGCGTTCGGGGGGTCGTGTCGTGTTTGGACGGTTAGACGGATGCGCGGATTTCGTCTTCGCCATTTTTTTAATAAGCGTTATAATAATATCCTCGGCTCGTCTTGTTATCTGCGGTGGCGCTCGCTCGGTGCGTGGGGAGATGCCGCTGTCTTCGTGTCGTCTTGACTAAACCAGGGGAATAAACCAGGACTAAACCAGAACTCAACCAGGACTGAAGTAGGGGCTGAACCAGGACCGAACCAGGGGCTAAACTATCTGAACCAGGACTAAACCAGGATTTAACCAGGTCTAAACCACAACTAAACCAGGACTGAACCAGAACTGACTAGGATTAACCCTGCAGGGAAGATGCTACGTCGCCTACTCGCCTTACGCATTTCTTAGCGCTTATTCCGAAGTGGCGTTGGTCTTGTATAACGCGTCTCTTATGGGTAAATCAATGGGAGATGACAACCACCGTAAGTGCCGTAAAGTGGCGCGGTTTAGGGACTCTTTAGCCCCGGTAATGTCAGAGATTTAACCCCGGGAACACGTCTCTGGAGCCGGTGTAGAATCTGAACGATGCAGCGCAGTGACATCCATTCAGCTTCTCAAAGGAGAGCATGCCCACGCCACAGAGCTGCGTCTCCAGTGTTTTACTCCTGGTTTAGTCCTGGTTTAGTCCTGGTTTAGTTCTGATTTAGTTCTGATTTAGTTCTGATTTAGTTCTGATTTAGTTCTGGTGTAGTCCTGTTGTAATCCTGGTTTAGTGCTGGTTTAGAGTTGATTTAAATGTTTTAGACCTAGTCCATTATTGTCAGTATTCGATTAGTTCTTCTTTAGTGCTCGTTTAGTCATGGGTTAGTCCTGGTTTAATCCTGGTGTAGTCCTGGATTATTTCTTCTTTAGTCCTGGTTTAGACCTGGTGTAGTCCTGGTTTAGTCCTGGTTTAGACCTGGTTTAGTTCTAGTTTAGTCCTGCTTTAGTCCTGATTTAGTCCTAGTTTAGTCCTGATTTAGACATGGTTAAATCCTGGTTTAGTCCTAGTTTAATCCTGGTTTAGTCCTGGTTTAGTCCTAGTTTAGTTCTGCTTTAGTCCTGGTTTAGTCCTAGTTTAATCCTGGTTTAGTCCTGGTTTAGTCCTGCTTTAGTCCTGGTTTAGTCCTAATTTAATCCTGGTTTAGTCCTGGTTTACTCCTAGTTTAGTTCTGCTTTAGTCCTGGTTTAGTCCTAGTTTAATCCTGATTTAGTCCTGGTTTAGTCCTAGTTTAATCCTGGTTTAGTCCTGGTTTACTCCTAGTTTAGTCCTGCTTTAGTCCTGCTTTAGTCCTAGTTTAGTTCTGCTTTAGTCGTGGTTTAGACCTGGTTGATTCCTGGTTTAGACCTGTTGTAGACCTACTTTAGACCATGTTCTGTGGTTTAAAAAGCATTGTGTAATCCTGGCTAAATCCTGGTTTAGACTTGGTCCAGTTTGGTTAAGTTTAGTCCTGATATAATCCCTGTATTATATATAGACTTTTACTAACGTAATCCCAACCCTGGCGTCTTTATGACTGTTGGAGCCTGTTCTGTGGAGCTGTTCTACAGAGTGTGCAGGAGGTGCTCAGGATTATTTTTAGTTTGGTGAGTCTGTACTTGTCTTCTTTCAGACCAATGGATGCATATATATGTCTTTTGCATCAGTTAATAGCGTAAAAGTTAAAAGTAATTATTGTACATCCCAGAACTGCAGGTCTGTAACAGGATGAACCAAACCAAGACTAAACCAGGATAGAACCAGGAGTAAACCGGGGGGACTATAAACCAGGTCTAAACTAGTACTTAATCAGGACTGAGCCAAGACCAAACCAGGATTAAGACAGGACCAACACAGGAGTAAACTAAGACTAATCCATGACTACATCAGGACTCAACGAGGTGTAAACCAGTAGTAAATCAGGACTAAACCGGGACTAAGCCAGGTCTGAACCAGGTCTGAACCAGGTCTGAACCATGTCTGAACCAGGGCTAAGCAAAGTCTAAAGCAACAGGACTAAACCAGAGCTGAACATGCAGTAAATCAGAACTAAACCAGGTGAAAGGAGGACTTCAGCTGACATATATAAAGTGTAGTCAGAAGCGCGTGTGAGTGTCAGGGATCGCTCTTGTCTCCTGATAAACCTGTGTCACATGACCTATGACATCTGTGTAAACCCTCAGTTGTCCAGGTCTGATCCATAGCAAAAGGCAAAGTTTAAATCTGTCACTGGACAAATCGTTGTGAGTGAAGACGTTTTGCTGTCAATTTTGGCCTGACCAGAACTGACAACGAATTGTCCAGTGACAGATTTAAACTTCGTCTTTTGCTATGACCTCACAGCTCCAGCCCAACGACGCTCTGCACAAAAACCTAAATGAACCAGAGGTTCAAAGATGCACAGTGTAACTTTTCTGGTGGAGGGTCCACTACCTACTGGTTTCTATGGAGATGTTATTGCTTTGTCTGTATTGTCCCTCATTACGGCATTCAACTTACGGCAGCTATGTAGCATTTACTTCATGGATGTTTTTATTGCTTAAAATATGTTAAATTCATGCATTCTTACTGTGAGCAGAGTCGCCTTTCCACAGATCTGACCTGTAGCTTGGCCTGACAGTGACACATGCTTGTCTCTTAGTAAATAGATACGTTTAATGCCATACTGTTAGACATTCCAGGCAAAGTAATCTCCATGAAGACAAGCAGCTCCACCAGAAAAATGACATAGTGCATCTTTAATTGAATAGAACTGGTTAATCTCTGGAGTCCCTCTGGTGCAGCGTCCCTCTGCTCTTGTACCTCAAGATGGAGTCTCACAGTGTTTGTGAGTTCACAAACTCACGAGGATCCATCTTGAGGTACTCCCGCTGTAAGGGTCAAATTCACTCAGCAGTGGGCAGACTGATCACAGAGCAGACAAAAGCCAAAAGTGAAGCACTACAAAGGAAACCAAAACAACAGTGACTCCAGCAGACCTACTTCAGACTAATGTAGCTGTTGTGATGCTTCAAACAATAAGATTCAAATATCCGTCATAATGTTCTGCATTTTCCTGATCGATTTCAGCGAGAGCCGCTCCAGACTGACACATGTGCAGAGCTCAGAGTGACACATGTCAGTGTGAGCCTGGTTAGGAGTCACCCTTGGCAGGTGGATGTGTCATGTGTGGTCAGTGCAGAATGGCGTAGATCTGTCTCTTACTTAGACACTGCTGTTGTTGAAGGGGAGGAGGTGGAGAGGCTGAGGAGGTTGACGAGGCTGAGGAGGCTGGTGATTCTGCTGTTTCGCTGGATGGGGTGTTTAAATGAGTGTCTGAGACGTGATGATAGGTTGAGAGACAAATGTGGAAAGCTGTGATTGTCTGAGAGACAAGTGACAGGTGGAGGAGGAAGACCCTGAGACATTTCCTGTTTTATTTACTAAGAGTTTGACTTGAGTTTTGCCCTGGGCCAAAAGAGTCTGACTGGACCAAGGTTTATGAGACAAGAGCAGGGCAGCCATTACATCCCTGAACCAAGATCAAACCAGGACAAGTCCAGGACTAAACCAGGACTAAACCGGGACTAAACCAGTCCTAAACCAGGACTAAACTTGGACAATACCAGAGCTAAACCAGGAATAAACTGGTACTAAACCAGGACTAAACTGGGACTAAACCAGGGTTAAATCAGGACTAAACCAGGACTAAACCAAGAGTAAACCAGGGCTCTCTCAGGACTAAACCAGGGCTCTCTCAGGACTAAACCATGACTAAAACAGGACTAAACTGAGACTAAACCAGGGTTAAATCAGGCCTAAATAAGGGCTAAACTAGGGCTAAAACAGAATTAAACCAGGGCTCAATCAGGACTAAACCAAGACTTAACCAAGACTAAACCAAGACTGAACCAAGACTAAACCACGACTAAATCAGGACTAAACCAAATTTTAGGTCTAATCAAGGTCTAAACCAAGTCTCTCCGAGACTAAACCAGGTCTAAACCAGGTCTTCCCCAGAGCTGATCGTGGCTGTTTCCCCTTCCTCTTGTGTCCTTCCTCTGGAACTGACTTCAAAGTGACTTTATCAGCAGTAGGTCTCCAAGTCATAAACAGAGGAGCAGAGCCAGGGGCGCAGAGCCAGAGGAGCAGAGAAGAGGAGCAGAGCCAGAGGAGCAGAGCCAGAGGAGCAGAGAAGAGGAGCAGAGCCAGAGGAGCAGAGCCAGAGGAGCAGAGCCAGAGGAGCAGAGGCAGAGGAGCAGATCCAGAGGAGCAGAGAAGAGGAGCAGACAGGAGCAGAGCAGAAAGAATGCATATTTTGAGGGATATTTTTGAGCAATAAAAATACCTGCAATTGAATAAACGCACTCTGCGAGGTTAGTACCATAACGTGAAACATTCCAGGCAAAGCAATGATATTTCCATGGAGACAAAATGGACTTTTCAGAGTTTTTCACCGTGTTATTGTCGTTTCCTTCTCACTGTTCCTCTGAAGTTGTATTTAGAGTGATTCATGTTTGCGTAATCTTCACTCTCCTGTATTCAAGACGTCTTCGCTCTACACGGCCACTGCTCTGTACTTACTTTGTTCTCCCATTTTATTTTCTTAAAAATTTAATTCTGCAGGGTTGTGTAGTCACTTTGGTGTTTGCTAGTTTGACTTGCAGTTATCCATCAGGGGCGGCCCCAGACATTTTTGGTTGGAGGAGTTGTTCAGTGGGGGCGCTGAACTTCACATGTTCATTTAGAGTCTTATATAGATGCTCCTCTCTCCACTGTGTTTGAGTCGCTGTTTTAAACCAGCTTAAATGTAGTTAGCCGCTGTATTGATTTATAAAACTAATATGAAATTCTGTATTTATCATAGTCTCATTTTGAACACTCTGTGGCATTTGAACATTTTAGACTGTATATATAAATGGACAAATCTAACCTGCTAGTCGCCGTGTTCAAAATGGCTCCTTCGACTCTGGTTTCAATCCACTTTGCGTAAAAAAACTGTGGCCCCTCTCTGTAACTGTTATTGTTATTTTGGTCCTAAAAATGTTCATATTAACCCGCTCTACATGATCCTGGTATTTTTATTTTGCTGTTGTCTATAACTCAAGATATGAACATTAATAACAGACAAATCGGATGTTTTTTTTCTCTGAGGTCGCTCTCTCTAGCGTTAGCAACAGGTTTGATTGACAGCGTTGCTAAGTGCCCACTCCCTGCTAAACCAGTGGTACGGGCAGGAATGGGCGTTACCTTCAACAGCCTCGCTCTGGATTGGCTCTTTGGTTGCTATGATACGGTCAGAATTCCCCTGCTATCTGACAGAATGCGGTGTTTTGTTGTGACAACGTTTACAGCGACGTAGCGTAAAGAGGCAAGCGGGAATCAGCTCCTAACTCCTCATTGGGCTCCGCAGTTTTCCGACCCATAAATCAGCGGACTTGTTTGTTTTATTAAGTCGTTTCGGATCAATATTGCGATTTAAAATGTCCAAACTATAACATAACGATCCACAGGTGTCGTAGATTATAACTACGGCAGACTCAAACACGTTATGTCTTGTTTAAGTGGACTTGCGCTGGTGCTGGTGCTGTAGTATCCTGGATGTTAGTGCCAGACATTGGCTGGTTCCGTTTTCTCTGTGCTGTGCTCCCACTCGCTGCTGCAGTTTGACACTTCTGAAAATGACACTGTTAAATAGAGCTGTGGACACATCCCCTCTCAGCTCCATCGCAGTCCACAGCATTTATTTTACATTCATTTACAGATTCATGTTTTAACTTGAAACTAAACTGGGGCAAAAACTCAAGCAGAACGATTTAATTTGCAATTTTTCTGACAAACATTGCGCTTATATTTGTGATTTATGTTTTAATATTAGGATTCAGTATCACATGAAAAATATACTTAAGTAAAAGTAGTAAAGTACCTGTTTAAACATGTACTTCAAGACTAAAAAGTTTAAGTATTTCACACAGATTTTGAGGTCTTATTCAGCTTCAAATGTAGTGATTTTATCAAAGATTTGTTCTGAATTTTTGTTCTCCAGAAACAATTGAATCAATATTTTTCCCTTGCAGTTTTGATTTGTATATTTTTGTTTTGCTCAAAGTATGAACATGATAAAAAATAAGCCCTCAGCCTTTTCAGCAGGTCTCAGACAATAGTAAAAAAGTACTTTTATTTTTGAGTCCTGTTCAAAAATGTAGTGGATTAGAAAGTACAGGTGCCTGCGCTCAAATGTAGTGAAGTAAAAGTAAAAAGTGCCCACTAAAAATGCACTTAAGTAATGTACAGATACTTAAAACGTATATTCAAGTGCAGTACTTTATGCACTTATACTTTGTTACATTCCACCACTGCATTTCAGAACATGTTTGCAAGATTTAAACTACAGGTTTTGCAGTTTTTATAAGGCAGGAGATTTTCTGGTTCTGGAGTAATGTCAAATTGAGTTCAAAGTTTACATTTTAATCCTGGATACTTTGTTTGTAAAGTAAATTATGTAAACAGTTGCAGCATTGCTAACTGCACCCATTCAAATTGCCATTTCAGTTCTGTCATATCACACTGTGTTCATAAAGCCCCTTATCAAGCATTATTTACTCACCCAGAGAGTCTGCAGGTTCTTGCCAAATGACACAGCGGCAATGTTAACGATAGAGACTGAAACCCACATCCTCCCTGTTCTCTGGGGCTTTGTGATGATGGACAGTTGGAAGCTGCTTGTAGGTGCCGTGTAGACGGTGGACGCTCGTACATAGGTTTACCATAGTAACACTGACTCCACATGAGTCACTCTGCAGCAAGCAGCGCCTTCTCTGCTTCTCTGAAGGACTAAACCAGGACTAAACCAGGACTGAACCAGATCTAAACCAGGACTGAACCAGGACTAAACCAGGACTGAACCAGATCTAAACCAGGACCGAACCAGGACTAAACCAGGACTGAACCAGGACTAAACCAGGACTGAACCAGATCTAAACCAGGACCGAACCAGGACTAAACCAGGACTGAACCAGATCTAAACCAGGATTGAACCAGGACTAAACCAGGACTGAACCAGATCTAAACCAGGACCGAACCAGGACTAAACCAGGACTGAACCAGATCTAAACCAGGACCGAACCAGGACTAAACCAGGACTGAACCAGATCTAAACCAGGACCGAACCAGGACTAAACCAGGACTGAACCAGATCTAAACCAGGACTGAACCAGGACTAAACCAGGACTGAACCAGAACTAAACCAGAACTAAACCAGGACTAAACCAAGACTGAACCAGGACTAAACCAGGACTGATCCAGGACTAAACCAGGACCAAACCAGGACTAAACCAGGACTGAACAAGGACTAAACCAGGACTAAACCAGGACTGAACAAGGACTAAACCAGGACTAAACCAGGACTAAACCAGGACTAAACCAAGACTGAACAAGGACTAAACCAGGACTGAACCAGGACTGAATAAGGACTAAACCAGGACTGAACAAGGACTAAACCAGGACTATACATGGACTAAACCAAGACTAAACCAGGACTGAACCAGGACTGAATAAGGACTAAACCAAGGGTGAACCAGGACTAGGACAGAACAAACCCTATTAGTTGGTCATATTTGTGCAGTATACAAGTAGTAGTAGTATTTAAAGTTGTAAATATACATCCATTTTCGTACTCTTTATCCGGGTCACAGGGACAGCAGTCTGAACAGGGATGCCCAGACTTCCTACTCCTCAGACACTTCTGGAGATATTCCCAGGCCAGCCTAGATACATAGTCTTTCCAGTGTGTCCTGGGTCTTCCTCGGGCCTCTCGATGTGGAGGAGCAGCGGCTCTACTCCAAGGTCCTCAATTCCATGTGTTGTATGACATGCTCTATCCTTCATTCAGGCCATTATCACAGTTCTCTTTCTCCCCCCGTTGTATTTGTGTATTTTTCTCTCTTCTCTCTCTCTAAAACTATATGCCCATTTATGTTTTTTTAATCATAAACAACACACAACATTCACAATATAATTATAGACCTTGATCATGTGCCCACCTCTCCCCCCTCTCTCTCTTCCAAAGTACCACCACTCTGCCTCCACTCTGCTGCACAAACCCTCCTCTCTCTCCCTCTCTCTTTCTCCGTCTCTCTCTCTCCCTCTCTTCTCTAAAGTACCTATAACCCACCACTATACTGCATAAATTAACCATCCTCCTCTCTCGCCCCTCCCTCTCTCTCCCCTTCCCTCACCCTCTCTCTCCCTCTGTCTCTCCTCCAAAGTACCTATAGCCCACCACTTATAAATGCATGCTGCATAAATTAACCATCCTCTGCATTTCTTCGTTTCCTCGTGTCAATTCTTAGCTCCTCCCTCGCGGTATGAAAGTGTGCTCTGATTCACGGTGCGTTCGCTGTGGTCTGGTGTTTTCGGTCCCCACCTCCGTCGCACCTCCCACCTCAGAGCTGTTCCTGTGTCTGCTTCACTGTCGTAGGAAATCGCAGCACATTCACTTTGGACTGGACCTGTCACAAGAGTTACTATAATGAGTAATTCAGTACATGAAGCCCTGGGCATTTTATTAAAGCGGACGTCTTCTGCAGAATGGACTTTTCACAGATTTTAACCATGGTACATTTGTTTCCTTCTCTGTCTAAAGTTAGGGTTTGGGTAAAAGTACTTAGATGGACTGAGTAAAAAAGTCATTTGACTTTTGTTTATTTAAACTGAAAAGGTTGAACTTTGTGTCAGCTTCTGTCTCATGTGGACAGGCCTGACCAGCAAGATGAGTCCTTGCGATTTTTGTGAGTTTACAAACTTTTAAGAATCTGTGAGAATCTGTCTTGAACAGCATGAACATGTGACAGGTCCTGACCAATCACAGCACAGCGCTGTGGTCTGGGCAGAAGCTAGAGCTGAACAAACCAAAACAACATGGCGACGCTGGCAGATGTACTTCAGGCTATTTTAGCACAAATACAAACTATTTTGTGCGCCTGTGCTTTTCTAAAAACAAAATTTAGATTTTCTGACTTCAACCAATCAGCATGAAGTATTTGTTTGAACGCCCTGATCATTGGTTCCGATGCTTTAAGTGAAAGATATTGTAACATCGATTACAATATCAATTTGTTTCCAGACTCAAAAAAATTTTTTTCCCAAGTGCCATAACCCTGTTGAATTCACGTATGCACTGACCTCCGACTTGTGCAATATTTAATATAGTGTAATATTTTTATTGAGTGCAATAAGTTGGATTGAGTGAAATATTTAATACAGTGCAATATTTATCAGTGCAATAGCTAATATAGTACTTGTTCAGTGCAGTATGTGACTCTGCAGTATTTACTTGTAAATTTTGTTGAGAGTTGTAGTCTGGGGTGTTTTTAATGTTTTATTAATGTCGCCCAGGCCTTTCTGTGTGGAGTTTTTCATGTTTCTCCCCGTGTCTGGATGGGTTTCCTCCGGGTACTCTGGTTTCCCCCATCAACCAAAACATGAACGCCCTTTGAGACAACTGTTGTTGTGATTTTGGGTGTTACAAAAATAAAATGAATTGAATTGAATATGTCTTAATGTCTGGCACTACCTATCTTAGTTATATTGTGTTGTAGTGTCCCATGTCTGTATTGGAGGGTGAGTGGTGAGGGTGTTTTTAATCTCGCTGTGCATGTGTATGATGTTGTACATGTGTATAGTGACAATAAATGCATTCTATTCTATTCTTCTATTCTAACATGTGGTAGTGCTCAGGTGGAGAGCGCTAGCTATAACCATTAGCCTGTGCTCTGAGATAACTGAGAGAAGAGAGAGGTTTGTAGATTTCCTCTGATACTTGATTTATTACACATCAAGAAACCAAACAATGCCAGGTTTCCATGGCGATAAGTCTGAATCACGCATAAAAGAGATAAGTCCGTTTTATGCCTGTACTGCTCATTACTGGAGCTGTAGAGCCTAGAGGAGCGTGTACATAACACAGCACTTAAAAAGGTCATGACCTGTGACCTTACAGAACATTAGAAATAAAGAGGCGCCACCATATGGCCCTATGAAGTACTGCAACATGAATACACTTGTAATACTGTGACTGTTACACCTTCCCAGACTGATGTGTAGAACTCCACTCAGACGACTTCACACATCAGCACACATGGATACAGGAGGATGGGAGGGCATCTGACACACAGCAGCAGAGACAGAGAGAGAGGCTGAAGACAGCAGTCCTACGCGGCTCTGCAGAACTGAACTCTGGGAGATTTCTGAAGTGGGTGGGCGCAATGGCATGACGCGCTTAACGGAGGAGAGGCAGATGGAGAGAATATCAGAAGACGGGAATAGAACCGCCGCATTTAACTCACAAACAGCTCCTCACTGTGGAATTATACCACTGTCAAAGTCAATGGGCGTCTGCATGTGTCTCTGGAGTGAAAGTGTGAACGGAGGAGAGAGGAGGAGGAGGAGAGGTGGTGGAGGAGGAGAGAGGGAGAGAGGAGAGGAGGAGAGAGGGAGGAGGAGGAGGAAAAGAAAGACAGTGAGAGGGAGGTGGAGGAGGAGAGCGAGACAGGAGGAAGAGGAGAGAGAGAGGAGGAGAGAGAGAGGAAGAGGAGAGAGGGAGGAGGAGTAGGAGAGAGACAGTGAGAGGGAGGTGGAGGAGGAGAGCAAGAGAGGAGGAAGAAGAGAAGGAGGAGAGAGGGAGGAAAGAGAGAGGAGAGGGAGAGATAGAGGAGGAGGAGAAAGAGGAGGAGAGAGAGAGATAGGGGAGGAGAGAAAGACAGAGGGAGGGGGTAGAGTGAGAACATGTTGGAAATCTGAAAATAAGATGTGAAAAGTGAATGCTTCTCTGTGTCTCTATCTGGACTGAAGCAAATGATTTGAAGAGAAAATGCAGATTCACAAAGGCTAAAAACAATAGCTGCTTTTGCCAGTTGGTTATTAGCAAGACACATTTGACACAACCACCACATAAATGTCAGGAGCAGGTTGTCCCATGGAGACGAGAAGGTGACACCACGAGGCCAAGGTGTTTTTACTTACAATAAAAAATACAAGAAAATTTAATTCCATACGGTGGAACATTCTAGGCACAGCAATAACATCTCCATGGAGACAAACAGGTGGCAGATACATGCATCTTAAAGGTGCACTGTGTAACTTTTCAGGTTTGGTCATGCTACCTGCTCGTTTACATGAAGATAGTACTGCTTTATCTGTTCCTCAGTGTGGCATTAAATGTATCTATATAGCTAGGCAATTACAGGTGTTTTTTGGGACTTACCTTAATACAGGCTAAATAAAAATAAATATGTTTAATGGCATACTGTGGAACATTCTAGGCAATCCAATAGTATGGATCTCCATGGAGGCAGGTAGCTGTCATGCCCTCCTGCAGAAAGGTTCCACAGTGCAGCTTTAACCCCCCTGTGAGCTGGCGGACATGTTGTTTTAATGATGATGATTTGTGGTGAGGGGAAGCCAGGTACCTGTCTGCTTTTCTCTGACGAAAGCTTTTTGTTCTACTGTTCAGTTTGTCCAAATATAACCTGAACCAAGTCCTCATCCTCCCACACACCACAGCAACGCTGCACAGAAAGAGAGAGGGATGGAGGGATGGAGGAGAGAAAGAGGAGAGAGGGTGAGAGACAAGCACACGCCACGGCAACGCTGCACAGAAAGAGAGAGGGATGGAGGGATGGAGGAGAGAAAGAGGAGAGAGGGTGAGAGACAAGCACACGCCACGGCAACGCTGCACAGAAAGAGAGATGGAGGGATGGAGGAGAGAAAGAGAAGAGAGGGTGAGAGACAAGCACACGCCACAGCAATGCTGCACAGAAAGAGAGATGGAGGGATGGAGGAGAGAAAGAGAAGAGAGGGTGAGAGACAAGCACAGACCACGGCAACAATGCACAGAAAGACAGAAAGAGGGAGAGGGAAAGATGAGAAGAAAGAAGAGAGAAACGCCACGGCAACGCGCCGTGTGAAGAGAAGGAAGGATGGATAGAGACGAGAAGGAGAGAAAGAGGAGGCACACACCACATCACTGCAGCCATGTACTCTGCAGCCACTGAGCGAGAGGGAGAGGGAGGGAGAGAAAGAAAAGAGGGAGAGGAGGAGGGTAGTGAGAGGAGGAGGAGTAGGGGAGAAAAGAGAAGGATGGAGATGATAAGGAGAGAGGAAGAGGAGAGAGGCCAGACTGTGGAGAAAGACTGTTGGATGTTGAATTCACTGACCAAACTAAAACCAAAGTCTTAGTTGTAAAATAAATATTGATACTTTGCAGTGACGTCAGGATGGGGGAATTCTGCATGTATGTCTATGGCGGAATGTTCAGCAGTTACCATGGTGGCACAATGCACACATTAGCAAACGCAGCCTGATAAGACTGTCTGAAAACTCAAGAAAAAATACAAAGTGGATTTAAACAGCACATTTTCAGGAGCCTGTGACCAATCCAAGCGTTCATGGTCCTGTTTAGGAGTTTGATTTTCAACTAAAAGGTGAGAGCGACTAAATGAAAAACTGTTGGCTAATGCTAGCTAGCTTGTGACTGTAATGTTATTTGGGAGACTGTACAAAATCATCTCATCGAGTCAGTTGTTTAAGGTCAGATTAAAGTCTAATAGAGCTTCAGACAGAGCAGTGCCTCCAGTCAGCTTCACCTCCCTCCTCCCCTGAAGTGAATCCAGAGAAGTGTGGAGTTTGCACTTTCAGTTTGCTCATTGCTTTGACGTGCTTCTATGTTTAGCGTGTGCTGTGTGCTTCATATGTCACTGTGTTTGATATAGACAGTATAAGGACACGCATGTGCTGCCATTGTCCCATCTTATTTACATAAGACTCAGTGCATTAACAATACCATAAGACATTTTAAAGCAGGGAAATACTACGATAATATTAAAACTACTTTATGCCACTGACGCAATAACAGTAAAGCAGGAGAATCCCTGAGCTGCAACAAACACACAGCCGAATAAACCAATAATTAGCCATAAAAGACTTTTTCAACCCTCTGCTGCTAAAATCTTTTCATATTATAACAAAAATCTCCCCACTCTACACATGAGAAATACTGAGCCCCAAAATGGCCGACAGTAGCTCTGTTGGTAGAGCGTTTGTCCTTTGAGCTGAAGGCAGTTCGAATCCCGCTCTCGACATAAACATCATTGGCAGAGCCGTCAGATCCAGCAATCCACAGGTTGGCGGTGCGAATCCCGCTCCCACAGACGAAAAATGTAGCCGTGTGCTTGGGCAAGACACTTAACACACCTCGCCCCCAGTGTCTGTGTACATTGGTGTGTGAATGGGTGAATGGTTCCTTGATGTAAAGCGATTTGAGCGATTAGAAATTGATAAAGCGCTACATAAAAACTGTGACCAATATGACCAAAATATAGAGTCAATATAGTAATTATGGTAAACGGCTTTTACCACGAGGCACAGCAGTAATCTCCAGAGACTTCCAATGCTCCCACACACCAAAATCACTCCAGAAATGCAGAATACTGGACCTTTCATTCATTCACTCCCTCGTCCTTCTGCATCTTTATTTACGTATGTAAGGATAGCCCCACAGCCTCTCCGCCCATTGACCAAAAACTGTCACAATATAAGACAAGATGAATCCCCTTAGAGAAATCATCCTCTGTATTTGACCCATCCCTCAGTATCTCTGGGTTAAACCTGCATTTGACCCATCCTTCATGCAAACTCCACACAGACACAGGGAGAACATGCAAACTCCCCTGTGTCCCTGGCTGGTGGAATAACCAATCAGAAAGACGTATAGTCCACAAGTGTCAAAACAAAATGGCGGGTGACTTACCTATAAAAAGGAGCAAAAACACAGAGGCCTGAGAAACAGTGAATTGAAGCACTAAACTCAAATGTATCTCAGGTAAAATAAGTGATATATTTTGTTCTAAATGATACAAGAATTTTCAAAAGGAGATGGCTTCAGGATTTAAGAGACACGTGACACAGACTGGGTTTGTCAGGCTCTGTGGTCCGATTCTAAGCAAACAGAATGTAGAAAGGACTGGCTGGTCAGGTTACATCATCATAGACTGTATTTATAAATGGGCATAGCTAATGTACTAGCCGCCGCGTTCCAAATAGAAAGTGATCATGGATGCGTTTCTGGTTCCATTGACTCTGGCTCCAGTTCACTTTATTTTGAAAAACTGTGGCCCCTCTCTCTGTAACTGCTGCTGTCAGGCTCGTCCCGCTCTACATGATCCTGGTGTATTTTGTTATTATAAATCAAGATACCAATATTATTAATAACGGACAAATCAGGCACCTTCTTTATCCGAGGTCGCTCCCTCTAGCGTTAGCAGCAAGTTTGACTGACAGTGTTGCTAAGTGCTCACTCCCTGCTAAACCAGCGGTGTTACCTTCAACAGACTCGCTCCGGATTGGCTTTTTTGTTGCTATGATTCGCAGTTGGGATTCCAAATATGGAACTTGGCTCCACATTGACCCCTATAACTGCTCTAGCCTCAATGAGCTTCATTTGACTGGTGCCAAACGTTGTGGGTGACGTCACACTCACTTCTTTATACGGTGTGTGAGATAAATACACAAAAGCCTGGAACCTTCCTGCAGAATGCTCGCCATGCAGTCACCATGAGTGATGTGTCTTGCCAATGGACATGACAGCAGCACACATGTGATGGTGTAGATCTAACCTCCGTTTCTTTGGTCTCTTTATACAGTGTACAGTATTAGTATTAGATCCAGTTCTTTATCTGGAGACGAGAATAATTTGACCTTTAGAGACAATAGAGAATCAGCTGGAGGTAAATTCCGTTGTTCTTGTGTGTCAGGTGAAACAGCGCCCCCTGCGGTCTCCTGCTGTTCACTAATGCTCCAATCAGACACATACTGTCATGTTTACTGTCACTGCTGCGAGCCAAAACTGCTGCTGCTATGGAGACGATCATTTAGACTTTTTTGTAATGACTTTGTCTAAAAAAGATGTTTTTTATTATTGCAATGTCAAAATCAGACAAAACTAGAACGAAGACAGGACTAAATGAGGACTAAACCAGGACCAAACTAGGACTAAACCAGGACTAAACCAGGACTAAACCAGGACTAAACCAGGAATAAGCCAGATCTAAACCAGGACTAAACCAGGACTAAACCAGGACTAAACCAGGACTAAACCAGGACGAAACCAGGCATAAAACAAAACTAAACCAGGAATAAACCAGGACTAAACCAGGACCAAACAAGGACTAAACCAGGACTAAACCAGGACGAAACCAGACATAAACCAAAATTAAACCAGGAATAAACCAGGATTAAACCAGGACTAAACCAGGATTAAACCAGGATTAAACCAGGACTAAACCAGGAATAAGCCAGAACTAAACCAGGACTAAACCAGGACGAAACCAGGAATAAACCAAAACTAAACCAGGAATAAACCAGGAATAAACCAGGACTAAACGAGAACTAAGACAGAACTAAATCAGGACTAAACTAGATCTAGACCAGGATTAAATTTACAATATTTCATTTTTCCCTGGCCTTATTTCCCACATTTTTAAGTCACGAATTATTCATGACTTAAAAATGTGGGAATTATTCATCCCCTCCCCGAACCGCCACCTTAACGTGGTAGAGGGGTTTGAGCACCCGAATGATCCTGGGAGCTATGTTGTCGGGGGCTTCATTCCCCTGGTAGGGTCACCCATGGCAAACAGGTCCTGGGAGACGGGTCTGACTAAGAGCGGTTCAGAAGCCCATCATGAAGACAGAAAGAACAAGGCCAGCTACGTCGCCCGGACTGGCGTTACCGGGGCCCCACCCTGGAGCCAGGCCTGGAGTGGGTGCTCAGCAGCGAGCGCCTGGTGGCCTGGGGCGGGTGCAGAGAGATCTGGGCGGCAGTCAAAGGCGGGGACCTCGACGACCGGATCTCCGGACATGGAGACTGGCTCTGGGGACATGGAATGTCACCTCGCTGGGGGGGAAGGAGCCTGAGCTCGTGCGGGAGGTTGAGCGTTACCGGCTAGATATAGTCGGCCTCACCTCCACGCACAGCTTGGGCTCCATTTCTCTGGCGTTGCCCACGGGGAGCAGCGGCGAGCTGGTGTGGGCTTGCTCATTGCCCCACAGCTCAGCCGCCAGGTGTTGGAGTTCACCCCGGTGAACGAGAGGGTCGCGTCCCTGCGCCTTCGGGTCGGGGACAGGTCTCTCACTGTTGTGTCGGCCTACAGGCCAAACAGCAGTGCGGAGTACCCGGCCTTCTTGGAGTCCCTGGGAGGGGTACTAGACAGTGCACCAACCGGGGACTCCGTTGTTCTCCTGGGGGACTTCAATGCCCATGTGGGTAATGACAGTGACACTTGGAGGGGCGTGATTGGGAGGAACGGCCTCCCCGATCTGAACCCGAGTGGTGTTTTGTTATTGGACTTCTGTGCTAGTCACAGTTTGTCCATAACAAACACCATTTTCGAGCGCAAGGGTGTCCATCGGTGCACGTGGCACCAGGACACTCTAGGTCGGAGGTCGATGATCGACTTTGTTGAACACCGGAAGTAAGGGATGCCGTCAAGCTGAAGAAGGAGTCCTATCGAGCCTTGTTGGCTCGTGGGACTCCTGAGGCAGCCGATGAGTACCGGCGGGCCAAGCGTGCTGCGGCTCGGGCAGTCACAGAGGCAAAAACTCGGGGTTGGGAGGAGTTCGGGGAGGCCATGGAGGAGGACTATCGGACGGCCTGGCAGATTCTGGCAAACCATCCGACGCCTCAGGAGGGGGAAGCAGTGCTTCACCAACACTGTTTACAGTGCGGGTGGAGAGCTGCTGACCTCGACTGGGGATGTTGTCGGGCGGTGGAAGGAATACTTTGAGGATCTCCTCAATCCCACTGTCACGTCTTCCGAGGAGGAAGCAGAAACTGGGGACCCGGAGGCGGACTCGTCCATCACCCTGGCTGAAGTCATTGAGATGGTTGGCAAGCTCCTCGGTGGCAAGGCTCCGGGGGTGGATGAGATCCATCCCGAGTACCTCAAGTCTCTGGATGTCTTGGCTGACACGTCTCTGCAACATCGCGTGGTGGTCGGGGACAATACCTGTGGAATGGCAGACTCTGTATAAGAACGGGGACCGGAGGGTGTGTTCCAATTACAGGGGAATCACACTCCTCAGCCTTCCCGGTAAGGTCTATTCCAGGGTACTGGAGAGGAGAATCCGACCGATAGTCGAACCTTGGATTCAGGAGGAGCAGTGTGGTTTTCGTCCTGGTCGTGGAACACTGGACCAGCTCTATACCCTCCATCGGGTCCTTGAGGGTTCATGGGAGTTTGCCCAACCAGTCCACATGTGTTTTGTGGATCTGGAGAAGGCATTCGACCATGTCCCTCGTGGTGTCCTTTGGGGGGTGCTCTGGGAGTATGGGGTCCGGGGCCCTTTGCTAAGGGCTGTCCGGTCCCTGTATGACCGGAGCAGGAGCTGTGTTCGCATTGCCGGCAGTAAGTCAGACCTGTTCCCGGTGCATGTTGGACTCCGCCAGGGCTGCCCTTTGTCACCGGTTCTGTTCATTATATTTATGGACAGAATTTCTAGGCGAAGCCAGGGGCCGGAGGGGGTCTGGTTTGGGAACCACAGGATTTCATCTCTGCTGTTTGCAGATGATGTTGTCCTGATGCTGCAGCCAGGACCTGCAGCAGGCACTGGGGCGGTTTGCAGCCGAGTGTGAAGCGGCTGTGATGAGAATCAGCTCCTCCAAATCCGAGGCCATGGTTCTCGACCGGAAAAAGGTGGTTTTCTCTCTCCGGGTGGGTGCCTCAAGTGGAGGAGTTCAAGTATCTCAGGGACTTGTTCATGAGTGAGGGAAGGATGGAGCGTGAGATTGACAGGCGGATCGGTGCAGCGTCTGCAGTGATGCGGTCACTGTATCGGTCCGTTGTGGTGAAGAAGGAGCTGAGCCGGAAGGCGAAGCTCTCGATTTACCGGTCAATCTACGTTCCTACCCTCACCTATGGTCATGAGCTCTGGGTAATGACCGAAAGGACAAGGTCGCAGATACAAGCGGCTAAAATGTGTTTCCTCCGCAGAGTGGCCGGGCGCACCCTTAGGGATAGGGTGAGGAGCTCGGTCACTCGGGAGGAGCTCAGAGTAGAGCTGCTGCTCTGGCCTGGGAACGCCTTGGGGTCGCACCGGAGGAGCTGGAGGACGTGTCCGGGGTGAGGGAAGTCTGGGAGTCCCTGCTTAGACTGCTCCCCCCGCGACCCGGCCCCGGATAAGCGGAAGAAAATGGATGGATGGAATTATTCATTTCATTCTGCTTGTGACATTGAAAATGTTCAGTAAAATATGGTACTGAAGCTGGACTGTTTTGATGATGATGTTCCCTCCAAAAAGTGTCAAGAATTAAAGTTGCTTTTGGCTTTTTTCAGAATGGTTTAATTCAGTTTGAAGAACCTCAGTTTTAGTTTCAAATTACTCTTTGGAAAAAAACATTTTATTTGTTTTTTTAAAATATCATTTATTTCTAATTAATAACTATGTTCTTAAAGTAGACATATTCTGCAAACTGGACTTTTCAGAGTTGTTAACCATGGTCTAGTTGTTTCTTCTCATTGACCCTCTAAAATTGTATTTAGAGTAATCTTTAATCTTTAATCATTTATTTTCAAGACGCCATTTGGCCGTCTATTCTATGGTCACTGTGACTTACACACTGTTACGGCCCAGCTCAGATAGGTTCAGGGAGGTAACAGAAAAACAGATGGAAAATGGTAAAATAAAGAAGTAGTTTGATCACCAGGACTGTAAAAGGTAAAGTAACAAAAGTGGTCTAAAATATTTGCCCAAATGTATAAACAAAATAACCTAAACTAAGAAAACAAAAATAACAGGTTTAACGGATAATGAGTTTGGGGTCTGGAAAAACAGGTCATGTATGTCTATTAAAAAGGAATAAGGGACACATAACACAATAACAAACCATGAGTGTCCCAAAACAAACACGAGTCACATAAATCTACAAATAGAATCGAGTAACAAAACTAACAAAAGCCACAAAAACAGAACTAAGAGAAAGTTACACACAGACGAACGAGTGACTAACAACTAAATGAAACACAGACAAAATGGCAAACTGACCAAAAAGGCCAGCAGTCCTGAAAAGGTGGGTTGAACCTCCTTAAATAAGAGAGGAGCTGCAGGTGAGGCACAGGATTGGTCAGGTGGGAAAACAGTCCTCCAATCAGCAGCGAGGGCTCACACAGTCAGGATTTTATGAGGGAAAGGGACAGATTCTGTCACACACTAAACATAACAGACAGATACTAACAAATGAAAGAACCTAAAGCCTGGAGCCATAACACGCACTTCCTTCTCCTATTTTATTTTCTTAATCGGTGACACTTGTAGGATTCGTTAGCATCGCATAGTTATTTTGGTACATATGAAAAAAAAAATCTGTTGCTCTAGTGTGATGTGCAGCTATCCATAGGGGGCGCCAGCAGTTCCCATTGGGCACAGCAGTTTTCTAACTCAGAAGTATTAAGTCGTTTTACATGAATATTGCAATTTAAAATGCCCAAATTACAACATAATGATCCACGAGTGTCATAGATCATGACTATAGAGCAGACACAAGCTAAACCATTCTAAATAATAATTCCCTTCTCCTTATTTTTTCTGTTAATATCCAGTGTCCCATTATGACCAGAGGGCTGTGTATTTTTAGAGCAGTTATTTAGGTCTGAGGCTGTAAACACACTCATTCATGCTTTGAGTCACTTCCTTCAGCTTGTGCTAAATGCTTTGCTAATTCAGGATCTCTGACTATAATTATCCCCCGGAGACTCTGTAACTCCCACCAGCGCTCAAACGTCCCACAGAGGTAATCAACCGTGAACGCACCACCAAAACTCCAGAGAGAGGTGTCCAGACAAACAGTTAAAGGCGCTCTAACTCATTTGTACCGGCTTAAAAAACGTGAAAAACAGAACGAATTCATTTTAAGTAGTTTGCAGTGGTCCAAAGTTATTTCTCACTGATCTTATGTGTTCAGAGCATCCTGCTTATTCACCGTGATGAGTTTTTAACCATTTTTCACAGCTTTCACAAATCAGAGCGAGGTAAAGGTAACAAAAACTAGTATGCTAACTGCTCACTTCCTGATTATCGAACAATAAAACGCTTTATAATTAGCCTTTAAGGAGACCAGGTGGCGCTCACGCTGTCTCTAGAGCTGAAAATTCATCAAATCTCAATCAAAATCATCATCATTTAAAGGTGCATTCTGTATCTTTTCTGGTGAATGGTCCACCACCCCCTTGTCTCCGTGGAGATGTTTTTTTGCCTGGACTAATCCACAATATGGCATTAAACTTCTATTGAAATACAACTGATGACAATATTTAGACGATATAAGTAAGATATAAGTAGTGACCTTACTCCGGCCAGTAGTGCACTGAAAATTTCCCCACAATGCACTTTGAAAAGTAGAAAAACATAGACCACAATGCATTGCAATAGTGAAAAAAACACCAGTGGACAGAAACTGGACACAACACGAGTGTATGATTCAAGGCACTGTTGACCTGTGATCTTTTAAATAAACTGTTGCTAGTTGCTAAGCTGCATTAGCCGTTTACCTTAGTTTGAACTGTTAACAGAGCGAGCATTTCCATATTTCAGACAAAAATGATAAAAATCTAGTCTGAATCTCTCTGTCCTCTAAAGAGTGCAGGGCTATGTAGTGAGCGAGGGGTCAGGGGCTAGGGGAGACATTCGGACACAGTTTTTGTCTTATTCACATTCCCAACTCTGAATTGAAATACTTATTTAACTGTTCATATGACAAGAAATAAATAAATAAATGAAATAATTAATAGAAAATTGTGACTGATTAATCTGGGGAAAAAATAATTATCCAGAGTTACCAACGTTTTATAAAAAAAAAAAAAAATCATGTTATTGTTCTTTCTCGTTCTCATCCACATCTGATCTGGTGGAACACATTTGTGAAACAATAAACATTAAAGATATTGTTTGAATGATCCGCTCTGCTCCACTGCTGCCTCTCGTTCCATTTGTGCCAATAATACAAACATGAGTCATTCAGTCTTAAACAGGAGCCAGGGTTTGTCTCTGTGACATTTCTCCCACATCTCTGTGTCCTGCTGCAGATTACTGCCTTTTAAAAACACCGACAGGGGAACATGTAAGGCTATTTTAAACACGCTAAAGCACCACTCTTCTAATGTGCTCAGAACAGTTAAAGGCCTTCCACCTGATTTTTTCCCCATGTATTTGAGCAGAATGAGTCCTGCTCCAGTACAGATGTATGACATAAGCAGCTCTTGAGGTGAAAAGAAGTCTACTGTGTTCTGTCTGTGTCTAATTCTAAAGGCTTTTATTAGGAAGTGCATGTTAGTATGCTAGTTGTTGTTAGCTTTACCGTGGTGGTAAGTCTCTTTCAAGACTGGTCTCTGATAGTTGTGCTTATAAGTGCTTATAAACTCATTGGGGTAAATAATTAGGTTAGTGAGGAATAACTCTGCACCACTGCAAACTGTTTAAAATAAACTAGTTCTGTTTTTGACATTTATAGACAGTAAAATCAGGTATAGTGTATTTAACTACATTTTACTGCAGCTGCAACTAACTGACTTGAAATGAATGAATAAGTCTGATGATTTCTGTTGAGCCTTTGGGACTTTCTAACTGGATTAAGTTTTAAACAAAATATCAGACTCAGAATCACATTTTTCTTATGCCATTGATTTTATAATTAGCACATTTCCAGCACATGCTGCATGTTTGAGTCTGTTGTCCAGTTCATTATAGTCACGTGTCAGGAGCAGTGAGATACTGCTGTACAGCACCACCCACCTACAGATCCTGAGATAGTCTTCAGGAAGAAACTCACACAGGAAGAACATTCAAACTCCACACAGACATAGGGAGAACATGCAAACTCCACCCAGACACAGGGAGAACATGCAAACTTCAACCAGACACAAGGAGAACATGCAAAATGAGACACTGAGTTAGGAATGTAAACTATGAAATGACACAAGCTTCTCTTCTCAAACCTTATCTGTGTTTACGGCCGGTGAAACCCTTGGCCATGTTTATGTGTGAGCTGTGCTGTAGTGAAATGTGACACCACATCTAATACAGATGGCCCATGTCCAAAACGATTTTTTGTTTTTATTTAAGATTATGTTTCAGCAAAAAACCTTCATGGACATCGACCATCTAGGTGCACTATGATTTTTTTTTTCATTTTCTGTAGTTGCTTCTCCACTTTTGCACTTCTCTAAAGATATTGGTGTCTGTTTCCTGTTTCATTTGAACTTCCCTAATCCAAACTTTAATTCCTCTAATCCAAAAACATTAATAAATCTTTTAAGACAATACAGTAGCTTGTTGACATGTTTCGGCTGCTTGTGTCGAGTCACCTTCAGAACCAGCACTGTCTCCATGGTGACGTGTCATACATCAGCTGTTCTTACTTCCTGAGGAGTGGCCGACAGGAGGCGTGGTCAATCTGAGCGATCCCAGCAAACCCAGACCGGTAAAAAATAACCAGATTTAACCCTCTCTCCTCTCTCTCCTCTTTCAGGCCGCGGTGCTCCTCTCTCAGGGATAGTCCCTCCTCCCCTCAGCCTCTCCGTGGACCCCCGCCTCCCCCTCCACCATGAAGGGTCTGAGCAGCCGAGCGCATCACCAGCTGGTCTCCTACGATCCCTCCTACGACCACATGGGGCATCACATGGACCGCAAACCCTTCCTCATCAGCCAAATGGACATGCCGGTGCCCATCCAAATCCCCAACCCCTCCGAGATGTCCTACTACAACCCGCAGCATGCAGGATATCCTTCGGACAGCAACAGCATCGTCCCCTACGGCACTTTTCCACGCCGCTGCCACTCTACCTCCTCATCTCACCACGCGGACAGCAAGGACGAAAGCATGGCGGTGGTTCCTTATGTCGGAGGAGGGGGAGGAGGAGGAGGAGGGGGGGGCAGCGGTTACGGAGGGAAGACCCCAACCCGTGTCCCGGCTAACTATGAATTCGAGCGGCAACCGTCGTTTTCGAGAGACGGATACCACACGCTGCAGTACAAAAGAGGCATGGTGGCACATTCCGGCGGAGCGATGCCACCCAATAACAACAATAACGATAGTCCAGGGAGGATAAGACATCTGGTGCATTCTGTTCAAAAACTCTTCACGAAATCACACTCATTAGAAGGCCCGCACCACACGCCGTCCGTAAAGGGGCCTAGCAACGGTAGTGTTAGCGTCATGGGCGGGGACAGAGTGGGCGGAGACAGAGGGGGCGGGGCCAGAGCGAGTCCGGATGGCGAATCGAACCCAGGCGGAGGAGGAGGAGGAGCGGGAGGTCGCCATCGGAAACGCAGCAAAAGCAGAGAGCGATGTCGATCTGCCGAACCAAAACACCGCGCGCATTACCACCATCACCAGCTACACGGGTCCGCCTCCGCCCCCGGGTCTGGCTATTGGAGCTCGGATGATAACTTAGAACGAGAGCTGTGCCTGTACCACCCGCATCACCAACAACAACCTCCGCCTTCGCCTACGCCATCCATCTCACCATCTCCTATCGCCATGACGATCAGCCGCTACCCGGGACAACCGCCTCCGCCCGACCCCGGCTACCCGCACTCCCCGCTAACGGCGTCACAGTCCCAGCAGTACTTTAGCATGATGGACCCGTACAACACGCTAAACGAGCACACGCCGCTAACCCACTCGCACTCGCACCACGGGCACCACTCCTCGTCGCACGCGCATCACCACGGACACCATCACCACGGACATCACCACGGTCACCCCGGGCACCAGCCGCTCAAAGTGTCGCGGAGTAACGACGTCATCAGCAAGTACTCGCCCGCGCCGGGGATTAGCACTAGCAGCAATAACACGCCGACGCCGATGGATAGAGAGAGAGGAGACAGAGGAGACAGAGGAGAGAGAGAAAGAGGAGGATCCAGTGGAGTCTTGATGCCGTTAAGTTTGGCGGACGGGAGGGACAAGAAAGGGGCGTGGTCATCCAGTTTAACGGTGAGCAGAGCCAGAGACGTCTTCTCCAACCAGCACATGAGAGCCCAGAGCCCAGCAGCCGGTAACCTAAACCTAGATAGAGCGCTAGTGAAAGCTCAGGCCAGTCAGCAGCAGCATTTCTTACAGGTAAAGTCCCACCTGACCCCGCCCCCTTCCCCCAATCACCCAATCACACTGTAGTCTCCACCCTCCATTCACAATCTCACACCAGTGTTTCTTCTAAGCCAGTGCGGGTCCATTGTCAAACAGTTTTTAGGATTTGCTTACATATTTGGAAAGAATAGGGTTGGCAGTGAAATCAATGCCCTAATAGATACTAACTGATAATAAAACTCATTTCAAAAAGACGTTTAAACAAGAAGCGGTACAGAATGAAAAGAAAAAGTTGGATTATTCCTTAAAGGTCCTAAATTACACAAAATGGACTCTTGTTACCTCATAAAAATCATACCTGGAGTTGTGTTTTGTTCCATTCACACATTTTTGAGCTACACTTTATCATTAGTCTCAGCTCAAAATGCTCTGTTCCACCTTGTGATGTCACGAAGTGGGACTTTTCAAGCTAACAGCTCCCTTATACCTTTTTTCAGTAGAGATTGACAGTTCTGAAAGGTCTGAAATTATCCAAATGATTCTAGTGAAGGTGTATGGAGTTTAAAAGCACAGGGCAGCACTTCCTGTATTACCACATGATGACATCACAAGATGGAACAGAGCGTTTTGAGAGAAGAACCTAAACATGCAGGTTTGTGAGTTAAACATGTGTGAATGAAACAAAACACAACTCCACGTCTGTTTGTGATGAGGAAACAACATTAGAACAGATCAGAAAATAGTGCAATATATATATTTTAGAACAGTCTGAATCTATATAAGAACTATTAAAATGCCACATGGTACTGCAAAAGAAACGACTACTAATTTGTATATTGTCTAAAAACGTGTTTCAATGTGGTTAAGTATTGAGTCTGGTCCTTAACATCAAAATTTTGGTTTAAAATTGTAATATTGTGGAAAACTAGAGGAGATAATAGACACTTTTTATGGCAGTGAATTGTTGAAATCAAAGTACTTGTTTAAATGGGATTTGCTCTTAGTCAAGTGGAAGAGCAGAAGCAGGAGTAGTAGTGCAAATTACTGAGGTTTTTAAAATGTACAACCACTGCTAATGCTACTACTATTTATTATTTTACTTTAACTAGCTCAGGTTTAAAGTTATGGTTAAGATACACCTCACTGTCCTCTGCATTTGACCCATCCTTCAGTGTCTCCGGGCTAAACCTGTCAGGATCAGTGGGACCCATCTCCAGATCTTGAGCTAGTCTTGGTCAGGACTACTTTAACTGGAGGATTTGAACTACTATTATGTGTGTTTTGGGTTTCATGTGGTGTTCCTGACAGATAATGCAATCAGAACGTAGAGCCACCTGTTTTATATAGAGCTGTATTAGGCACATGGATGTACAGTAATTTTATGGAAGATTAACAACTATAATGATTAAAGGTGCTCTACCTGATTTGTTCTTAAAAACATGAAAAATAGAATCATTTTAAACAGTTTGCAGTGGTCCAGAGTTATTCCTCACTTCTCTGATGCAGTATGAGCATCCTAATCATTTACAGTGATGAGTTTATAAGTGCTTTTCACAACTTTTACAGCCCAGAGCGATAAAGCTAACAACAACTGTCATGCAATTCCTGATTCTCAGACAATAAAGCGCTTTATAATTAGGTACAGACAGTATACAGTGGACTTATTTTGACCTCAAGAGCTGCGTATACAATATATATACACTGTATAAAAGGTTTTTGCCATGTATTTTATAGTCTTTATCAAAATATGATTAAAATTTTTGAAAATGTACTAAATTGTTCCCATAATTCGAACAAAATGTCTTGCCCCAGTACAGATATATTATATAAGCAACTTTCTGATATTCAGCAAGTTTGCTTTAGCATGCTAGTTGTTGTTTACTGTGATGCAAAACTACACGCTAGCCTTTGAAAGTTGTGAAAAGCACTTATAAACTCATCCTGGTGAATAATTAGGATGTTCTAAATGTATAAGGTAAATGAGGAATAACTTTGGAACACTGCAAATCAGATACAGCGCCTTTAATGATTATTCTGATTAAACACTGCAATCCTGAACTGAAGTATTTAAACTCCTGTTGAGTGAGATGTTTTTACAGCGTTCCAGTGACAGATCCAGAGCCTCCTTCTGCTCCTAAGGCTCCAGTGAAATTTCTCGTTTGTTTGTTGAGTTTGAGGAAATCCGGTGGCATTTGTCTGGGCTCAGGGAGAGTCTGTCTCTAAATGTGTGTTTGTGTACAGGCTTATGGCAGATCAGGGACGACAGGCTACACATCCAGCCCAGAAACAGTCTGAGGATGCTGTGGCAGAGTGGTTAGCCTCGCCTCACACCAATAAGGTTCACGGTTAGAACCATAGACTGTATAAACAAGTGTACTGAGTGGGACGTTATCCATAGCGTTCGGCTCCAGTCAAATGAAGCTCATCGAGGGTAGAGCAGTTATAGGGGCCAATTTGGAGGTGATTTCTTTATTTGGAATATCATAGCAACCAAAGAGCCAATCCGGAGCAAGGCTGTTGAAGGTAACGCCCCTTCCACTGCAAAACCAGCGGTGTGGGCATTTAACAAAGCTGTCATTCAAACCTGTTGCTACCGCTAGCTGGGGCAACCTCAGGAAAGATGCCTGATTTATCTGTTATTAATGTTCATATCTTTATTTACAGCACAACAATGAAATTAAAAAAAAAAAAAACAGGATCATGTAGAGCGGGTTAATGCAAACAGTTTAAGACCAAAATGACAAGTCTGACAGCAGCAGCTACAGAGAGAGGGACCACAGTTTTTTAATAGAAAGTGAATTGGAGTCAGAGTCGATAGAGCCGGAAACGCAACCATGACCACTTTCTATTTGGAATGTGGTAGCTAGCAGGTTAGCTATGTCTATTTATATATACAGTCCATGGTTATAAGGCTTTTGTATGTGGAGTTTACAGTTGTCTGAGTCAGCCTAAAACATGCACAGTTGGGTAATCCTCCAGCGAGGTACTCCTGACCAAGTCCACTGCTGCTTCTGGTTAAACCCCAAAGACAGAGAAAAGTGGGTCAAATGCAGAGGACTGAATTAATATGTATTCAGAATAAAATTGCATGTACTTCTAATTACTCCTGATACTATGCATAGTTAAGAACATATTATTACTAAAAGATATTAGTTCTACATACTACTCCTATGGTGACTACTAGTACTCAGAGGTGACACTTGTAGGCCTATTTGAGTATTAAGTATTTGGGAAGAAGGATGTGTAAGTTTGGACATAACATCTGATTTACAATTTTAAGTTTGATGTAATTAGAAAGACAAAACCTTTAATAATAATCTGATGTGACTGATGGGAAAAATAACCATTGTTTTACTCGAGTAAGAGTACTGTTACACTGTACAATATAATACTCAAGTAGCACTTCCCACCTCTGCTATACTCATTTTTACTGAGATGTTTAAGTACAGTATTTCAAAGGTATTCTCCCTTTATTTATCATTTTAAGAAAACAGATCTGGTTCTAAAAGTGTTCTTCCTCCAAACAGTCAGTGTCACGTCCATCGTGTCCATCACAGCTGTTAGAAGTGTCCCTGTTTTCTGGCACTTTAAATGTTGATTCAAATTAAATAAATCTGGACATAATTATATTTTTCAGTGTCCATTGTGATAATGTCGTTAACAGAGCAGGGCCTGTACAGAGAACAGTTTGATAAGGAAACAAATATCTCTGCATTTGACCCATCCTTTAATCTCTCTGGGTTACACCTGTCAGAAGCAGCAACATGTCTAATGTAATGTCCAAACTTATCTGTCTCCATGGAAACAAGGAAATGGTGAGACCAGGTTAAGTTACAGGTCAGATCTGTGGAGACAGTAAGAATTATGTTTTTTAAGGTATTTTTGTTGCAATAAAAACTCCTGTATTTTGATATTTATTTATTTTATTTTTTATTTAACCTTTATTCAGGTCAGTTAACCAATTCTCATTTTCAACGACAACCTGGCCAAGAGGCAGAATAAGATCCATACAGGCAAAGAGAAGACAAAACAACAACATTAAAAGCATAAAAGTAAGACATATAAGTTTAATGCCATACTTTGGAGCATTCCTGGCTAAGCAGTAGTATCTTCATGGAGACAAGAAAGCGGTGGAGAACCCAATCAAAGCAGTATGACATTGAACGTATCTGCCTCAGGTTTATTCACTAACAGGAAAAAAGCGCCATAGAGACACATAAGTTTAATATCATACTATGGAACATTCAAGGTAAATCATCACTAAAGGCAAACATCTCCAGGCGAACATCTCCATGGAGACGAGAAGCTGGCGTACTCTTCACCAGAAAATTGGCATAGCGCACTTTTAAATAGTTATGATTGGAAATGGTAAAATCTGTGCATTAGGGTTCAAAATTCTACCTAGCAACAGTTTATTTTCATTTTTTTCATTTTTCATATTTGGCCGTTTTGAAATGGACAACACTGGTTTCAAGATCGTGGACACATTAGTACAAAAGCTAGGCTAACGGTTTACATGGTAATTCAAATAGTGCATGTTTTCATTATAATTTTGAGCTGGATGATGAAGAGGAAGTCCAGTGGGTAAAAGCAGCGTGTGTTGCTTAGGGAGAGAAGTGCTCTTTGTTCTAAAAGCACAAATCTTCAGATGTGACAAGTCCTGCGCCGTAGTAGCTCCAGATTTCACAGATTTAAGTGTGAGCTGCAGTTTGTGTCAATCCAAATCTCCTCCAGGCTGTGAGTGCAGAGTGGAGACAAGGACCACTAAAGCAGGGCTGAACCAGGACTAGACCAGGACTAAAGCAGGGCTGAACCAGGACTAGACCAGGACTAAAGCAGGGCTGAACCAGGACTAGACCAGGACTAAAGCAGGGCTGAACCAGGACTAGACCAGGACTAAAGCAGGGCTGAACCAGGGCTAGACCGACAATAGACTGGGACTAGACCAGGACTAGACCAGGACTAGACCAGGACTACACGAGAACTAAACTAAAGTAGGGCTGAACCACAACTAGACCAAGACTAGACTGGGACTAGGCCAAGACTAAAGCAGCGCTGAACCAGGACTAGACCAAGACTGAAGCAAGACTCAACCAAGGCTCTGTATAAACCAAGAACAAGAACCAAGAACACTTGCAAAACTAATCCAGGACTAGACCAGGATTAATCCAGGACTAGAACTAGAACTAGGATCTAGGTAAGATAAGACTAAACTCGGTCTATACCAGGACTAAACCAGGTCTGAATGTATAATGTAGAAAGTTACTATTGGGGAATACAATGGAAAATTCAAATAACTTCTGTATTTATCTAGGTAACTATAATTCCCTCTTCAAATAAAAAATATCTTTACATTTCAAACCCAATGATCCCAGTGATATCATTTCACATATATAATATCATATGTGTGTCCACAGCTTGAGAAGAAACACTGATCTAGAGTAGCTCCCTCTCCCTCACTCACCTCCTTCACCTTTGAAAGCGCCTGGCCCCTTCTCTGGTCCTTTTATTTTGAAGGCATCCTTCAGTCCTTCTCGTCACTTCTTTTATTTTTACAGCGCCTTATCCCCTTATTATTCTATTTTGGCGGAGCTGCCCCCTTCTTACTTCCCTCTTTTATTTTGAAGGCATCAGTTCCTTTTCAGTCTTTTTATTTTGATCAGGGCTATTTTATCCCCCTCTTTCCCTATTCTTTTATTTTGAAGGTATCTCGTTCTTCTCCTGACTTATTTTATTTTGAAGACACCTGTCCTTTTACTTTGGCTGGTCCCTGTTACTCCTACTCCTTGGTTCTTTTATTTTGAAACCGCCTGATCCTCTCTCCCCGTCTTCTTTGTCTGTCCTGTCATTGCCCTTTTTGTACCGGATGCCCATTTTGCTCCTTTGTCTACTGCTCGTGCGTTAATAGAATGTATAGTGTATACACGTTGTGTGCTGTTTTTAATCAGCATTTTAAGATAGCAGTTAGCAGAGGCAGCTAGTGTCCATGCTAGTGAAATGGCTAAAATCTTAGGTAACCTGTAGGAGGCGCTCAGTGTGTGATGCCTTTGTTCCTTCATGTACATCACAAACCCCAAAACAGATCAGTTTGTATTAAATAAGACAAGTTAAGGTAAAGGTACAAAGATATATATAACATTGTCACCATTTCGCTAGCATGGACGCTAGGTAAAAATCCAGTTTAAAATCTGAGCTGCTATGTTTTGTGAAGAGTAATGATGATTATCAATGTAAATTAGTACCATCTGTAAACTTAAATGTCATTTCCACTGGCATGGTTCGCTTGGTGCAGAATAGTTTGGGGAGGAACCTCCAGCCGGGTAACGTTTCTATTACAAACTGCCCAGGCCATTTTTGGACATGACACAGGTCTAGCAAGACACAGCGTGACAAAAAAACTGATGATGAACTGGAAGAAGTTTAGTGTTTATGCTAGCTTTAGCTTTAGCTTCGTTTCACAAACTTGGAACACTAAATGTCTTGTCTTTTCTGATTGGCTGAGATCAGCCTTTTGAAAGTATAATTCAGGTACGATTTTTGATTTTCCAGACTCCTTTGGAATCGCTTCACCGTACCGTCCGGTAAAGGCCCTGTGGAAATGAGGCTTTACCATAAATACCTATGAATGCTTATAAAATAATTTACTTTCTATCGACACATGCAGAGTTTAGTCAAAGGTGCGAAATTGATTTCCGGTACAAAGTGACAGTAACATTCTTTTACTTTGGTGGCGCTAGCCCTCTCTTCCTCCCTCCTTTTATTTTGGTGACACTAGTCCTCCTCCCCTCCTTTTATTTTGAAGGTGCCTGTTATATTACTTTGGTGGCGCTGGCCCTCTCTTCCTCCCCTCTTTTACTTTGACGGCACTGGATCCCCCTTTATTTTGAAGGCTCTTGTTTTACTTTGGCGGCGCCTCTCGTGCTGTGGTTTCCTGTGTGTAGAGCAGTAAGAGCAGTAGTCCATAGCAGCCTTACTCTCTGTAGGATCCATACTTCTCCTGGTGTCTCTCTTTTTCCTGCACTTTCTATGGAGCACATTCACAAAGGCACCTCACACCAGTCTTGTATAGAACATTCTTGTTGTACCTGTAGTTTAGACCTCTTCAAACATGTTCTGAAATGCATGGGATTCTTGTATTAGTTAATCAGTTCATTTTTCACTCTGCTCTCAAATGTTAACACTCCTGGAGTTCTTTACAATGTGCACTTTGAACAGAATACTACGTACTTTTTAAAATATATAGTAAAGCTAACTGCTATACTTTCCATTCCTACAAGTAACTAATTTTGCAAATATACTTAACTGCAGTTGTCCTATGAGTATCTGAACATGTTAGCTTATCAGTCCAAAAGAAGCTTAAAGTATGCTAGCTGCAAATTAGCCAATCACATCTCGACTGGTCTGAGGAACTTTTGTGAAACTGCCACGTTTTTCCTTGAATCTGATGAAATGTTGTGTTGGATTTAAACTGTTGAGTGATATGGATGAGTGAGTTTGGATGAAGTGAGCAGAGTATTATGATACAGTTGGCGTTATGCTAGTACAATGCTAATTATCATCTGCTGCCTGTAATGAGTCAGTGTATACACAAAGATACGTTTAAAGCTAAGTCTTAAAGCAAGGTAAGTATATTAGCTATCAGCAATCTGCAGTAGTCTATGATAGTCTTGGTTAAAGAGGTTGGGGAGGTTAATTTAAATCAAATCAAATCAGAAAATCAAACTGTCACTTCCTGCCAACAATGGCAACGGACTGAAGGGGTAAAGGGTATTGTTTACCCAGGGCCATTTCAAAGAGGAGCCCCTCACAAAGTCTGTAATGAGCGGTTTTCCTTAGACAACGTGCAGTGTGGGCCCACCATGATGGTTTGTACCCAGGGCCCAGGATTTGTTGTTGCACCCCTGCCTGACGGGAGTGACTCAAATAGTCCGTGTCCAGTGAGGTTGGAGGATTAATCACAATTGAATCAAAATCAAAATTTAGCAAATCACAAAGGCTATAGTTTTTGAAGCACCATAATTCCTTCCACAAACAACACAATCTCCAGTCTTATTCTCACAGACTGTATAAAGAAGTGGACAAAGTGAGTGAGCTCCAGTCAAATGAAGCTCATCGAGGTTGGCAGCGTATCATAGCAACCAACAAGCCAATCAGGAGCGAGGTTATTGAAGGTAATGCCAGGGAGATGCACGTCCTTGGAGAAAGAAAGCTCCTGATTTGTCTCTTACCTTGAGTTACGGACACAATAGCATAATAAAAAATACAAGGATCATGTAGAGCGGGTTAATATGAACTTTTTAATACCAAAATGATGAGTCTGACAGCAGCAGTTACAGAGAGAGGGGACACAATTTTCTAATGTAAAGTGAATTGGAGCCAGCGTCGATGGAGTTGATGGCTAGCAGGTTAGCTATGTCCATTTATATGCACAGTTTATGCTTTATTCTGCATATAAACATCTAACCCTGTAGTTTAGATCTGTACAAACATGTTCTGAAATGTGATTCTCATGTTAGTTTGTCACTTCATATTCCAGACATAAAACATAAATCACAAATCTATTCCCAATCATAATGCTTGACAGAAAAATCCCAGTTCGATATTTTTCCAGGGTGAGAAGGGTCAGCTGTGTTTGGACCTGCTCGGCTCGAGTCCTGGAGATGTCCAAGTCCTGGAGAGACGATCATCTTCTCAACAGAATGCATGATAGGACTGGAGTCTTAGTCAACCACAATTTGTAGTTGGCAAATCATTGTATTTGGATGATATGGATTTACACGGGACCACATCAGAAATGAGATGGTATGGAGTGGATTAGCTGAAGATTTGGATGTGAATCCTATGTTTAATCTGCCTTTTTACACACAAATACCCTTTTTCCTAGCACTGTTATTAGCTGTAGTATTTTGAGCACAGTTTAGGTCAGATATATAGAAATACGCAAAAGTTTTGAGAGCTTTTGCTGCTTTCCCTTTTGAGTTGACCAATTGATGGGCGGAACAAGAGCTTCTTTAGTCGACTGAAGCCGTAGTGCACGATGTTCTGCTTCTTGATGATGGAGCGTCAGGGTGATGGTGGTGCGGAGGAAGCAAAGAAGTCCAAAGACTAACCCCAAAAAGGACAGTAAGTTTTGAACTGCAGAGGAAAACGCTTAACTGAAGGAGCTCACAAACTACTTTTACCATATTTTGAGGATGGTCAATGCTTTTCTGTCTCACTCAAAGTGCTTTATATCAAGGAACCACTCACCTATTCACACACACACATTCATACACCGGTGTACGAACACCGAGGTTGGTTAAGTGTCTCACCCAAGCACACAATGACAGTATTCATTTGTGGGAGCTGGAATCGTGCTGCCAACCTCTGGGTCTGTTGATTGGACCGCTCCACCAATGATGTTTACGTCGAGAGCCGGATTCGAACCGCCAACCTTCGGAGAGACACTGTCACAGCTCTAATATACAGAACACGTCAGCCTCATTTGGGTGGACTCCGACAGTTGGAGCGGAGACACTTAGCTGAAAACTTTTCAAAAAACTCCTGGACGCTGTCTCACTCTTCATGACTTTTATTGGCACCATGTTTCGGTCCCTCCACTCCTCAGGTTTCAAATAATCATTCAGACGTTCAAATAAGAGAGCGGTACAGACAGACAGATAATATAAATATTTAAAAGGTGGTATCGGGTTTGCGGTTCACTTTTGGATTCCTTTAAAACCTCATGTCTGTATGTCAGCCTCTGGAACATGTCCTGTTTTATTTATATCTCTGAGAATAGAGCGCTGTGTTTGTGCAGCGCTGGCTTCCCTGTCACCTGTACACTCTCACTCTTTCTCCCCCCTTCTCTCTCACTCTTTCTCCCTCCCTCAACTCTCTTTCTCTCTCCCACTCTCTCTTTCGCTCTCTCACTCTCTCTCCTTCTCTCTTTCTCTTGCTCACTCGCTGTCTTTCTCGCTCTTTCTCTCTCACAGTCTCTCTTTCTCTCTCCCTCACCTCTTTTGCTCTCATGCTCTCTCTCTCCCTCATCTCTCTTTCTCCCTCCCTCACCTGTTTTTCTCTCTCCCTCACCTTTCTTTCTCTCATGCTCTCTCTCTTTCTCCCTCACCTCTCTTTCTCTCTCTCCCTCTCTTCTCTTTATCTCACCCTTCCTTCCTGCCCTCCCTCTCTCCCTTCACTTCCTCTCTCTCTCTCCTCCCTCTCATATTTCCCTCAGACTCCCTCTCTCTATCCCTTACCGTTTCTCTCTGCTTTTGTTTTCTCTCTATCCCACTCTCTTCTTCATACCTCCTCTTTCCTCTCCTCCTCTCACTCTTTACCCTCCCTCTCCCCCCTCTCTTTCATCCTTTGCTTTCTCTTTTCTATCTGCCTGACTTTTTCATTCTCTCCTCCTCTCCTCTGATTCTCCCCTTCACTTGCTACCTTCATCTCTTCCTCAGACTCGCTCTCATATTCTCTCTATACCTTTATTTCTCCCTCTGTCTCTTTCATCTCTCTTTCTTTCCTCTTTTTGTTATCTCAATCTCTCTCCCCTTCACCCTTCTCTTTCTCCTTTCTTCCTGCCTCTGTCCCTCTCTTCTTTCATCCTGACTTTCTCCCCCTCACTTGCTAAATCTCCCTCCTCCTTCTCACATCTTCCTCAGACTTTCCCTCTCTCTTTTTCTCTCTCTCTATCCTTCCACCTCCTCTCTACACCTTTATCTCTCCCTCCTCTTTCTCTTCTCTTTCTTCTCTCCTCTCCTTTATCTCAATCTCTCTATCCCTCTCACTTCCTTTTCTTCGACCAATCAAAAAAAAACAGCTCTGCGTTTCCACAGCAACCGCCTCCAGTTCTCAATGTGAAATACCCTTCGTCTTTCTCTCCCTCTCTCCATCCCTCTCTCTTTCTCTCTCTGCATTATCTACTCTTAAAAGCGCTCCAATGACGACTGCAAAGCTATTCCTGTTAATTACACCATTATCCCCCACCCTCCGGAGCGCCCCCCCTCCGCTTCAGACGTGCCCGGGATCGGAGGCTCGGGGCTGGGTGAAGAAGCGCGGGGTGCGTGGGTGCTCCGCTGCTTCTGCTGGAGCTCGCACAGCTGGTCTGGAGCCCACTGTGGCTTTTTATAGCAAAACTGCTCATTTGTGTCGGTTTGACGCAGCGCAGACTCAGAGCGGAGAGAGTCCACAGATCACCACGATTAGTCACTGGAGGTTTCTGACAAGTCTCACTCACAAGAAGCAAGACACCAGCCCACAGACAGCAAAACAGCAAAAAACAAAAAAAACAAAAAAAAAACTGGATGGGAAGTATAGACCAAAAACTAGCTTACTGCTGTGTTTCAGATGACATAACATTGTCTAGACCCATAATATTTAACACAGATGGGGCAGGTCAAAGTAATACTTTTCAAATGAAGGTTTCTGTTGTAATAGTCTATATATAAATGGACATAGCTAACCTGCTAGCCTCAAGGTTCCAAATAGGAAGTGACCATGGGTGCGCTTGACTCTGGCTCCAATTCACTTTCCATTGAAAAACAGTCGCCCCTCTCTCTGTACCGACCGGCTGCTGTGAGCCTCATCATTTTGGTCTTAAAATGTTTGTCTTAACCCGCTCTGCATGATCCTGGTGTTTTTATTTTGCTATTATGTCTGTAAATCAAGATATAAACATTAATAACAGACAAATGAGGCGCCTTCTTTCACCGAGGACACTTCCGCTACCGTTAGCAACGGGTTTGATTGACAGTGTTGCTAAGCCGTCACGACCATGCTAAGTAGCGTGAGCAGGAAGGGGTGTTACCTTCTACAACCTTGATCCGGATTGGCTCTTTTGTTGCTGTGATGCTCACAGTCAGAATTCCAAATATGGAACTTGGCTCCAAATTGGCTGCTATAACTGCTCTAGCCTCGATGAGCTTCATTTGACTGGAGCTGAACGCTGTGGGTAACGTCACACTCACTTAGTCCACTTCTTTATACAGTCTGCGTGTAATATAGTAAGTTCTTGGGTTGAGTCACTAATAGAAATGACTACGTTCAACATTTGTGAATTTAACTTTTGGATATTTCCTGGCAAAGTTCGACGTAATCAATAGGGAATCTTACAGAATATGAAAACTACCAATAGGCCGTGTCAACGCCATAGAATTTTGATGTCATAATTTCACATGGAGGGCAGGGGCATATTGATACTTTGCAGCTGATGTCATCCACATTCCCTGGGGGTGTGATGCTAACTATAGGCACTGATCTGTCTGAAGCTGTGTTAGACTTTAATCTAAGCTTCATTTTACCACAATCTGATCAGAAAGAGTTGAAGTAGCTCACCTGTTGTAGTTTCATGTAGTTTTGTGCTGTTAAACAAGATTCTCACATGTAACATTACAGCCACAAGCTAGCTAGCATTAGCCAACAGTTTTCAGATAGTCACTTGTTGAAAATCAAACTAAACAGGACCATGAATGCTCATAATGATCACAGTCTCCTGAAAATGTGTTGGTTTAATCAATTCTGTACTTTTTTTTTTTTTTTTTTTTTTTTTTAAGTTTTCAGAGCGATCTAAAAACTTTGGCAATGTTTGCTAATGTGTGCACTGTGTCACCATGGTAACTGCTGATCATTCCTCCACAGACATACATGCAGAACACCTCAGCGTGATGTCACTTCAAAGTATCAATAGGTTGTGTTCAGATGGAGGACGGAGCCTTTCGAACCCTATGAGAGATTCACTGTTTTTGAAATAAACACATTTGCAATCTGACGTTACACAGCAAATTCCCCCTGAGAACTTTAGAGATTCTAAAAAGTTCTGATGCTACATGAATGCAACATAATAACATGATTAAAAGCTATTCTGCTGGACGTCTTTATACCACACTGGTTACATAGTCTTATTCTTGAGTGACACTTCATAATTGAACATGGACCTGCTCCATTTAAACAGCTGTAGTTTTTGTGCCAGAGGATTCAGCCAGGGCCTCATTAGGAGAAGCAGATGTCTTGTTATGTTGGAGGTAGACTCGCTTTGAAAAGGAGAGCGGGGTTCATTTCCCATGGACCAGGGCTGAGCGACGCAAATCAGGCAACGCAAATCAGGCTATGTTATGCTAATTTGGATCGGGAGTTAAGTTATCGGGAACATGGAGCGACATCATTGACAATCACCAAATCAACGGACCATCCGAGGACGAGTTTTGACAGAGACTGGAAAACGATTGGTTCCTACTTCTTCTCGTGAGTGACTGGACTTGGAGCTGGTGACGTGAATAGAAAGATCTGAGGCTCAAGTTTTTATTAAGTAGAATTTAGATTACTTCTTAATTAAAACCTATTTATGTTTTATTCCATTCCTTCATATTTCAGTAATAAAAATATTTGGTAAATGGTCACACTTTTATATAGTCTTTTTCCAACTTCAAGGCACTCAAAACACTTTACATCAAGGAACTGCTCACCCATTCACACACACTTTCACACACCAGTGTACACAGACACTGAGGGTGAGGTGTGTTAAGTGTCTTGCCCAAGGACACAACGACAGCGTTCATCTGTGAGATTGGACTGGGCTGGATTGGACCACTCAATTAATGATGTTTATGTTGAGAGTGGGATTTGAACTACCAACCTTCACGTCAGTGGATAAACACTACCAACTGAGCTGCTGAGCTACAGATCTGAAAATGCTCACCTGCTGATGTCACAAAGTGATGCTTCTCTGACTTTTTAAAATGTATCCATCTTCACTTAACTCTGGCCCATGAAAAGCTGCAGTTCACTCTAACGAGCAATGGATTTATTTATATTTTTTTCTCATTTGTCCAAAATTGCTACGTCACACTGCCGAATCCTATGTGTGTCACCATTAAGAAAAAGTTTCAGAGAACAGGAATTCTTCATAAAAAAAAAGAAATGAAAAGTTGATTTGGCAGAATATGTCTCCTTTAAACAACCTCTTCACTCATTAACTATTAGCAGAGGACTAACCAGGCAAGAATGCTGAATTAATTTGCCGAGTTTTAAAAGTAAACTTGAAAGAACAGAATCATAGGTAGTATAGGACCAGAGAGTGTGACCAGTGTGTGTGTGTGTGTGTGGGGGTGTGTGGGGGTGTGTGTGTATGTGTTTCTGTATGTGTAATTTTCCCTCACAGGTATCTCATATGGACTCTGGGTATTCCCTTGTTTTGGTCTAGCAGGTGCCTCCAAGAGAGTGTGGCTGCTGACCTCCACCCAGAGGACCCTACCCCGCAGACCTCTACCAGGATGCACCTCCACTCTCATGTCCTTCACCATTTTTAATTAGTTTATAATGTTTTAAACGTCATTTAATCATCAATATATTTATTTTTTGTTTGGAATTAACTACCTTTGTGTTGTCTCTGCTCTCTTGCTTAGGCTAATTAGCAATTTTAAGAAAGAGACATTTAAAGGGCCCATGTTACACTATCTTCTGATCTATATTATAATATAGTTTCATGATCACAAACAGAGATGGAGTTGTGTTTTGTTTCATTCACACATATTTAACGCACAAACCCTGTATATTTAGGAATGTAGAGTTCTTCTCTCAAACAGAAAACACTCTGTTCCACATTGTGATGTCATGCAGTAATACAGGAAGTGCTCCACTGCGTTTTTAAACTCTATACACCTTCACTAGAATTATTTGGATGATTCAGCTCTGGAATTTCCAATCTCTATTGAACAAAAGGTAAAAGGAGCTATTATCTTGATAACTACCACTTCATGACATCACAAGGTGGAACAGAGCATTTGAGCTTTGGAGATGTAAACAGACTAATAATAAGGATTACTTAAACATGTGTGAATGAAACAAAACACAACTCCAGGTGTGTTTTTGAGGCGGTAACAACGTTCTAACATGACTTAACACTCACAAGAGTCAATTTTGTGTACGGTATTCTTCGGGCTATAAAGCACACTGGATTACAAGGCGCTAGATCAAGGAATGCATCTATTTTCATACATGAGGCGCCCCGGATTATAAAGCACAGTGAACCCTATTAGTAACGTCACACTCGCTTAGTCCACTTCTTTATACAGTCTATGGACACATTAAGCGAAACAAAACAGTCAGATAAGTCAAACTTTATTCAACTATTCAACTAATTTATAATAACGCTCAACATTCAACAGCTGTAACAGTTCTAAAATACAAAATACAAAACTTTTTCAGTTCATTCCTCGTCCTCAAATCCATCAAATTCTTCATCTTCAGTGTCTGAGTTTAACAGTTGGGCGATTACAGCATCAAACATGCCTGGATCCCTCTCATCATTATCCAAGTCAGTCTTGTCACTGTTACTTAGCTGTTCAGTGATGATTCTGACCTTCCTAAAAGCTCTGACGACATTTGAGCCTGACACCTTAGCCCAGGCATCCACGATCCACTGCCAGATAGTGGTGTAACTCGCCCGGTGTTGTCTCCCTGTCTTGGTGAATGTGTGTTCACCTTCTGTCATCCAAAGCTCCCACGCAGCTCGCAATTTAACTGTGAATGACCAGTTGACACTCATATCTAACCATTGGAGTTCTCTGGTTAATCCACCCAGAATGATGGCAAAATCCGAATTTGTTTGCTTCACTTGGGTTTTGACAGTATCGGTGTAATGGGCACGCATATGGACGAAGATTTGTGGAAAAAGCCGTCTGGTCTCTTGACGTAAACTTCTCTCAGCCACTCACTCATCTTCTCCTCGTCCATCCAGTTCTTTGGGTTAGCCTTGATGATGACACCGACCAGAACAAAGTTTTCCTCTTTCCTCTTTTACAGTGAAAGATGACTTCTCGTTCCTTGTGGTGTGTATAGATACCGGCCTCCTGTTTTTCGGCAGTACGGTTCACGTGGATGTCAAAGGTGAGGAGGACTTAGTCCATGTTGGTGATGTGTTCTGGCTGAATCTCCTTTTCAGTGATGTTCTTCTTGCAGTAGGCGGGGGAAAAGGGGCCAGCTTTTCTTCGTAGTCCTTTGGCAGTTGCTGCAAGATGGTAGTTCTTATGCAGATGGAGCGATTACACCTTTTCATAAAGCGGAAGCACCAAGAAGGACCTCCTCAAAAGTCGTTGATCTTCATGTCACGTGCTGCTGTTGCCTTGAGTCGAATAGAGACTGTAGAGACTCTTCTATCTGCTGTTCTATATTCAATAACCCACTGTTCAATATTGTCCTCTAACTGTTGCCATCTCGCTTTGTTCGCTCGGAAACTCTTTTTGGTCTTCTTTACTTGGCACAGGTCATCTTCTTGCTTCCTCCACTTCTGTACCATTGATTCATTAATGCTGAATTCACTTGCAGCTGCTCTATTTCCACGTTCTAGTGCGTGACTGATAGCCTTAAGTTTGAAATCCGCTTCATAAGCATGTCTCTTAACAGATTTTGGTGTAGTTACATACATATTACTCCACAAGGCTCTTGACTACAGTTGCTGTAATTACACCGGATTATAAAGCGCACTGTTGATTTTTGAGAAAATTAAAGGATTTTAAGTGTGCCCTATAGCCCAAAAAATACGGTAATATCTTTACCGGTCAATACTGAGGTACGGGTTTGCAGGTTGAGTCCTCTGGGTGGAGTCCTCTGGGTAGACGTTGGCAGCCAGATTGCTCTTGGTGCCTCATTTTGGCTGCACAGTGGTTATGTTGTTGTTTTGTCCTGGTCCTTCCCTGACAAGTGTTTCATACACAGTGTTATTATGTTGTTGTTTTGCCCTGATGCTTCCTTGGCAGGTGCCTCAGGATGACTGGGGGGGTTTCTGTCCGCTGGTGAAAGAGGATGATATTCCGTGCCGAAGGATGCGCAGTGGGAGTTACGTTAAAGCCATGGCGGAGGACGACAGCGGAGACTCGGATGGCAGCCCCAAACCTTCCCCCAAAGTCCAGGCGCGAAGAGCCAGTTACCTGAAGGCAACACAGCCCTCCCTCACCGAGATGACCACGCTACAGTAAGAGACCTCAGGGGGTTAGACTGGAGTCTTAGTTCAAGAACTGGACCACTAGAAGATTATCAGCATAGGGCAGTGGTTCTCAAACTGTGGGAGGTACATGAGCTTCTGCCAGTAGCAACATAAAACAATGAATAATATAAACTATATTCAGATTAAATAAGGGGATACATTAAAATAAAGGGCAGTGGGGAGGTTAAGTACAGTCATTTAAAGTGACAGTGAAGAGCGGTCAGACAATGAATTTTTCAAAATGGCATGTGTGACAGGTGTTATAGAGTGACAGGTGTTGTGAAAGTGACAGGTGTTATAGAGTGTTTGATTTAGATTCAGTTGTACGCACTTTGCTGTCCTCCTGTGTGTTATTTCATGCTTAAAATACAGCAGCAACAGTCATATTTTAGACCTGGTTTAGACCCGTTGTTAGCTCCCTCCCATTTTCAAGCCCGTCAGAGGGAGTGGTCTACTAGTGAAAACCCTCATATACATCTGTGTAACCCCTCAGTCGTCCAGGTCTGATTCATAGTAAAAACCAAAAGTAAAATCTGTCAACTAGACAAAAAGTTGAAGGAGTGAAGACGTTTTGCTGCTCATCCAAGCTGCTTCTTCAGTTCTGGTCAGCCTTATATCTATCTGAAGGGAGGGGCTGGAAACAGATTTTGTTTACAGTTTCTGTATGTATGCTAGGTCTATTGAGCTATACTAAGTGTGCACTGTGCCTGAGACATACTTAACATATTCATACAACTGTTAATGTTTTTTTTCCCACACATATTGGTATCCTGATAAGCTCTATTGTTCTCTTTGTTTCATTTGTGTGCTTTGGGTCTGGGGGATGGAGTTATAGATGGGGGAAACAAACAAAAATAGCTTCTTTAACTCCCCTCTGCACAGCAGACTGGGGTCCAGAGGAGCTCTCACGATAGTGTTGGTACATTCTCTTATGGAGTGGCCATTTAGTTTCTCCAGTGTAACACTCACTGCACTCTTTACTACACTGAATGGGGTAGACCACATTACTTTGTTTATGACTTGGGGTTTTGTCCCCAGTTTCTATCTTAAAGTGTTTGTAGGTTTAAAATAACCCGGAATCTCAAACTACCTGAACCTGAAGCTTTTCAGACACACCCACTGTATAAGGAATAGTTACACCTTTCCTTCTAGGTTCAGATTCCCTCGCTCCCTTAGATCTATTAAAGGCCCATTTTGGATATCCACAAGCTGAGAGGTGTTGACTTCTTCCTCTGCGTTTGTGGGCACCACTTGAGCTCTGTGTTGTAGAGTATGGATCATTCCGAGTTTGTGCTGCAGTGGATGGTGTGAATCAAACAGCAGGTATTGGTCAGTGAGTGTGGGTTTCCTGAAGACTTCTACCTGGAGTCGCCAGTCCTCTCCTATTGTTACTGCACAATCTAAGAAGGCCAGTTTGTTCTCCTTGGCCTCTTCCCATGTGAACTTGATGTTTGGATCCACAGCATCAATATGTTTAGTAAAGCGTTCCAGATATTGATATTTTGATTTTAGTCCAGTTGTCATCCACGTATTGTTACCAATGCGTGGGTGGAGTGCCTGGAAATGAGGCCAGTGCCTTCTGTTCAAATTATTCCAGATAAAAGTTAGCCATAATAGGAGAGAGCGGTGAGCCCATGGCACAGCCATGGATTTGCCTAGAGAAGTTTCCTCTAAACTGGAAATATGTGGTATTTAAACAAATTTCCAGCAGTTTGCAGATTTGGTCCAGTGGCAGTTTAGTTCTCTCTTTTAGCTTAGTATCCTGCAGTAACCTCCTCTTTGCTGCCTCCACCGCTACTGATGTGGGGATACAAGTGAAAAGAGAGGTCACATCAAATGAGACCATGACCTCATCTGAATCAAATTGGAGATGCTGGACTTTACTCACAAATTCTGCTGTGTTCTCAATATGGTGCTTCATGTTGCCCACCAGAGGAGACAGGTTGGCCACATTGTATGTGAAGGAGTGTGAGCTACATACGATGGGTCTGAGGGGTACTCCTTCTTTGTGGATTTTTGGGAGGCCGTAAATGCAAGGAATAGAGTCACCAGCATAGAGTCTCCAGCTTCTGTAAGCAGTCTATGATTTTCTTCTTGTACCCATTAGTAGGGTTTTGTTTCAGTAATTCACAGGTGGCTTTGTCACTGAGGAGAAGGCTTTTCACCTTAGCCTCATAATCAGCTGAGTCCAGGATCACCGTGCATCTCCCTTTGAGAACAGTAGAGCTAGCCAGGATGCTAATAGTTGTGAAAAAACCCATTAAGAGTTGTATGAATATGCTATGTCTCAAGTAATGTCTCAATATGATATGTCTGTAAGTATGTCTCAGGCACAGTGCACACATAATATAGTTTAATAGACCTAGCCTATATACAGAAACTGTAAACAAAAGCTGTTTCCAGTTTCAGTATAGCTAGCTCCTCCCTTCAGATAGATATAAGGCAGTGTCCACCAGCGAAATGTCTTCACTCCTACAACTTTTTGTCCAGGTGACAGATTTTACTTTTGGTTTTTACTCATATTGGTTATGTTTTGTCCTGCAGGATCTCCACAGAGCACTCCCCCAAGCTGCAGATCCGGAGCCACAGTTACCTCCGCGCGGTGAGTGAAGTGTCCATCAACCGCAGCCTGGACACGCTGGACCCCAAAGCCCTTCTCGACCCCAAGTGTCTGCTGTCGTCCCCCCAGTATCGCTCCAGGAACGAGAGCTACATGAGGGCCATGAGCACCATCAGCCAGGTCTGTGCCAGAGCCAACAAAATAAATCAACACCAGTGAAGCAGAGACGCCTGTCCATGTCTACAAACGCCGTCATCCTCAGTGTCGGGAAGTCCCCACAGTCATGAACTCAAACTGATTATTTAATTCAGTTCAATTTATAGCACTTCAAACAACAGTCACCTCAGAGGACTTAACAAAACAGTTCATTTAACCATCAGAAAGTAAAACAAAAAAACAACACAAAAATAAAAAGACATGGGTCAGTAAGTAAAATTTAATGAATACATTGTGACACTAACCCATAGACTGTAAATACAAAAGACATAGCTAACCTGCTAGCCACCGCATTCCAAATGAAAAGTGATCATGGGTGTGCTTCAGGCTCCATCGACTCACTTCACTTTCTATTGAAAAACTGTGGCCCCTCTCTGTGTAACTGCTGCAGTGAACCTCATCATTTTGGTCTTAAATTGTTCGTATTAACCCGCTCTACATGATCTTGGGCTTTTTCATTTTGCTATTGTGTCTGTAACTCAAGATATGAACATTAATAACAGACAAATTAGGCTCTTCTTTCCCTGAGGTCGCTTCCACTAGCATTGGCAACAGGTTTGATTGACAGCATTGTTAAGCACCCGCTCCCTGCTAAACCAGCAGTGCGGGCGGGAAGGGGAATTACCTTCAACAGCCTCACTCTGGATTAGCTCTTTGGTTGCTATGATACTTGTGCTCAGATTCCAAATATTGAACTCAGCTTCAGATTCGTCCCTATAACTGCTCTAGCCTCGATGAGCTTCACTTCACTGGAGTCGAATGCTATGGGTGACGTCACACTCACTTAGTCCACTTCTTTAAACAGTCTATGTTTTGTACTCCTCTTGTAAATGCAACTGAAAGTTCTGCAAGTATTCAGAATGCAGTACTCTGATTGGACCATGTAAGGGAAATACACACATACATTTTAAAGCAGATATTCAGTATAGAGTAACTACACAATATCCTTCCCGTCACTGCACATCTCATATGTGTATATTGTGAATTTTTTTAAAGTAAAGCATAAACAGCTGCTCAGGTCTGCCCCCTTCTGGACAGACTGGACCCATAATGTCTCCATGCACCATGTTCCACAGTATGTGTCATTATCTGTATGTGGGAGTGGCATTGGACTGTGCTTAAACCAGAGACACTGAAGGTTGAGTCAAATGCAGGTTTGACCCAGAGACACTGAAGGATGACTCAAATGCAGAGTTCCCTTCAGGGACAATAAAGTGTAAAACCAGAGTTTTCCATCTGCTCATTGTTTTTGCTCAACTCTTGCATTAAACCGAATGTGATCCTTCAAACCGCTTTTGGCATCAGACCTGTTCTGGAGGCTCTTCTGTAAAGCTCTGGCCTGAAGTCATGTTAGCGAGGTAGCATTAGTGTTAGCATATTAGCATTAGCATGATGAAACCACAGCTAAACCCCTCTGTAACACTGCATGTTTCAATTTCAGGATGTTACAATATCCAAGTGTTCAAATCTCACTGCACTGAAGGCAAACTGGTATTAAGAAAAGATAAACTTATTCTATAAAAATTCCACTCTTGAATTATTTAGTCATTAAAGGTGCACTGTGCAGCTTTTCTGGTGGGGAGGAGATGGGACCTGCTTGTCTCCATGGAGATTTTATTGCTAAGCCTGCAATGTTCCATACTATGGCATTAAACTCAAACTAAACAGATATTTCTATTGCTCAAAATTACCTCAAAAAACATCCACTCCTACTGTGAACAGAGTCACCTCTCCACAGATCTGACCTGTGACTTGACATGATGGCATTATCCGCTTTCTCCATGTAGATCGATACATTTAAGAATACCATACTGTGGAGCATTCTGCGCAAGCAATAGTAACTCCGTGGAGACAAGCAGGTGGCATGAGAAAAGTTCCTATGTGCAACATTTTGAGGACTTAACCCCATTCCAAAGATAGAATATTTTGTTCAAATAATAATAAAGTGTTCATCACTATAGCAACAGTCCTAATTACTCATCATTGTGAAACGCGTGAATATTAGCTAAACTTGGCAGCACTGAAATGGAGCAAAGGATCATGGTCTATGTAGTTCCCAAGGCCATTGTCTTAGAACAAAACAATGCCTTTTATTAGCTATAAATTCAACATTTTTATATATATTATTGTCCATTAAATTGTAGAGTTTTCTGATAGTGCTCATATTGTCACATCCTATAGAAACTGCATGCTGTAGCAGTAGTAGTATTAGCACTAGCAGTACAATAGTATAGTAAAAGTATTAGTTGTAGTACTTTTGGCGAAGGACGATTCACCCCAGCACATATCCCATACCTCTCTCTCCTCACAGTCTCTCCTTTGGCACCTCCAAAACTACACTTGTTTGTGTTGACTTGTGCATGTCCTTTTTGTCTCGGAGTGATCTATTCTCTGCTCGCTAATGGACCCTCCTCCTTCTAAAACTCCTCCTATGCAATATTCATCTGTCCATTTTTGCCTCCTCTGAAAGCCTTTTATTCTGTCTATTTCTGCCTCTTTTCTCCCGCAACCTTGCTCCGTGTGTCACCATAGCTGAGCGAGGTGGAGGTGAACGGGCAGATCGAGCAGGTTTGCGAGCAGGTCTACAGCGAGCTCCAGTCTCAAGCCATGGACCGGGGGGGCATGGACAGCCTGGAGCCCATGGACACGCTGCCGATGCCCGGGTGCTTCAGGATGAGGAGTCCCAGTTACGTGAGGGCGATCGACCAGGGCTGTGCCAGTGAACATGAGGGCGAAGGGGGAAGACCTCTGCTGCTGCTGCCTTCCTCTCCGCCGAGGACCACCGCTACCACCGTGAGGACCATCCAGAGCAGCACAGGTACGGTAGGGGGAAGGGGTTGAAGTTTTAGCTCAGTTTTAGTTCATACTACATATGTTCAGTTTGGTCCAGTCCTGCTTTAAGTAGGTTTGTGAAAAAAATAAAAAATGTGATACTAATCGATGTTAAAACTAGTATTGAAACTCATTTGAGCAGATATCGATACTAAAAAAATCACTTTCACAGGACAGACTTGTTGCTAACGCTAGTGGGAGCGACATCACGGAAAGAAGGTGAATGATTTGTCTGTTATTAATGTTCATATCTTCATTTATGGACACAATAGCGAAATAAAAGCGGTAGTTACAGAGCGAGGGCAGACGTTTTTTCAATAGAAAGTGAATTGGAGCCAGAGTTGATGGAGCGGAAAACATGTCCATGGTCATATTGTATTTGGAATGTGGCGGCAAGCAGGTTAGCTATGTCCATTTATATATACAGTCTATGGATTACACGTATAAGGCCACATGGTAATATACAATAAAGTACTACAGTTGGTAGAAAGCTCGTCCTCTGATCAGAAGTTTGGTGGTTCAAATCTCACCCCAGTGTCTGCGTACACTTGTGTATGATGATAAATGTGTCTGTGTGAATGGATGAGTGGTTCCTTGAGTGCCTCTGAGTGCCGTGGAGGTACAAAAGTCAAGAAAATATATTTGTTTTATTCTAACTGTAATAATCCCCCCTGCATCTCTGTGAGTCAGATGCCCTCTCCTCCTGTAGTGGTTGTATAAATATGTTGGGTATTTTTGGTTCTATTCTGGGCTGATAATTGGTGTAAGTCTCGAAGGAAACGCTCGGATCATTTCTTTGTGAATGTGACGCTGTGGGTGTCACTCCTTCATTCTATCTCATCTGTATCCCTCCTCTCTACCTCTCTCTCGCTCTCTGTTTCTCTGTCTCGCTCTAATATGCACACTCTACCCCCTCTCTCCACTTCCACTTCCACTCCTCTCTCCCTCTCTTCTTCTTCCCACTCTCTTCTCTCCTCTCTCTTGTCCCTCCCCCTCTCCTCTCACCCCTCTCCCTCTTTCTTTCCTTCCTCTTACCTCTCTCTCTGTTTTTCTGTCTCACTCTAATGTGCACATATGTCCCTCTCCCTTCTCTCCCTCCTCTCCCTCTCCTCTTCCTCCCACTGTCTTTACTCGTCTCTCTCGTCTCTCCCTTTCCTCTTCCTCCCACTCTCTTCTCTCCTCTCTCTACTCTCGCTCTCCTCTTCCTCCCACTCTCTTCTCTCCTCTGTCTCTCCTCCCTCTCTCCTCCTCTCTCCTCCCTCTCTCTCCTCTCTCTCCTCCCTCTCTCTCCTCTCCCTCTCCTCTCCCTCTCCTCTTCCTCCCACTCTCTTCTCTCCTCTCTCTCCTCCCACCCTCTCTCCTTCTCCTCCCCCTCTCCTCTTCCTCCCACTCTCTTCTCTCCACTCTCTCCCCTCTCTCTCTCCTCTCTCCTCTCCTCTCTCCTGTTCCTCACACTCTCTTCTCTGTCTTCTCCCTCCCACTCTCTTCTTTCCCCTCTCTCTCCTCCCTTCCTCTCCTTTTGCTCCCACTCTCTTCTCTCCTCTCTCCTCCCTCTCTCCTGTCCCTCTTCTCTTCCTCCCTCTCTCTTCTCTCCTATCTCTTCATTAACCCTGGGGACAGCTCCTCTTGGGGTATACAGTCCGAGAGGCATTCTGGTCTCCTTCTCTCCCGCTCTCCCCTCCCTCTCTCTCTTCCCCTCTTCTCTCCTCCTCCCTCTCTCCTCTCTTCTCCTTTGGGTGTGTACAGTACGTGGGGGGTATTAGCAGAGCGTTTATTTTGAAATGGTTTAAGCACAATTGACCTACATGGGCCCCTCCCCGGAGACGCTCACTGTAAAACATCAGCTACAGAGTTTTTATGACTGAAATATGAACTTTAAAGTAATACAGGAATCCCACGGAGACACGGGGAGGGCATCTGACACAGGGGGAGGGCATCTGACACACAGGGAGGGCATCCAACACACAGGGACGTTTCAGATGCACTAAATAGTTTAAATACATGAGAAAACGTGACATAATATTTTTAGGTTACATCAACATCTCATTTATTTCCTGTCCTGTATCACTGTGCTGTATACTGGTGAGATAAGAGAGAGGAGAGAGGGAGGAAGAGGAGAGGGAGAGGAGAAAGAAGGAGAGAGAGAGGGAGAGGAGAGAAGGAGTAGAGGACAGAGGGAGACCGAGCATCTCCCACGTGCTGGATACACCCAAAGGCAATGTCCCTGAGCTGTGAGGGATGAGAGAGGAGAGAGGGAGGAAGGGAGGGAGAGAGGGAAGAAGGGAGCGAGAGATGGAGATGCAGAGTTTTACAGTGCACAGCTCAGACTTCCAGCCCAGTGGAGCAGAGATGGAGCCCAGTGGAGTGAGAATCTCTGTGGGACTAACAGTACGGACACATGAACTCCTCAGGGAACTACTGCAAAAAATACTACTGTAAACTCAACTGCAGCTGGATCAAGTACTCAGTTTTGTTACTTAAGTAAAAGTACAGATACAGAGCTAAAAAGTTACTCAAGTAAAACAGTTTTGAAGTACCTGTTTAAAAATGTACTTTAAGAGTAAAAAGTAAAAGTATTCCACACAAGTCTTATTAAGTGATATAGATAAAAAATGATACATATTTTAGTAACAATGCGATGAACAGAGTAAAAATAACCACTCAAATCATATGAAAAGTACTTTTTACTTTTACATTGTATGAGCAGCTCTTAAGGCCAAAATGAGACCGCTGTGTACTGTCTGCATGTAATTATAAAGTAGCAAAACTGATGCACTGTTAGCATGCTAGTTGTTTTTGCATTACTGTGATGGCGAGACAGTTTTCTGCTTGTAAAATCATCATGGTGAATAGCTAGGATGTTCTGATTGCCTAAAGTAAGGGACGAATAATTTTGGACCACTGCAAATGGGTTTAAAATGTTCTCGTTGTGTTTTTGAGGTTTTTAGACGGTGAAGATGAGGTGGTTTGGTAAAGAGCAGACGCAGGAGTTACGGTAGAACCCGGGGCTCACATTCAGAGAAGATGTTTCATGAATAATGCAGCATGTGGAGGTTTGAGCCTATGTAACATTTAAAGCCCTCTCTCTCTCTCTCTCTCTCTCTCCATCTTTCTCTCTCTTTCTCTCTGTTCATGTGAGAGCAGAAAGAGACATGTGAAGAGTACACTGCTGAGGATGCACATCTGAACTGCCCCCCGAGGAGAAAAAGAGGGGGAGGGAGAGATGGGGGGATTGAAGGAGGGAACGAAAGAAAGAGAGAGACAGGGGGAAAGTTGGTGAGGGAGGGAGAGAGAGGGAGGAAGAGAGCGAGAGAAAGAGAGGAAGGGAGAGAGTGAGAGAGAGGAAGGGAGGTGGCGATAGAAAGCGGGAGAAAAGGAGGGAGAGAAAGCAAGAGAGAGGGGGAGAGAAAGAGAAGGGGGAGAAGAGGGGGGCAGAGAGTGGGGGAAAGTGCAAGAAAAAAAGAGGGGAGAAGGATGATGAGAGTGAAAAGGGTGTGAGGCAGAGAAAGAAGAAGAAAGAAGCATGTGGAATAAAAGTGATGTGAGAGGGAGCAAGTGACGGAAGGATGGAGGGAAAGGAAATAGAGGGAGAGGTTGAAAGAGAGAGAGAGAGGGGAGGGAGAAACAGAGGGTAGGAAAAAGATAGGGTAAAAGGGGGAGAGGGAGAGAGGGAGGGAAAGGGAGGGAGATGAGAAATTAAGGAGAGGGAGTGAGAGAGGGATGGACAGAGAAGAGGAGAACGAGGGAGAGGGTGTGGGAGAGGGGACCCAGGGCAAGGGAAAAGAGAGGGAGAGAGGGGTGAGGCAGAGAAAAGGAGAAAGATGGGAGGGGTAAAAACAACGAGAGAGAGGAGTTGAAAGAGAGGGAGGGAGAGGGAGTGGAGGGAGAAGGAAAGGAGAGACAGAGGGAGGGAGTGGGAGAGGGGACGAGAAAGATGGGAGGGGTAAAATAGAAAGAGATAGGAGTTGAGAAAGAGGGAGAGAAAGAGAGAGGGGAAAGAGGGTCATGTCTGAGTTGACCCTGTCCACAGCACATCCACTTTTCTGCTGAAACTCAACAACAACAACAGCAGCAGAGTCTGAGTGAGCACTTTTGTCTGTGTCAGGGCAGGAGAGCTCCATGGAGCTGCTCTTTCAAAGGTACTTTCTGAGGTTTTAAGCTTAAGATGTTTTGAAATCATTCTGTATTGATACATCGCAGTGACATCACGCTGAGGGGTACTGCATGTGTGTCTATGGTGGAAGGTTCAGCAGGTACCATGGTGACACAATGCCAACTATCAAAAAAAAAGTGTTAAGATCATCTGAAAACTGAAAACACGCGTTCATGGGCTTGTTAAAGAGTCTGATTTTCAACAAAAAGGTGAGCGTGACTAACTGAAAACTGTTGGCTAATGCTAGCTAGCTTGTGACTGTAATGTTATTTGAGAAGGACTTGTTTAACAGCAGGACTCAGCTCACCTGTTGCTAATCCAGATCAGTTCTTTATGGTCAGATTGTGCTCAGATTAACTCCCACAGATTAACTGTATTTTCCGGAGTACAAATCGCTCCGGACTAGAAGATGCATAATAATGAAGAAAAAAACATGTGTAACATATATCGCACTGGACTATAAGTTGTATTTTTTGGGTACATTTATTTTACAAAATCCAAGAGTAGGAACAGACATTTTATCTTTAAAGGAAAGTAATAATAATAATAATAATAATAATAATAATAATAATAATAATAATAATAATAATAATAATAATAATAATAATAATAATAATAATAATAATAATAATAAAATAAGAACAACAGGTTGAATATCAGTACTAACGTAACACATTTATGTTTATTCAGCTACATGAAGCATAGACAGAACTGAACACGTGTCTGGTTTGTTAATGTAAGATATTAACAGTTAATCAGATAAATAAAGAATAAAAAACAAACCGCGTGGCTGTCATCATACTCAGCAGAATATGATTTTCTTTTAGGGGGCATTTCAGTCTTCAGTGTTCAGTCTTTCTCAGGTGTTGTTTAAATTACCATGAAGTTAAAAATTTAAATTGTACAGGAGTAGATAGATACTGGTACAAGACTAGAGCGCCCTCGCATAGGTGTCACTGTGACAATAACGAAGACGTGAAATTGTACATTTTAATAATTTCACATATAAGTCACATCTGAGTTAAGTCGCAACCCCGGACAAACTATGAAAAAAAGTGTAACTTATTCTGGAAAATACGATACTCTAATTTGATTAACAGAACTTCAGACAGAGCAGTGCCATCAGTTAGCTTCACACCCCCAGGGAATGTTGATGGCATCAGCTGCAAATGATAAATTGTGTATTATTATCTGATGTAGAGCTGAGAAAATCCTCCAGATCAGACAATCCTGGCCAACACTCCAGATCTGAATATGGTCCTGGGTTCACTGCTCCTGACAGGTTACCACAGCAGCACGGGAAGATGGGTCAAATGCAAACTTTAACCTTAATTTCCACTGCCCAAAGTGGAGGAGTTTGGACATGTTTTAGAGGACTGGCTGTCAAACAGAGCTGCTGCTGTTGGCTTTAAACAGGAGTGTTACTGTTCACAGGCCAAATTCTTTTATTAGTGTCATCCCAGTATCATTTAGTGTCATTTTAGTGTCATTACCTGGTTTGGGACATTTAACTCGGTTCATTCTTTTATACATGTTTATTACGTGTTCTGTCCATAGACTGTATAAATAAATGGACATCTGGCTCCAGTTCACTTTATATTAAAAAAACATTGCCTCTGTAACAGCTGCTGTCAGACTCATCATTTTAGTCTTAAATTTTCGTATTAACCCGCTCTACACGATCCTGGTGTTTTTATTTCACTACTGTGTCTGTAACTCAAGACATGAACATTAACAACAGACAAAAACTATGGTATTTGATGGTAGTTCTCTGTTCAGGCTTCACTCAGCTCGGCTCTGCTTTCAAAATATTACCAATTTAAATACAGGATTTTCACAAACTTTAAGGATGTATTCATCACTTAAGCTGTTTATCTTCCTAGAGTAAGTTTGATCAAGCAAATCTCAACAATGAGATTTGTGCTAAGTACGGTTACTATGGCAACTTCATAGCATGCTCCGAAGTATCTGGGCATGCTCCATTAGAATGAATAAAATGACAGTGGCTTAAATGTGAGTCCAGTTCCACCACAGCGAGGCACAGGCTGAGAGCAGGGAGAACGTCTGAGGATTTGGGAATTCTGAATATTCCTTGTGAAAAGACTTCAAATCTTCTGCTGTGCCTTTAGAGCTCCAACATCAATCTTTACTTAAAGTTAAATACCAAATTAAAGTCATATTTTACTTCTATTATTGGGTATTAACTGCCAACACATAACATATTTAGATCACAAGTTACCCTTTATTGTTCTCAAAATGCTATTCGCTCAAAACTTTGACACTTTGAGTCTACCTTTCCTTTGCTCTCTGCGCTGTCACTTCCCCTTCAGAGTGCCATCTCAATACAATCAGCGTAGTTTTGTCCACACATCACATCAGGTTTGTCAAGTTTATGGAGAATTGTCATGTGGGAGCTTGTGTGTAAAGAATTGGATAGAATCTTAGAGAAAACTGTAAAGATCGTTCGAATAGGACCCAGGAGAGATCACTAGATTACTCAAACACGTATGGATGACATCTAAAACCTCGTCAGGTAGGTTCTTGATGAAGGTTATAACAAACGATTTTGCCTAATACCCCCAGTTTAAGTCATAAAGTTCCGGAGTCTCTCACATTCCTGAGTCTAGACCTTCCACCTGGCTTCATATTAGCCCCCCCTGACTCTCTACTGCCCCCTGTCTCCTCTCTGTTGATGTGTCTCTCTGATAGTGTAGTTCCAGGGTCTTTTCTGTATCAGTGACCATGTGTTTCCTCTGATCTTGGCTGCACACATTGATATTTGAAGCGTAGCTAGCAGCAGTTAGCAGCCACAGCGCTAACCCCCCCTCTGGCACTGTGCTATTCATCGGCACAAGCATGAAAAATGTCATTTGTGGACTATATTTAGCTGTTCTAGTCCAGGCTGCTGTACAGAACTGAACAATAAGGACCCTGATGGGGGGGGGGGGTGAGGGCGGGAGGATGAGGTGGGGGGGTGAGGGCGGGGGGTGAAGAGGGGGGACTGGGATTTACTGTGTAGGGAACGCAGAGTCTGACCCGATTCTGCTGACACTTTATCACATGTGATACAAGGAGAAATGTAAACAAGATTCCTGTTTTTGAGTCAGAGCCACCAGTTGGGAATCACTGTTGTTCGCCAATGTTTCGCTGGGAGAGTAAGAGTTGAAGAGTCTACAATGGGATGATGTCATGCTCCCAGATGGAGGCAAGAGCCAGATTTTCCTAAATGTTGAACCTGATCATTTCTATTAGTGACTAGGCCCAAAAACTCATCATTTTGGTCTTAAAAAGGTCATATTAATCTGCTCTACATGATCCTCATGGTTTTATTTTGCTATTGTATCTGTAAATATGATATGAACATTAATAACAGACAAATCAGCTCCCGCTAAAGTTAGCAACAGGTTTGATTGTCATTGTTGCTAAGTGCCCACGCCCTGCTAAACCAGTGGTGGGAGTGGGACTTTACCTTGAACAGTCTCACTCCAGATTGGCTCTTTGGTTGCTATGATACTACGCCTCCAATTGCTCTTTTTGGTCACATAGTTGTTGTTTTTCTTAATCATTTCTCCCTTCTCTCTCTCTGTCTGTGCAGTGTCATCCTGTATCACTACCTACAAGAAGACTCCGCCCCCTGTGCCCCCTCGAACCTCCACATGCTCCACCTCCAAACCTTTCATCTCCATCACGGCGCAGAGCAGCACCGAGTCAGCCCAGGTATGACCTCTGACACCTCACAGCTGACCCCTTTCACTCACACATGACCTCGCCCCCCTTACACTTGGCCCCGGCCCTGAATCTCCACCAGCTACACCTCCAAACCTTTCATTTCCATCACGGTGCAGAGCAGCAGCGAATGGGCCCGGGTTTGACCTCTGATTCCTCACACCTGACGTTCTCTCTTTGCAGGGCTCTAATAGTGTCAGATTTGTCACCTTTTTTATCAAACAAGTTTTAAACAGGTTTATTATGTGTTCTGTTGCTGTAGAACCAAGTAGTGCTCAGATTAAATGTAGATATTTTTTTTTTAGAAAGAGAAACTAAAATCACTCATCAAAGTCAGACATTTTACATTTGAAGTCAGACTTTGCTCAGCTCTGCTCTGTTTTATGCTTCTGTTTTGCTGTCATAGTAAATCTAAGAACTTCCTGATTCCGAGACAATAAAACGCTTTATAATTAGATGCAGAGAGCACACAGCGGATTTATTTTGACCTCAAGAGCTTCTTATAAAATGTATGTGTACTGAGGCGAGACACATTTTGCTCAAATACATGGGAACAATTGATTATTATACAGGTTATATTCCAAGAGAAATTTTGATGTGGATCTCAAAAGTTTGGTTTGTTACAAGTATGGTTGGTATAGCTACTTCAGCTGTTCAGTGCCAAAGCATCATGTGCACTTTCAAATAAAAAACATGGTCTAATGGTATGTTGTTTACAGGACGCGTACATGGAGGAGGAGGGGCCCCGCGGAGACATGACCATCCAATCAGGACTCTCCAACTCCACCGAGAGCATTGACAGCATGAAGGCCCTTACCGCCGCCATAGAGGCCGCCAACGCTCAGGTACTGTGGCAGAGTGGTTATCCTGTGTCGTCCTCTCAGTCAGGAGCTTGTGGGTTAGACTCCTGAACTCTCTTCAGAGGAGTGTGCATGTCCTCTCTTACATAATTCCATGCATTTTAATTATTGACGTGATTGGAATGAACAGATTTCTAACTTTTATACAAAGTTAAGTAATTTTTGAATGTTTGTGCCCCAATGCACTTTACAATTTAGTCAGAACGCAGAAAAAGAGAGAAAGTAATAAAGTTGGTAAACATCCGCAGACGTGGCACGCAGGAGGAGACAGACACTGTAGTTTATGAGCGCTGTTTAAACTGGTCCTAGACTGTGTGCTGGACGCCTCCCTCTCCAGTCTGATGTGCAGTGCAGAATCTGGGCCAATGGGACTCACACAGTTTGTGCAGACAGAGGTTAGTTGTAGGTCTTTGTGTTGAAGGGTGATCATCACTATATCAGCAAACGCATTAAAGAGCTCATCGCAAACGTCAATGGATTGATTCCAGCCAATATCAAGTTCTGTCATTGTGGTCTTAGGCATAACAATTGATACACAAAGTAATTGAAAGTGAAACTGAAAGACATTAAAATGAAAATACAAATATAAACATGGACATTAAGAGACAAGTGCAGATTTTAAAACCTTTCAGTAAAATGCACAGCTAAACAGAACTATTTGGAGCTTGGATTTAAACATTGTCAAAGTAGAGGCCTGTCTCACATCATCAGGAAGAATGTTCCAGGTTTTAGCTGCATAAAACTTAAATGCTGATTGTCCATGTTTATTCTTCACTCTGGGTATCAGCAGGAGACCGGGACTAACCCAGGACTAAACCAGAACTGAACCAGGACTGCATCAGGGTGGTAGATGGTTCATATGGCACTAACATGTGGGAAATGTACTTTGGTGCTGGTCCATGGAGAGACCTGTTCACAAGCAGAGCTGCTTTATAGTCTATTCTCTGAGCCACAGGAGCCAGTGCAGAGACCTGAGCACAGACCCTCTTAGGCAACACACTTCACCCACACTGCCTGTTATGAAAGTGGTGTGTCTGTGTGTGTGTGTATGTAAGCGTGGGTGGTGGTGCAGATTGGCAGCCTCGCTTCTACCAGTCTTCCCCAGGGCAGCTGTGGCTACAATAGTATCTTACCACCACCGAGTGTGTAGTGAATGAATAATAAACTACTGTAGTGTTTTGAGAGGTTTGACAAGCCTATAAAACATCATACAAGCGTCAGTGTCACCTCCACCCAGGGTTTAAATAATGTCCTGTCCTTGTCCTGTGTCCTTGTTTTCATCGTCTGTGAATAATGGTGTATGATTAAGTGTGATTTCCAAATGCTTCACTACCAGCTGTTACAACCAGAGGGCAACTGACACCTAATCCATGTATGTAACTTTACTGTGCGTTTTCCTCAGGTGCATGGTCCGGCCAGTCAACACGTCAACAACCACACCCCTCTGAAGGTGAGCCACAGCCAGCACAGCGGCCACCAACCCCAATACCAATCTCACCAATCCCACCAACCCCACCAATCCCACCAACCCCTCCAGTCCCACCAACCCCACCAATCCCACCAACCCCTCCAGTCCCACCAACCTCTCCAGTCCCACCAACCCCACCAATCCCACCAACCCCTCCAGTCCCACCAACCCCTCCAGTCCCACCAGTCCCACCCCATACACCCAACCCACCAGCCCCACCCGCCCCTCGGACCCCACCTGTCTCATGGCCACGTCCACCACCAACACGGCTCCTCCCATCAACAACACGGCTCCTCCCATCAGCAACATATCTCCTCCCACCATCAACAGTCCGGCCAATCACACCACTCTCACAGCTCACATAGCTCCGCCCCTCACTCTCACGGCTCCCATAGCTCTGCCCCTCTCTCCCACGGCCCCGTCCACTCGACTCACTCTCACGGCTCTCATCATGGCCTCCAGACCCACGGCCCTGCGGTCATCAGCAGAGGATCCATGGTGGACGAGCCGGACGACTATAGGAAGGATGCTCTGAGGAAGGGGAAGTGTCTCTCCATTGGCATACAGGTTTGTAAATTTCAAACAGGGCGAGGAATACATTTTAAGAACATTATTTATTAAACCAGTACTTGTGCAGAGTTAATATAATAAAATGTGCTATATAAATAAACTTGAATTGAATTGAATTGAATATGAAGCAAAATTGTAACGTTGTCTCAAAATAATTAGCTAAAACCAAAATAGATACTATATCACCACATTTAGTATCATGATATATCCATAGTTTTGAACATTCTTGAGATCTTTGATACTGCAAGTGTGGATCTGTGGATCGTGAAAAACAAACTCTGGTCCTTGTGAATGTGGCGATATTTCGTCCAATCAGCTGACACTATTCTGTCAAAGCCCCTCCTCTTCTCGAACAGCTCCCACATTGATCATTTAAGTGCCACACCAGTCACTCCAGGGTCTGGTGCTAAAATTAATGCTCTGACAAGGTGATAAGCAGGTTAAGGTACACATTATCAATCTTTCATTTCTCTGCATTTGACCCATCCTTCAACGCCTCTGGGGCAGCCAATTCAATGCTCTAGTACAGCGGCCAGATCCCAGATTTTGAGCTGGTCTTGATCAGAACTACCTTAGCTGGAGGATTTGACCTATTGTGGATGTTTTGGGGTGATGGGGGAAACACCCCCCGAGACACAAGGAGAACATGCAAACTCCACATAGAAAGGCCCTGGAGTGGAACCATAAACTTTCTTGCTGTGAAGCATGTGTGCTCAGCCACTGTGCCACCCACATGTCAGCTAAATCTCAGCTGTTTATCTACAGTGTGTCATCCGAATCGAGAGACGTGGCACTTTTGGTCACTTGGTTTTCCCTCATCTACCTAAAACAAGCACAATAGGCAAAATCCCAAATCCATCTAATGTGGGATCCTTGCTCAGATCTAGATTTAACCCCAGTGGCATTAAAGGATGGGTCAAATGCAGAAGTCATTAAAGTCTATGTTAACCTCAAATGACTTGAAGATTCTTAGGCCTTGTCAGTGAATACATGTTGTGTTTTGCAGGTGGATGGGCCAGATGACATCCCGGACCCAGACGATCCGTCCAAGTTCACCTCTGTGGGGGTGCAGGTGGAGGACGACCGAGGGTGAGGCTAAAACACTGTGAAATACTATGACGTCTGCAGCACTGGCTCTGGTTTGTCATTGGGAAAGCCTTCAGACAGGACGCAGTGTACAGCCTCTTGTAGCAAACGTGAGGTTTTCTGAAGTACATTTGAAAGTACAAACTGACTTTGTATTTATGACCATGAGCTCCTTCAAATGATGCGACATAACTGCCCCAGGAATGTGTGCTGATGGTGGGAATCACAAAAATACAACAACAAATGCATGAACTGGATACACGTCCTACGCTCACGTCAATGATCAAAAAATAGGTTGGATACTATTTCGTGAAATTTCTGTGAACTCAGCATGCTGCTCCATGTTGCACTTCGGGCTGCCTAAAAAACACATTCAAAATGTGGCGATTTAGTGGTGCATAAGGTCAAATACACTTGGAGTGCGGTCTAGGCCTTACAAACTCCCAGACTACAGTAAGTCGTGGATACCATGAGCCCTCCTCCTGGCTCATGGTTGCCATGGCACTGGATCGTGGTTACCGTGGCGCTGGGTTGTGGTTGCCATGGCGCTAGGGTCTAGTTGCCATGGCGCCGGGTCGTGGTTGCCATGGCGCTGGGTTATGCTTGTTGTGGCGCCCTGTTGTACTTGTTGTGGTGCTAGGTTGTGCTTGTTGTGATGCTCTGTTGTGGTTGCCGTGGCACTGGGTTATACTTGTCGTGGCACCCTGTTGTGCTTGCTGTGGCGCTGGGTTGTGCTTGTCATGGCAGCCCGTTGCGGTTGCCGTGGCGCTGGGCTGTGGTTACCGTGACGCTGGACTGTGGTTGCCATGCCACTGGGTTATACTTGTCATGGCACCCTGTTGTGCTTGCCGTGGCGCTGGGTTGTGGTTGCTGTGGCACTGGGTTGTGCTTGTCGTGGCGCCCTGTTGTAGTTGCCGTGACACTGGGTAGTGGTTGACGTGGCGCCCTCCTTGGGGAAGGTCGCTGGTCGAGGTGTAGACTTGTTTCTCTTTGTCATCGATGATGCACAGAAACGGCTCTTTCTGACTCACTTCCTGTTGCCAAGTAATGGGTCACAATCCGCCCACTCAGCTGTGAGCTCGGACGCCTTCTCTCTCTCTTTTCTCCTCTCTCTCCTCTCTCTCCCTCCCTCTGTCCTCTCTGTCTTTAGAACATCCAGCTATCTTTAATACAAAATGTGTAACGACAACGAATCTTAACAGCCATGAAATCAGCAGACTGGTGGATAATTATCTCTGCATGTTCTTATTGTAGAATTTGGTCCATTATCTCACTATATTTATCTCCAACCACACCATAACATCTGCATGGGTATGAGAGGATGGGAGGGCATCTGACTCACAGGGATATTAGAAGATGGAAGGACATCTGACACACAGGGATAAAGGAGGATGGGAGGGCATCTGACACATAGGGGTATATAAGAGGATCTGAATCAATTGTTTTATTTCCCTTTCCAGTGAACAAAAATCACAGAATGATTCAAAACTAGGACTGTTGCCATAGCAAAAAAATTTGAATACATTTTTGAATGGTGAAAAGTCCTCTAAATGTCGACTGACATGAAGCTGAAACCCATAAATAGGAAGATGGGAGGGCATCTGACACACAGGGACATATAGCAGGATGGGAGGGCATCTGACACACAGGGATAAAGGAGGATGGGAGGGCATCTGACACACAGGGATATAGGAGGATGGGAGGGCATCTCACACACAGACTATGGTGGATAATGTGCTGTGTAGTGACAGTGACTTGAGCTGTGAGTGGATGGGGCACTTCCTGTAGTCAGCGGTTGTCTTGTATCTATGTTATCCTTGTGCGTGTGGATCTATGCCACATGATGCTAGTGTGTTCAGACAGGAGCAATTCAAACTCTGGTGTAATGTCTGTGGATCATTTTGCTGTTACGTTTCCATGCTCTTGTTTTGTATTGACCTATTGCTCCCTCTGCTGGTCAGGTACCGCCGGTTCCAGCGCTCCAACAGTGTGACCGCAGCAGTGCAGGTACAGACTGTGCAGGGCTTGTCTTGTGTTTGTAGTTTGTGATATAGAACAGTCAACTTTTAATCAAGCAAATGGTAACAGTGTCCATAGTAATTACTGATATACCTCTACTTGAGTACTTTCTATTGCAAGAGTTTTCATTCACAGAACCATACTGTGAAATAAAAACACTTATTTTTGTAAACATGTACTGCTAGAAGTACACATTTTGACATAAATGTGAACTGTAGCTTTTTTCATAGTCGTAGCTCTCCATAGGCGTAGCTCTCCATAGCTATAGCTCTCCATAGATGTGGCTCTCTGTAGGTGTAGCTCTCCATAGGTGTTGTGCTCCGTAGCTGTAGCTCTCCATAGGTGTTGCTCTGCGTAGGTGTAGCTCTCCATAGGTGTTGCTCTCCGTAGGTGTAGCTCTCTGTAGATGTAGCTCTCCACAGGTGTAGCTCTCTGTAGATGTAGCTCACTGTAGGTGTAGCTCTCCATAGGTGTAGCTCTCCATAGATGTAGGTCTCTGTAGGTGTAGCTCTCCGTAGGTGTAGCTCTCCATAGGTGTAGTTCTCCATAGGTGTAGCTCTCTGTAGGCATAGCTCTCCATAGGTGTAGCTCTCCATAGGTGTAGCTCTCCGTAGATGTAGCTCTCTGTAGGCGTAGCTCTCCATAGGTGTAGCTCTCCATAGATGTAGCTCTTCATAGGTGTAGCTCTCCATAGATGTAGCTCTCCATAGGTGTAGCTCTCCATAGATGTAGCTCTCCATAGATGTAGCTCTTCATAGGTGTAGCTCTTCATAGGTGTAGCTCTTCATAGGTGTAGCTCTCCATAGATGTAGCTCTCCATAGATGTAGCTCTTCATAGGTGTAGCTCTCCATAGGTGTAGCTCTCCATAGGTGTAGCTCTCCATAGGTGTAGCTCTCCATAGATGTAGCTCTCCATAGATGTAGCTCTTCATAGGTGTAGCTCTTCATAGGTGTAGCTCTTCATAGGTGTAGCTCTCCATAGATGTAGCTCTCCATAGATGTAGCTCTTCACAGGTGTAGCTCTCTGTAGGTGAAGCACACCTAGACATCTAGATTGACTGATCAGTTTGAGCTGACAAAAATAAAAATGAACATAGGTTAATATGAGGAAAAACAAAAATAATAATTGGCATATAATCCAGTTTACTCTACCATTTCTTTGACTCCATTGTGTTTGATCAATAATGTGATTTTAAATGTCCAAAATCAATAATGTGATTTTAAATGTCCAAAATCAATAATGTGATTTTAAATGTCCAAAATCATGTCAGAACCATATGTGTTGGCCTCCTCCTCACAGGCTTCTCTTCGGGACCTTGTTTTTCAGGCTGACCTGGACATAGCAGACCTCCTGGACACTCCCCTGACCTCAGACACAGATCTGGAGGTTCTTTCCTCTGGTCCGGTCTCCAGACAGTTCTCCCGAGAATCCAGAGACGCTCCTCCCTCCACCTCCACCGTCAGCATCCAGGGCTCAGGGAACCACTACCACGCCTGTGCCTCCGACGAGTACGACGAGGTGGGCTTTGACCCGTCCATCCTGCCCCCTCCAGACCCCTGGATCGACAGTGTGTCTGAGGATACGCTGGACATGGACTATAGCAGCTCCGCCCTGCTCGAGGTGAGAGGAGGACTAAACTGGACTAAACTGGACTAAAGTCAGTGCCAAACCAGGATCAAAAGAGTGCAAGCAAGGCATAAGGTAGAATTTATCTTCCACATAAGGAAATTTGTCCTCTGCATTTGACTCATCCTTCAGTGTTGATGGGGAAACCTGCCAGAAGCAAGGGACCCATCTCCAGATCTAGATCCAGTCTTAGCCAGGACTTCCTTAACTGCAGGACTACTTGACCTTGAGCATCTTGAGAGGCACCTGAAATAAAATGTGTTGTTATGTATTTCCTGTGCTGTCCTGTAGGCGGTGCAGAGGTCGGTGTGTCAGAGAGATGGGCGTTGGTTCCTGAAGTTGCTCCAGGCTGAGACTGAGCGCATGGAGGGCTGGTGCAGACAGATCGAACAGGACCAGAGAGAGAATGCCCTACCTGAAGACAGTGAGTTTTTTCACTTAATAACTCTATAATAATAATTAACTATAAGAGGACCTGAGAGAGAACGCCCTACCGGAAGACAGTGGGCTAATCTTATTTATACTAATAAAACAACAATTATAATGAACTGTAGGAGGACCTGAGAGAGAACGCCCTACTCAAAGGCAGTGGGTTCATATTACACTACAATTATAATGAGCTATAGGAGGACCTGACAGAGAACATCCTACCCAAGGACATTAGGTCTATGTCATGTTTATAACACTGAAACTATGATGAATTATATTTACTCCCCCATCTTTATCAGTCATGTTTTCCTACGTGTTTCTAACTACAAAGAACAAATAAACTAACTTAACCATCCCTTCATCCACCCCCTCTCCCTCCCTTTCTCCTCTTCTCTCTTCTTCTCTCCTCCCCCTTCTTTCTCTCCCTCCCTCTCTTCAGTCCTGGGTAAGATGCGCAGTGCGGTGGGCAGTGCTCAGCTCCTCATGTCTCAGAAGTTCCAACAGTTCAGGGAGCTCTGTGAGGAGAACCTGGTGAGTTTTAAACACTTCTTTTAGCTTCAATGACACATGCCTGTAAAGTGCTTTAATTAATTTAAAAATATTGATATTCAGATACTAATCAAAAATATGTACTGATACTGAAAACAAAATGATAGGACAGAATTTGGCATTTCCTAAACAGTTTGTCTTGTCTCTGCGTCTCAGAACCACAGCGTTCACCCGCGCCCCGTGGCCTCAGACCTGGCCGGGTTCTGGGACATGCTGCAGCTCTCTATCGAGAACATCAGCCTGAAGTTTGACGAGCTCCACCAGCTCCGAGCCAACAACTGGAGACCTCTGGAGGTTCCCGACAGGAAGGTACAGTGCCCCCTGTCTGTGGAGGCCTGCTGCTGTGTGTGCATATGCAGATGTGGCTGCTCAGTGTTCATCTTAGAGCAAAATCTTTATATAAAACTTCTATTACATTTAAAATGACAAGTCTCTGTGTCCTAAAAGTGAAAAATACGGGTGGACCTTACAGGACTTTAATGTAGTAATCTTGAGTAGTGCTTTTAACATTAAGTGCTTTGTTTATTCTCAGCTTCTCCGGGACAGACTTACAGAGAGGTGACGATCATTGGGTTATTGGGTCATTGGGTTATTGGGTCATTGGGTCTAGTGATTAATAGAAATGATCAGGTTCAGCATTTGTGACTTTATCTTTTAGTGCAGTGTAATCAGTCGGAAAATCTGTCTCTTTCCTCCATCTTACAGTATGATGTCATCACATTTTAGAGTCTGAAAATCAACACTGATACTTTGCAGTGTTCGGCATGTATGTCTATAGCAGAATGCTTAGCTGTAACATGGTAACAATGCACACATTAGCCATCACTACTAAAAATGTTTAAATATTATATTTATATTATATATTATATAATATATATAATATATAATATATTAAATATTGTCTGAAAACTCAAGAAAAAATCCAAAATGGATTTAAACAGCAAATTTTCAGGAGCCTGTAATCTATCCGTTCATGTTCCTGTTTAGGAGTTTGATTTTCAACAAAAAGTTGAGAGTGACTCACTGAAAACTGTTGCCTATTGCTAGCTAGCTTGTGACCTTAATGTTATTTGAGAGTTTTTGTAGTTCAGCAAAGTTCAGATTAAAGTCAAACTTGAGTAACAGAGCGTCAGACAAAGCAGTGCGTCCAGTTACACCCCCAGGAAATGTTGATGACATCAACTGCAGAGTATGAACTGGACTGTTCTTCTGCAGACTTCCAGAGGAGTCTGTATAAACATATGCATATGCCAACCTTTAGTTAATGATGTGACTTTCCTCTGCTCCTGTCTCCTGGTGTGTGGGGGGCCCCTCTGCATCAGGACCTCCTCTGTCTCCTGGTGTGTGTGTGGGGGGGGGGGGCCTCTGCATCAGGACCTCCTCTGTCTCCTGGTGTGGGGTGGGGGGTGGGGGGGGGGCTCTGCATCAGGACCTCCTCTGTCTCCTGGTGTGTGTGTGTGTGTGGGGGGGGGGGCCCTCTGCATCAGGACCTCCTCTGTCTCCTGGTGTGGGGGGTCCCTCTGTAGGACCTCTTCTGTGTGTGTGTGTGTGTGTGTGTGTGTGTGTGTTCAAACAGTTATATTTGCACAGTGTGGACAAAAATCAGGTCCCCATGACATGCATCCCTTATTATTAGATCAACAACATGATATAAAGTTAAGCTCTGAGTTAAATAGGTTAGGGTTTAGATTAAAGGCACCCATGTACCCATTTTTTCCATATATTTGGTAAATGTTTCTTTGTTATACTAGCTGTTGTCAGCTTTACCGTGATGGCAAAAAAAAAGCTTTGGTCTTTTGTAAAGTTGTTAAAAGTGCTTACAAACTCATCGTGGTGAGTAATTAGGATATTCAGAATGCATAAGGTAAGTGAGGAGTAAGTTTGGACCACTGCAAACTGTTTAAAATGAACTAGTTCAGTTTTAAAGGTTTTTAGAGAGTAGAAAGGTTTGGCTAGTAGTGACTATGGTTAAGATTAGGACCAGTCTTCAGGAAATGGATGGAAGTGAATGTAATGTTTCCAAAAAGCTTCTGAATTTGTGTGTGTGAGGAGTCTTCTCTCTTTCCTCTGTCCTCCTCTCTTCTTCCCTAGATCTTGCTGAAACTTGGTGTAAAAATTTAAATCTTTCATATACAGTGTCATATGAAGTTTAAAAGGACACACCTGATGACACTGGGCGATGCAATCTCCATATATAAAATTAGAAACACCGATATTCTGTTCACCCGTATTTTCAGTGATGAGATCTTAAAAGTCTGCCATGCATGTGTTTGGATGCTGCCCTCAGCCCTCTCATGCAGTACTCCTAACATATACATATACATATATATATATATATACATGTTCATATATATACTTGTGTGTGGCTGTGGTCCATTCCATCGGCTGCTCATTGTGATCATGGTTTTTCCTGTTTTTTTGTGTCGACAGTGAAGGCCACACCGCCATGCACCAACTCTGCTCTGGCTCCCCATGCATCTCTGTGTGCGCTGTCTCCTACCTCCTGTGTCCTAGCTCCTACTTCCTATTGCGCTCTCCTTTCTTCTACTGTCTCCTACCTCTCCTCTCTCCTAGCTCCTACGTCCTATGCAAAGACTGTATATATAGACGGACATAGCTAACCTGCTAGCCACTCCAAATAGAGAGTGGGCATGGGCGCGCTTACGCCTCCGTCGAATCTGGCTCCAATTCACTTTCTATTGAAAAACTGTGTCCCCTCTCTCTGTAACTGCTGCTGTCAGTCTCGTCATTTTGGTCTTAAAATGTTCATATTAACCCGCTCTGCATGATCCTGGTGTTAGCAAAACGTTTGATTGACAGCGCTGCTAAGCCAAACCAGCAATGTGGGCAGGAAGGAGCGTTACCTTCAACAGCCTTGCTCCCGATTGGCTCTTTAGTTACACATTCGGATTTCCAAATATGGGCTTTGGTTAACGATTAGCCTCGATTAGCGCTCGATTATGGGTAACGTCACACTCCCTCAGTCCACCATATACAGCCTATGCTCATGTGTCCTATCTCCTCTCTCCTGTCTCCTAGCTCCTGTCTCCTAGCTCCTACATCCTCTGCCGGGCTGCTGCTTACTGTGTGTGCGTCCTTGAACCTCCGCACACGTTTCTATGGAGGGACATGGTCTGGTCTGTTCCAGTTTGGTCTGGTTTGGTTCTGTTCGGTGCACTTTGGCACAGGTAGAAAACTGAGCCTTACTGATCCAACCTGTGCCAAACCGCTCCAATGGAAACGTGCTTCTAAAGAGTGTGTTTTTCAAGCAAGAAACGTAGATCAGTGAAAATCATCTGCAAAACTGATTAAACATACGATTCAGAGGTGGAACTGGATTTAAAATATAACTTAAACACAATTTTAACTAACTTATTATATCCATGGATTTCAGAAGGATGAAAAATAGGACTGTTGCCATAGTGATTAACAATTCAAAACAAAATATCTCCTCTTCGGAATGGTGGAAAGTCCTCAAAATGGCGCCTATAACACGAAGCTGAAACCGTGAGACCGTCGTATCTGTTCATGTAATGCAGTAAATATGACAAATATACGTATAAATACTATAATATTAAAAAAAACCTTTAAGATGATATGGCTCCTTCCACGAATGAATAAATAACAACAACTAGCATGCTAATGTTGACAGTAAAACGTTTTCTAGCTCGATGCAGATAGCACACAGCGGAATTGGGATTTTTTTTATCTCAAGAGCTGCTTATATAATATATCTGTACTCTACTCTAAAAATAGTCTTTTTCTTATATTATTGTCGACCATCAGAACCTTAGAACGTTTGATTCAACTTAAGTGACTCAAAAACAAGGATTGTAATGTCATATAAAAAGTTTGGTCATAATAAATGAATAGAAGTAGGTGTAGTTAAAGTGAGTGGAGCAAAAAGCTTGTTCAAAATGGCTGACAAACTATGCCTCAGCAACAGTCAGACAAGCATCTCCTCCAAAAGTTTAAATGTGAGATCGTAATTTAAGTCTTTACAGAACTGAAGCCTGTGTGGGATCATCTCCATAGAAAACAACATGGATCTGACTCGTCCCCACAGGAATAACAGAGCTCAGATTGGTCGCCCTGGGAAACAATGAGCAGAACGATCAGAAACGGGTTTGAAATAGACACAAACCAGAGATTACAGTCAATTCAAACGTCATCAGAATAAATGTATCTGTATGAGGAGAGCAAGCAGATCATGTGGCGCTTTTGTCTCCAAGATCTTTTGATTATTAGGTTTCAAAATCAGCTCTTTGTCACAGTGCAATGAAAAGAAGTTAAAGGGCCATGTCACACTATTCTCTCATCTCTGTTCTAATGTTGTTTCCTCATCGCACAGACCTGGAGTTGTGTTTTGTTTCATTCACACATGTTTAACACACAAACTCTGCATATTTAGGCTGAGCTCTTCTCTCAAACAGAAAACACTCTGTTCCATCTTGTGATGTCATGTGGTGATACAGGGAGTGCTCCACTGTGTTTTTAAATATTATACACATTCACTAGAATTTCTACTGAACAAAAGGTAAAAGGAGCTGTTAACTTGAAAAGTTTCACTTCATGACATCACAAGGTGGAACAGAGCATTTAAAGCTTTGGAGATGTAGACAGACTAATAATAAAGTGTTAGAGGGTTAGTCAAACATGTGTGAAACAACATGAACATGAAACAAAACACAACTCCAGGTCTGTTTTTGATGACAGGTTCTGTAACATTTTTACAGAACCTTTAAAGGCCCGGTCAGTAAAATGTGTCTTGTCCTAGTGCAGATATATTGTATAGCAGCTCTTGAGGTCAAAATAAGTCAGCTGTGTACTGTCTACATTTAATTATTTTTAAACATTTTATTGTCTGAGAATCATGTTAGCATGCATTACCATGACGACAAAACTCAGCACTGGTCTCTGAGAGTTGTGGAAAGTGCTTATAAACTCATCGTGGTGAATGATCAGGATGTTCAGAATGCATAAGGTAAATGAGGGATCACTTTGGACCACAAAAGTCTTCTGTTCTGTGGTGGAAATCAGTCACTTTTGATCAGAACATAATATTATAAATGTGAGTTTAATGAAACCAGCACTTTTCTCATTTCTAATTATCACTTAAAAAAAAAAAAAAGATCTGTACTTATACACATACATATAAATATGAATGTACATATACACATAGAGCTCCAATGAAAAGTAAAAGTATTTTATTATAGTTTGAGACCTGCTGAGGGTTTTAACACGTCCACAGTTTGATCAAACAAAAATATACAAAGAAAAACAAAGAAAATTAAAGCCGCAAGCGGCATCGAACGGCCCTCGCGGGCCGTGCTTCGCACTAGGCCGGCCCCGCACTCCCTGTGGGTGGCGCTGACGCGCCACTTGTCCCTTTTGTATTGCGGCTTTGGGCTACACTTGTCACCAAACAAGTCAAAACACATTGGAAGTGCTGATGCACAAAATGGAAAAACGTGGGTTTTCCAGGCATCGCCATGGCAACACCGTGCAAAATACAAACTTGGCCCCTTGGACTTTTTTGACGGGGATGACCTGAAGAATCACTGTGCCAAATTTTATGTTCGTCGTTGACGGTAATAAGTCGTTATAAGATTTTGAAATGTATGAAAATTTGGAAATTTTCCCATTAGAATAACATGGGCGCTCTCGCGCATCGCCATGGCAACCCAGTGAAAAATATGACTTGGGTCTGATTGACTTTTTTGATCAGGATGACATGAAGAGTCATGGTGCCAAATTTCACATTATTCCATGAAACTAATATTTTTCCCATGAATGGGAAAAATTGGGAGGTTTCCCATTAGGATAACATTGGCAGTTTGGCGCATCGCCATGGCAACACGGTGCAAAAGACGACATAGGTCTGATTGGCTTTATTGATTGGGATGACCCAATGGAATTTTGTGTCAAATTTGGTAACATTTGGGAAAACTAAATTTTTGGCCTTCCATACAAATTTATTAAATGTTCTGTAGGGGGCGCTATCGCGCCAATTTATTTTTTCTCACAATGAGTAGCTTTAGGCCGGAAAGTTTTACAACTGATTCGAATTTGAGCAAAATCGGACTTTGCATGCGCAAACGGGAGCAAATTTTGACTTTTGAAAATTGCAAAAATTCCGATGGAATTTTGCGGCTTCATCGCACGGAAACCGTAAATGGGATCATCATAAATTGGATAACTTTTGATGCCCCACTTGTCTAGATGATGTACAGTGATTTTCAGCCCTGCAGGTGAAGCGCCTTCAGAGGAGTTGACGAAAATGTGACGTCAGCGAAAACGCTGACTTTGCATTTTGGAATTTTCAATCCAAGATGGCCGACTTCCGGTGCATCCGAGGGCGTGGCTATAATAATCTTTTTTTTTTGGCATCACTTGAAGAATGCGTGTACCGAATTTCGTGGCTCTACGCCAAAGTTGACGTCGGGACGTCTCCCATTGACGCAATGTATTTTGACTTTTGCAGGGGGCGCTGTCGCGCCATTTTTTTATGCCCAATGATGCACCATATAAAAAAATAAATTTTTCGGCAGACCTGAATTTTGGGCAAAATTTGGTGAGTTTTTGAATATGTTCAGGGGGTCAAATTACTGCTCAAAGAGCAGAAGAATAAAAAAAAAAATAATAATAATATTTTTAGCAAAAACAATATATCCGATAACATTACAATGGCATATTATATGTTTTTTGAAAGCTCTCAACTTTCCCCACGTCACCGTGGGGTCAATGGCGAATGACGAGCGCTAACGCGCTCGTCATTCGCCATGGCGTCGGGGTCCGCCATTGACCTCCCATTGACTTCCATTCATTTTAGCAGTAACAAGTATGGCCCATGCCTGCGGCATGGGGGCTTGGATAGGGCTCGATGCCAGGAGTGTGTTTGGGGACATGAGCGCTTCGCGCTGCGTCAGCATCAACATTGAGTCAATGGGCTTCGCCCATTGACTCAATGTTGACGCTGACATGCTAGCAAGAACAAATATGCATGTCCCATGCCTATGGCATGGGTTGCTAGGACACAGGAGTCTGTGCAAGGTCGCGGTGCTGCCACGAAGTTGCGCGCTTCGCGCGCAACTTCGTGAAGACAGTTTGCAACGATGAGTGCTTCGCACTCATCGTTGCGGAAGCAATAGGCCCTACGCCCTGTAGGGGCTCGGGCCTAAAAACAACATTAATTCAATTGTTTCCGTTGAACAAAATTCAGCACAAATCTTCATCAATGCTACTCCTTATAAGACCTCAAATCTGCACAAAAACGTTTTACTAAATGGGTACTTAAATACTTTTTACTTCAGTAGATTTTTTTCATGTGATACTTTGACTTGTATTTTTTTTTAATTTTTTTGCTCCAGTATCTGTACTTTTACTCAAGTAAGCATTTTGAGTACTTCTTCCACCACTGGTCTTTTTAAGCAAAAAAACACAATCAAAAATACAGAAATCTATTAGTGAGCCCATTATTTATTTATTTATGTATTTATTTATTTATTTAACAACAAAGAACAAATAAAAGGTAAATGAAATCATAGGCCAAACAGAACTCCACCTTTGAACTCCAGTCGTCATTCTAGTTTAATCGGTTTATTCAGGTCTGACTTTAATAAAATCAAACTACTTGTGAGTGAGTTTGGGACACACACACAGAGGCGCTGGTTTCTGTCCCTTTAACTGTCCCTCCCCCTCCCTCCCCCCTCCAGGAGAGACGCCTCCCCCCTCCCGTGCCCAAAAAGCCGGGTAAAGGCCCCACTCACCCGCCTCTGGCCCGGGACCGCTCCCTGGAGAGCTCGGACAAGACCCGGCACGACGCTCGCAAGCGCCTCCTAGCTGCCAAACGCGCCGCTTCGGTCCGACAGAACTCCGCCACTGAGAGCGCGGACAGCATCGAGATCTACATCCCCGAGGCGCAGACCAGACTGTAGGGGGCGCTCACACTCCTCACACTGTAACATACACAGCCACAGTCCAGCTAGAGTAGGGCACTGTTTGCACCTTTGAACCAGGAAGTACACAGGAATCTCCATGTGTTTATCGTCCATAGTAACTATCAGTCACTCCACGGCGCTCTCTGCGCTGGGGCGTCGTGTTTTATAACGGGAGAAAAGGCCAGACTCAGAAACTACAGGTGAAATAAGCACAATTTAAATATATTCTCATTTGAAGCAATAAACATGTGACTTTAACTCACTTTTAAAGCAAATATTACCAGTGATACAAAAACAAACTGTAAATGGGATCTACTTTAAAGACACATCATGCAACTTTTTAATGGGGTGTCTGTTAACCCCTTTTGTCTCCATGGTGATGTCACTGCTGTGCCCGGAATGTTCCACAGTATGGTATTAGACTTCTGCATCTTGTAATTATCCAATTACAAGTATTTTACGTGCACTTTTGTTGTGAGTGGAGTCGCTTCTCCACAGATCTGACTTGTAACTTGGCCCAGTGACGCCAAATGCAGGTCTTCATGCAGAGAGTTGAGTGTAATGCCATGCTACGGAACATTTCAGACAAAGCAGTTACATCTGAATTGAGGTTAAGAGGCTAACAGGCCTTTACCAGAAGATTATGTATGGACTTTAAAAGGAAGATGAACCTTTATTATGAGGTTTTTTTACTGGTTTAGACCATAGACTGTATACATAAATGGACATAGCTAACCTGCTAGCTGCCATGTTCCAAATAGGAAGTGATTGACTCTGGCTCCAGGTCACTTTCTATTGAAAAACTGCGGTCCCTCTCTCTGTAACTGCTGCTGTTAGACTCGTCATTTTAGTCTTAAATTGTTCGTATTAATCTGCTCTACATGATCCTGGTGTTTTTATTTCGCTATTGTGTCTGTAAATCAAGATATGAATATTAATAACAGACAAATAAGCTGCTTTCTTTCCCAAGATCGCTCCTGGTAGTGTTAGCAACAGGTTTCGCTGCCAGTGTTGCTAAAACCCCTGCCAAACCAGTGGAGCGGTTAGAAAGGGGCGTTACCTTCAACAGCCTCGCTCCAGATTGGCTTTTTGGTTGCTATGATACTCGCAGTCCAAATTCACCCCTATAACTGCTCTAGCCTCGATGAGCTTTATTTGACTGAAGCCAAACGTTGTGGGTAACGTCACTCTCACTCAATCCACTTCTTTTTACAGTCTATGGTTCAGACCTTTTATAAAATACATGTTTCAGCAGAAAACCTTATCATTTTACGCAAACGTTTTTCAGCTAAAACATGATATAAGTCCAAAGTCCCACCAGGAGAAATGAGGTCTTTTAAGCTGCAACACTTAAAAACAAACAGCAACACAATAATGTACATAAGAAGAGAGGAAAAAAGGAGTGGGATGAATTTTCTGGCCTTTTCTCCCTCGCTCTACACCAACTCCTCCCAGAGCTGCAGAGAGCATGTGCCAGCGACTGCTCCGTCTGGTTACCACAGTCAAACAGGGCATTACTTTAACACTCCCACCATACTCGTGCTGCGTTCAAGGTCACCTCCAAAGTCAGACTTGTCAGCTCTGAGTTGTACATTCTGAGCCTGGCTAATCCTCCAGCTAGGTGCTCCTGCAAAACTAAACCTCTCCAAATCTCACAGCTGGAGACGGGTCCCACGGCTCCGGACAGGGTTAACCCGGAGACGCTGAAGGATGGGTCAAAAGCAGAGGACAAATGCAGTTTAGCTCGGAGCCTCTGCAGTTTAAAATACATGTGATGGTGTTTGTTATGCTAGTGTGGCTAACGCTGAAATAAGCTGAAAACATTTACTCTATAAACTGTACACCGCAAAAATGAGTCACTACATTTTGAAGTAGTTTTGAGCATAATTTTGAGAAAAAAATTAGTTATTTGGTTTAATTTTTTTGACTATTCCGCATATTTTCCGATTTTATGATTACGTCAATTTAGTAAGGAAACTACAAGAGGTCAAAGGTTACATTATAATCGTAAAAAATATTTAAAAATCAAGACCTTCTAACAAAGTAAATATATCGTCAACTCAAAACAAGTAAGGAAGTGAATTAAAGCCTCTGTATGTAACTTTTTCGCCAAAAAATTACCAAAATAAAAAATGTTGGTTGTTTTTATTGCACTGAAAAATATGCGTCCTTACTGTGAGCAGGCTTGCATCTCCGTAAACCCGACTCGGTATGGCATAGAAGGCAAGACAAGTTTATTTGTATAGCACAATTCGTACACAAGGTAATTCAAAGTGCTTTACAGAATAAGAAAGACATTAAAATCACACAAATCCAAACATAAATAATCACCCAATCTGCAACTCTCTCACCCACTCGTTTGCACCCTTTAAAAACTCTCTCTCACACTCTTTAAACACTGTCTTGCTCAGTTTAAGAACTTTCCCATTACTTTACAAAAAACTTTCCTGTCACTTCTCAAATACTTTCCTGTCACTTTACTATGTCTAATAAAAGTCCATCAGTCCATGTTTCTTTTGTCATCATAAAATTACCATTAAAAAAGAAGAGTGCAGAATAAAAACCTTTCAGTCGTATGCACAGCTATATAAAACGTATCTATCTCAATGGAGGATGTTCCAAAGTATGGATTTAACTTCTCTGTTGCCATGGAATCACTCAGGTGACCTCCAGAAACTTCCGAACTGTAGCTTTAAGTTGTTTTCCCGTGGTCTCATTTTGCGGTGTACACCACAGCACTGCCCTGGTTAATAATGAGGTATTTACCGTTATTTTGGATACACTTTTGAACTGAAACAACTCAAAACAGTGCTCCGAATTCCAACGTTTGAGCCGGACTTGAACGCAGCACGGCCTTTTTTCTACAGTTTTCTTGTTTACATTGAACTCACAGCCAAATGTGTTGAAGAAGCCATTTTAAATCCTGCTGACAGATACTTTATGAGTACTTTTATACATGTAATCAAGGGCAGGACTTATTACTTCATATTATTAGACAGTAAATAACCTTATACTTATGTATGATGTCTCCCCTCCCTGTACAATTAGACTCTAGGTGTATTCAAAGTAGTACGATATAATGTAAAGTCTATATTTTTAACACAGATGTGGGATCCAGCTCAGTTGTGGGTATATTTGTATAAAACTAAGTGTGCCATATGAATATTCAAATTATTATTCCTAAATCATACTGTGAACACACACTTTGTACTAGAATATGTAACATGTAGACTTACGTAGAAAAGATCAAAGCAAAAAAGTCATGTACAGTGACCAAATGGGTTTTTCAAATGTATTTATGCTCATCATGTTTTGGGAAATTCTCTCCTCTAAGTTTGAATTTTTTTTTCTGATGTGGCGTGTTCATAAACTGTTGGTGACCTATTGGCAATTTTAGGTTTAAAAATGGTCGGGACACCTTTTAGTGAGGAGGTTGTGGGTTCGACTCCTGGTCTGTCTGAATAGAGCGCGCCTGTGTAACTGCGGCAGAGTGGTTATCCTGTCTCCGCCTCTCAGTAACGAGGTTGTGAGTTGGATTCCTCTGCTGTTGTCTTGGTTTTATATTTATTTCTCTTGTATGTTTTTTATCAATATTTTATGAACACGCCTTATTCAGTCTGTCATTTTTTCAGTTTTGCCTAATTACTCTCTTCACAAACAGGCACATGTCAATCAAATCTACAACAAAAAAGTGTCATCGTTTCAGTTCAAATCACTTTGTCGCTCCCAAACCTTTAGCCCCTCCTCAAACACATCACAGTAACATATATTTGACTATTTATCTTGTTAGAAAATACTCACATTCCAACATTTTATACCAAAAATAACTTTCTTTTATTATTAAAGTGGGACTAAACTGTTAAACTCCGCCCACAACCGCATTTCAAACAGAGCTGCTAAACTTGGGGAGAGTGAGGAGGACACTTCAAACCCCAGCCAGGTGTTTGTAATCAGAAACACCTGGCTGTAATCAGAGCAGTCATGTGTGATGCAATGTAGTACTTGAAATCACAGAGGCCACATTTAAATTTTGGCTTTTTTTTTTTTTTTTTATCAGAAAGCTGCAAATTTAACTTGTTTGAACTAAAGTTGCCAAAAAATAACAAGGAACAGTAGATAATGCCTTTAAAACACCAGACAAAACTTTAATTAAGAACAAATTATGAACAAAAAAACATGAAAATTGACAGAAAAAAGGGGGGGAAAAAAATTTGTATTTGAATTACTTTTAAATGTTAAAGGTGCACTATGTAACTTTTGTGATGGATGGTACGCTACCTGCTTGTTTCCATGGAGATGTTATTGCTTTGAATGTTCCACAGTATGACATTAAGTGGCTCTATCTCACTTTTATTGCTCAAAATATCAATATCGTGATTTAAAATGTATAAATTATAACATAAAGATCCACAAGTGCCATAGATTATAACTCCTCTTTAATGCCATGCTGTGGAACTTTCCAGGCAAGGCTATAACATCTCCATGGAGACAAGCTGGTGGCAGACCTTCTACAAGAAAAGTTCCATCTTGCACTTTTAAGATCCGGCTAAGACTTTGTGTGTTTGTGTTTCTTTCACTTTCTTTTTGTCTGGTTACATAAACTGTAAATCATGAATCAGATTCAACTTGAGACACACAGTTTCTCCTCCTTATCGTTATTCTCTGCTCTGTATTAGTCCTTTTGATCTGCCATATTTAGCACCTGCAGAGCTCCCATCACTGCGCCCATCTGTGCGGGTCAAATGCTCGGGTTCTGAGCAGCCAAACATTTTGTACTTTTGTAAATGGGGCATTTAAAATGGGGAGTGTACAATCGAATCTTACCTCTGTGTCTGTACTACGCATTCAGATCAAGCCATATCGTTGTGACCATAGCAGGGCCATAGGAGACAGACAAGGATCACTCTAACATATCTATACTTTTACTGTATAAATATGAAGCGATGGTGTTTTCTGTCAGATGTGATGCCCTCTGGAGGCACGACTCGGTATCTGCTCCTATTTTCAATTCAATTTGTTTTATTTTGGCCATGTTCTAATGTAGAGTCCTCCTCAAAAACAGACCTAGAGTTGGGTTTGTTTCATTCACACATTTTTTCCCAGTAATCTTGCTTATTTAGTCCCTCTCCACAACTCAAAATGTCTCTCTTCCACCTTGTGATGTCATCAAGTGGTAATGCAGAAATGGCTCCTTTGTGTTTTTAAAGTCCGTGTCATTGGACTGATTCAGATTTCAATTTTGAGGTTTGCAGCTGTTTCATTTTATTAATCAAAAACTGGGGTCTAAAACTTTTTAATAAAGACACATCGTTTTGCAAATACTGTGGACTCAACCAGGTCTAAAACTGGACTAGAACTGACCTAAAGGACTGAGTCAAATTTTACAAGTTGATTCAAAAACATGTAACTTTCGGGGTGGAGTTTCTGCTTCCTTCTTGTCTCCATGGTGATGTTATTCCTTTGCCTTCAGTGTTTCACAATAAGACATTAAAAGTATCTAATTTACATCTATTCAGTTACACTTTTTTATCGCTCACAAACACCTTGAAAAACACACATTCTTACTGCAAATGGAGTCGCCTCTCCACAGAGCTGACCTGTAACTCAGCATTGCGGCATCACCATCTTGTCTCCATGACGATGCTATTATGTTGCCTGGAATATTTCATAATAAGGCATTAAACATATCTATTTTACATTTATTAACTTGCACATTTTTTATTGCTCACAAATATCTTGAAAAACACGCTTTCAAAGTGCAAATGGGGTCACCTCTCCACAGATCTGACCTGTGACTCAGCATTGCGGCGTCAGCTTCTTGTCTCCACGGAGATGTTAATGCTTTCCCTGGAATGTTTCATGATGAGGCGTTAAACGTAGCTATTTTACATTCAGTTACATGTTTTTATCGCTCACAAATATCTTGAAAAATATTCGTTCTTACTGTCAGTGGAGTCGCCTCTCCACAGATCTGACCTGGAACTCAGCTTTCTGCCTCCACGGAAATAGACACGTTTCATGCCGCACTGTAGAACATCCCAGGCGAAGCGATAACATCTCCATGGAGACGAGGCAGGTGTCGGACTCTCCACCTGAAACTTTACATAGTGACACTTTACTCCTGCAGTTTAAGCTTCCAAACACGGGGAGAAACTGATGTATTTGCACTTTTCATTTACTCAGACCTCAACCGTGAAATTTAAAGACACATTTGGGCACATTTCTGACGCATTACCAAAATAGTAATCCAGAACAGGGGCCGTGGCGTCTGCGATCATGCAGGACTCATCTAAACCTTGTTCCATCTGTTTGAACTGTGGGTTTGCACTGCAGTGACTTTAGACAAGATGAGACCTTTTACTTTCTATAAATCTATAAATATTTATTATTATCAGGGTTTTTCAGTGCGTGTGTGATCTCGTGGTTTCTATTTAAATAATAATACGATGACCAAGCGTGCGTGTGAGAGGGCGTGTCCATATAAAGTGCTTCCTGTTTCCTTATTTGGTTGAGCGTTGGCCCCTCCTCCTCCTGTACAGTCTGGTTGCATGCGCACTTCTGAATATTTATGATTTGATTTTTACATTTTCTAAAGACGGGGTTGTGTCGCGGTGATGCTGTGTGCCGTATTGTAAAGACAAGATTTATCTGTGCAGAAGATCATAATAAAAACTCACCAAAACCAAACTCTGTGTGTTTTGGTTCATGGGGGGTGGTTTTTCATGTATGTCTATGGTGGAATGTTCAGCAGTTACCATGGTGACATAAAGCAAACACTAAAAAATATGTTTTAATGTTTCTAGAAAATGTTTCAGGAGCCTGTTTCCTGGTCCTGTTTAGAGGTTTGTGAGTGAGTAACAGTTGGCTAATGCTGAGGTTCAACAGGTTCAACATTTGAGCATTTACCTTTTGGATATTTCATGACAAAGGCCACAGAACAGAAAAACTCATCTGTCTTTTTGTGTGATTAGGCTGCTCCTCATGGCATATTTCTTCAGATGAATTTAATTCAGTGACAGTTAAAGCCTGGACTGACTGGAGGATGTGTGAATATGGACCCGGAACTTTTCTTCTGTGGGTTTGAAAATGCTCCAAAATCCTTCTGTGATCCAGAGACTCACAGGCATGACCCCCGTGGACCATGTAACAGCAGCTCACAGGCGGAAGGTAACAGAGTACAAGTACTGCACTTAAGTACAATTTTGAGGTATCTGTACTTTACTGAAGTACATTTTACAGTGGATACTTTTTACTTTTACTTCACTACATTTGAGAGCAGTATCTGTACTTTCTACTCCGTAGTGGAGTATTTTTTAACTGGACTGAAAGTAAAAAGTACTTTTCATTTGATTTGAGGGGTTTTACCATGTTCGCGAAAACATCCTGACTGAAGTTCTCAAGTTCAAGATTTGCCTTTGAGCAAATAAAAATAAACACAGACATTTATAAGAAAAATGAAGAAATTGATTCGTACTGTTACTGTGACCAGAATATGTATCATTTTAATCAGTATCACTACATTTACACTTTAACAAATGAACGACACTTGTGTGAAATACTTTTTACTTTTAAAGTACATTTTTAAACGGGTACTTAAATACTTTTACAAATTTTTTTTCATGTGATACTTTTGCTTTTACTTGAGCTACTTTTTGCCTCTGTATCTGTAACAAAGCTAGTACTTGATCCACCTCTGCAGTAGGTTTAATGTGACTAAATGTACGTTCTCCTCTAGTTTGAATAGTTCTACTTTGTGTAACGCTCTTGTAGTGTCCTTTTCTTTTTGTCCACGCGATGGCGCAATTGCGCACGTTATTTCCCATTGGCCTCGTGCTCGCACTTCCCTGAGTGTCCGGCAGAGGGCGGCAGGCCCTGAAACAACAGACTGATACAGTCATGTAGCATGATCAAAAGAGAGGAGAAAGACACGGGATGGTTGTTTCTCTCTCTCCTGCAAAACCTTACATTACTTACCAAAACATGAACGCCCGTCGAGACAACTGTTGTTGTGATTTTGGGCGTTACAAAAATAAATGAATTGAATTGAATTACTTTAAATGTATTTATTTATTTGTTTGTTTGTTTGCTTATTTATTTATTGATTGATCTATGAGAGTATTCGTTATTTCAGTATATATATATATATATATATATATATATATATATATATATATATATATATATATATATATATATATATATATATATATATATATATATATATATATATATATGTGTGTGTGTGTGTGTGTATAGTAGAGTAGAGTACAGTTATATATATATATACATACACACAAACATGTCCTCTGCAAACAACTATATATATTGTATATGTTTGCAGAGGACATTGCTAACCACAGTTGCAGATATTTGCATAAATTTAATTTTAATTAAAAAAAATATATTTAAATGCAGCACAGATTTAATGTTAAGTCTTGGCAGTAAGGCAAAAAAACAACAACAAAAAAAAACAATTCAAAATGGCTTTTGATATTAATTTCCTGAATTTAAACAAAACGAAATTCCAATCAGGGACAGCACAAAAAATATTCCATTGTGTTTGTCCTTCATCTTGTGTATTTTCCTGCCAGAGGCTCGTCTGCAGTGTGTCGTCTGTAGACCTTTCCTTTAAAGCCCCAGAGCTGCTCACTGAATATAAACAGTAGATCTGATCTGATTCAGATGAGTCACTGACTCAGAACTTTCAGTGTCTGGAAAAGGCCATTTAAGAGTCCTGTGTTATTAGATTAGGATTATAAAAATGCTTAATCCTGGTCTAATCCTGGTCCAGACCACAACAGCCTGGGGCACTGCGCTGCTCCTGCATCCCAGCTCTGAGCCCTCGCCCCTGGATTAGCCCCAAGCAATTACCCCCTCTGCAGCCATGGAAGTCCCCCTCCCCTAAACCACGACTGAGTCAGCACTGAACCACATCTGAACCAGCACTGAACCTGGACTGGACCAGGGCTGGACCAGGTCTGAACCAGGTCTGAACCAGGACTGGACCAGGTCTGAACTACATCTGAACCAGGACTGGACCAGGACTGGACCAGGACTGGACCAGGACTGGACCAGGACTGGACCAGGACTGAACTGAGACTGGACCAGGTCTGAACCACATCTGAACCAGGACTGAAACAGGACTGGACCAGGACTGGACCAGGACTGAACCTGGACTGGACCAGGACTGGACCAGGTCTGAACCAGGACTGGACCAGGACTGAACCACATCTGAACCAGGACTGAAACAGGACTGGACCAGGACTGAACTGAGACTGGATCAGGACTGAACCAGGACTGAACCAGAACTGGACCAGGACTGAACCACATCTGAACCAGCACTGAACCTGGACTGGACCCGGACTGGACCAGGACTGAACCAGGACTGGACCAGGTCTGAACCACATCTGAACCAGGACTGAAACAGGACTGGACCAGGACTGGACCACATCTGAACCAGGACTGGAGCAGGACTGTCCTCTGTGCTGTTTCTATGACTTAGGGAGGACTCCAGGACTTCTGTGTTTTGGGGAGAGGGTGGAGACAGGGTTGAGGGCTTAACCTTTGACCCCAGGTTAAGTCGACGTTGATGGGATTACTGCTCTTGTTTGAATCCACATTGATGACAAATAGAACAAATACATGTTTTGGATCATTTGTGACGAGGGGAGGTCACGACATTAAATGTTAGAGTTAAGAATATAGTGCGAAAAAACACCAGGATTTAACAGTCTTCAGAATTATGTCGCCATGACGACAGTGAAATCACTGAAATCAACTATGTCACATGTTACAGTGTGGGACAGTAACATGTGGGAAAGTGTCAAAAACAAACAGATATAAAAATAACACGTTTTTTGGAGAATCAACTGAGTGAAAATGACTTTTGCTTCTAAAATGGTCATGATCATTATGTCTGAGTTCTTATGATTTATATTGTGACCTGAATCATCACGAATATTGATTAATTCTCACAGAATAAGAACAGAATAATCCTCACAGTTCTGTGCCTAAAAGGAAATGCATTATACAAAACCTTTTCTCCTCCCACTATGCAGAAGGGGATGGAATTATTTATGCTTTTTAAAATTATGTTGAAAAAAAAAAACAAAACTCGTGCTGATCCTCATTTCGTCTTGTGTTCTTTAAGTCACTGACACATAAAGTGACATATTAAAGTCACTGACATTAAAGAAGAATCAAACTGAGGTGAAAAGAAGAGTGTGACTGTTGACTGTGGCAGATCTGAAGGTTGACAAAGATAAAAAAAACAACAAAGCTCTCTCTATATGATGAGACATGTCCTCATGTGACCCACGGCATCATAGATTCATTTGTGACTGTTAGGGCTGTGCCATCATTTCATTTTGATCATTTTTTAAGATGATTCAGATCATATTTGGTGTTAGTATTCTTTATGAATCACAGGTCAGAGTTCAGATGGTGGAGGGACAAATTGTGAATTTTGTCAAACACCTCATATTAAGGAACCACTCACACATTCACACATCAGTGTACACGCACACTGGGGGCAAGGGGGGTTAAGTGTCTTGCCCAAGAACACAACAACAGCGTTCATCTGTGGAAGCTGGAATCACACCAACAACCTGTGAGTCAATGGTTGTCCATTCTCTACCAACTGAGCCACCGCCTCCCCAGCTCATATTTTAACTTGTTTTGTCTTTCTAATCAACAGGTACTGACCATCCTGTTGGGTCAGAGTGTGGGGTCAGACTGTGGGGTCAGACTGTGGGGTCAGAGTGTGGAATCAGAGTGTGGGGTCAGACTGTGGGGTCAGTCTGTGGGGTCAGAGTGTTGGGTTCAGAGTGTGGGGTCAGAGTGTGGAGTCAGAGTGTGGGGTCAGACTGTGGGGTCAGAGTGTGGAATCAGAGTGTGGGGTCAGACTGTGGGGTCAGAGTGTTGGGTTCAGAGTGTGGGGTCAGAGTGTTGGGTCAGAGTGTTGGGTCAGAGTGTGGGGTTAGACTGTGGGGTCAGACTGTGGGGTCAGACTGTGGGGTCAGACTGGAGTCAGACTGTGGGGTCAGAGTGTTGGGTCAGAGTGTGGGGTCAGAGTGTGGAGTCAGAGTGTGGGGTTAGACTGTGGGGTCAGAGTGTGGGGTCAGACTGTGGAGTCAGACTGTGGGGTCAGACTGTGGGGTCAGAGTGTGGAATCAAAGTGTGGGGTCAGACTGTGGGGTCAGACTGTGGAGTCAGACTGTGGGGTCAGAGTGTGGGGTCAGACTGTGGGGTCAGACTGTGGGGTCACACTGTGGAGTCAGACTGTGGGGTCAGACTGTGGGGTCACACTGTGGAGTCAGACTGTGGGGTCAGACTGTGGGGTCAGACTGTGGGGTCACACTGTGGAGTCAGACTGTGGGGTCAGACTGTGGGGTCACACTGTGGAGTCAGACTGTGGGGTCAGAGTGTTGGGTCAGAGTGTGGGGTCAGAGTGTGGAGTCAGAGTGTGGGGTCAGACTGTGGGGTCAGAGTGTTGGGTCAGAGTGTTGGGTCAGAGTGTGGGGTCAGAGTGTGGAGTCAGAGTGTGGGGTCAGAGTGTGGAATCAGAGTGTGGGGTTAGACTGTGGGGTCAGACTGTGGGGTCAGACTGTGGAGTCAGACTGTGGGGTCAGAGTGTGGAATCAAAGTGTGGGGTCAGACTGTGGGGTCAGACTGTGGGGTCAGACTGTGGGGTCACACTGTGGAGTCAGACTGTGGGGTCAGAGTGTGGAATCAGAGTGTGGGGTCAGACTGTGGGGTCAGAGTGTGGGGTCAGACTATGGGGTCACACTGTGGGGTCACACTGGAGTCAGACTGTGGGGTCAGACTGTGGGGTCAGACTGTGGGGTCACACTGTGGGGTCAGACTGCGGGGTCACACTGTGGAGTCAGACTGTGGGGTCAGAGTGTGGGGTCAGACTGTGGGGTCAGACTGTGGGGTCACACTGTGTGGTCAGACTGTGGGGTCACACTGTGGAGTCAGACTGTGGGGTCAGACTGTGGGGTCAGAGTGTGGGGTCAGAGTGTGGGGTCACACTGTGGAGTCAGACTGTGGGGTCAGACTGTGGGGTCAGACTGTGGGGTCACACTGTGGAGTCAGACTGTGGGGTCAGACTGTGGGGTCACACTGTGGGGTCACACTGTGGGGTCAGACTGTGGGGTCACACTGTGGGGTCACACTGTGGCGTCACACTGTGGGGTCAGACTGTGGGGTCAGAGTGTGGGGTCAGACTATGGGGTCACACTGTGGGGTCACACTGTGGAGTCAGACTGTGGGGTCACACTGTGGGGTCACACTGTGGGGTCACACTGTGGGGTCAGACTGCGGGGTCACACTGTGGAGTCAGACTGTGGGGTCAGAGTGTGGGGTCACACTGTGGAGTCAGACTGTGGGGTCAGACTGTGGGGTCAGACTGTGGAGTCAGACTGTGGGGTCAGACTGTGGGGTCACACTGTGGGGTCACACTGTGGGGTCAGGCTGCGGGGTCACACTGTGGAGTCAGACTGTGGGGTCAGAGTGTGGGGTCACACTGTGGAGTCAGACTGTGGGGTCAGAGTGTGGGGTCACACTGTGGAGTCAGACTGTGGGGTCAGACTGTGGGGTCAGACTGTGGGGTCACACTGTGGAGTCAGACTGTGGGGTCAGAGTGTGGGGTCACACTGTGGAGTCAGACTGTGGGGTCACACTGTGGAGTCAGACTGTGGGGTCAGACTGTGGGGTCACACTGTGGGGTCAGACTGTGGGGTCACACTGTGGGGTCACACTGTGGGGTCAGACTGTGTCACATTTGGATCACTGGATAAGAGGACGTAAACGGTTGTGTTTTTGTATTGGAATGGAGACTCCCGACACTGCACATGTGAGCAGGTGTGTGGGGTTGGTATTGACTGATGCCTGCGCTCCGAGGTCACCCCCTCCTCCTCCTCTTCCTCCTCCTCTTCCTCACACACACACACATACACACACCCTTCTGTGTATCCTCTGTGTGCACCAATGTGTCCATGTGTGGCAGTTCCCAGGACGTCCCATATCAGCTCCTCCTGCACTCTCCCTCCCTCTCTCTCTCTCTCTCGGTCTCTTCCGTCTCTCTCTTTCCCCCTCCGCTCTATGTCTCCCTCTCTCTTTCTCTCTCCCTCACTCACGCTCTCCGTCTGCTCCATTTGCTTCGGACAGATAGATTTTATTTGTTCTAAATTTTTATCAAAATCTAAAATCTTAATGGTCCTGTGTTCTGCAAAATTCACCTCATTTATGAGCCTGAGAAAACCCTCAAACCAGGACTGGATCAAGACTAAACCAGGACTGGACCAGGACTGAACCAGGACTGAACCAGGACTGTACCAGGAATAAACCAGGACTAAACCAGGACTGAACCAGGACTAAAACAGGACTAAACCAGGACTGAACCAGGACTTAGGCAGGACTAAACCAGGACTGAACCGGGACTGAACCAGGACTAAACCAGGACTGAACCAGGACTAAACCAGGCTAAACCAGGACTGAACCAGGACTTAGGCAGGACTAAATCAGGAGTGTACCAGGAATAAACCAGGACTAAACCAGGACTGAACCAGGACTAAACCAGGACTAAACCAGGACTGAACCAGGATTTAGGCAGGACTAAACCAGGACTAAACCAGGACTGAACCGGGACTGAACCAGGACTAAACCAGGACTGAACCAGGACTAAACCAGGACTGAACCAGGATTTAGGCAGGACTAAACCAGGACTAAACCAGGACTGAACCAGGACTAAACCAGGACTGTACCAGGAATAAACCAGGACTAAACCAGGACTGAACCAGGACTGAACCAGGACTGAACCAGGACTAAACCAGGACTAAAACAGGACTGAACCAGGACTAAACCAGGACTCATTTCTGTGGGCTGCAGTGACATTTTACATGATCAAATACAATTTTTCTTTCTTTTTTTTTTTTACTGTTCTCTACACACTCTCATGATGCAGACCCTTGAGTGCCTCTGCTACAGGTGGATCTAACCCTTAAACAAACCACATTTACTCCTCACGTTGTTTTCACCAAATCCCACCCGTTTATCACCGCGTTACGTCTAATCCTTTGCACTCATTGACTTTCTGACACTTTAAACAGTTTAAACAGTTCCTCAATTTAAATCCAGTGTAATCTTCACCTGTTTTGCGGCTTGATCACGTATAGCGCCAAACATCTGAAAGTGAACCCTGAAAAGTCCCGCCTTAATCAGCCCAGAGTCTTGTAATCCGGAGTTAGTGGAGTCCAGATGGAGGTTCCCCCGGGCGAGCGCAGATTAGACGGATTACAGCGGCGGGATTAGCGGTAATGCGGTCACTTTCCTGCGCCTTCACCGGAGCTCAGACCCAAACAGAAGCGATCAATGCGCAGACTCCAACGCGCTCAGCCCATGTCCGATCACTGCGTCAATATTAAGGCTGCAGATAACGACTCATTTAATAATCAGATATTCATTTACAGTCACTTTTCGATTCGGCGACTAGACAAACGGTTACTTCTATTGTACACCGAGAACTTTTAAATATATTGTCAGCCAAATATGGTAAACTGAAATATTACAATTATTAAAATACAACTACTTTTTTTTTTTTTTTTTTTTTTTTTATAATGGACTAGGATTAGTTGATTAATCGATCCAAAACATGAGCCACAGGTCAAATCCTCCAGTTAAATCCTGACCAAGACCCATGTCAACGTCTGGACATGGGTCCCCGGTCACTGCTCCAGATGAGATGACCCAGAGGCGTTGAAGGATGGGTCAAATGCAGAGGACTGTGGGTACTATAGTGCGCCTTACGTTAACCTACGGCCCGGACTAATACTGTGTGTAGAGAGCAGCCTCCTTCAGTGTCATTATCAGGACTCAAACAGCACAACTGGACTCTCACATCAAATACGTCACATTTATACTTGTGACTGCAGAACTATAAACTATTCACGCACTTTAATGGCCTCATGATGTAACCGATGAGCAGCGTTTAAAATCAAAAGTCTGACTTTTGACTAATGCATTTTTCACATTTTTATTTGTATTACTTTTAGTTGGAATTGTTATGATTCTGTAGTGCTGTAAAATCTATAAATTTTAACTCCAAATCCAGACATGTGTAACTTTAAGTTAGTGCTTTGTCCCGAACCAATCATGAGGAGCCTTAAAAACACTGAGGATGGGGCCTGACACAAACACAAAACTCCTTTTCTAGATTTACACTGTAAAACAAGTGCCCGCTCTGTTCTCTAAACGAAAGCACCAGTGACCCGCTCCTTTCTGAGCGCCTGGACCCGACACCGTCCCGGGGCCTTCCGTCCTTCTGTCCGCCTTATAAATGACACATATTGTGGCTGTTTGAGACTCGTCATAAATCACGTGTTTGTACCTGATCTCAAGCGCATCCATCACGCCCTCCCCCGCGCGCGCACCGGGCCAGGCCTGGGAACCCGAACACTTGTTCCTGTGCGCAGGTTGCGTCGTTCAGAAAGGCGGCACGTTCATCAATGCGCTGCGTCACGGCACGTTAACGACTTGCACGGTTCGAATTAGCGCGAGTCGCCGGGGGTGCGCGCGGCTCTAACAAGTGAATGGCACGCGCACAATCCGCGTGCACACAATGCTGTCATTCAGGTTAAAAAGACATTAACAGACATCAGTTTATGAATGAACGGGGGCGTCCTGCTCACGTAGTTTAAATGCCCCAAAACCAACACGTTTGAAAAGACAATTGTCTTTTATTGACTCTCAGCAAAGTGCGCGTGCACCCTCTCCAGACTCGGGTGTAGCACGAGGAGCCGCTCCATTGGCCAAGCAATTTATCAAAACCCAAACAGTTTATATAGAAATATTTTAATGGTTGAAGCGAAATGAATGTGGTTATAAATGAATGTGGTCCATCATCACTCTGTGCCCGCGTGCCTCAAGTGTATGGGCCACGTGACAGACGTCTCCTCTCTCCTACAGTCTCGTACCTTCTGATAACTCTGAGGCTGAATTTTGTTATTGTTATCATATGTCATTGTGCGCTCTGGTCGCGTCTGGAGAGTCCAACTGTCGCACGCCCTCGCGCTCTCTGAATGCGTGAATGGTGGTGCGTTGGCCCTCGTGCACCTGGTCGGTGGTACCGGGTTGTCCCGCTTTGTGCGTTTCTTTCACGGCCTCATCATCATTTCTAAAGCGACATGTTGCACAGTCTGCGGCAGGACGCATGTGCCGTTCTTCCCACGGCCACGACGCACCAGCTCTGCGCGCTCCCGCCGCGGGGCCGCGCGCTGTTCACAGAAGTGCCCCCTTTGAGCGCACACAAAGGTCCGCTCCGAGGGACACCACTGCGCCATTATGGACATACTGCGCCATTATGGACCGACCTGCTGCAAGTGGCGCACCGCACACTCCGCTGGTGCACCTATACAACCCATCATTACGCACAAATAAACGACCTGCGCACAAAGACCTGGCACATTATGGCACTCCGGCCCGTGCGTAAAGACGCGCAGAGCACTTGAATACTAAATTAGGCGACTCAATATTTACTCTCCAATCGCAAACAGGACAATAAACATTTTTATAATTATTCAATCAACAAATGAACGAACCAAGTGTGCGCGCGCAGGCCTCCCCAGGCCAACATTTTAAAAAAATGTGTTCTTCAAAGGCTAATAAACTAATCCTGTTTACTAACTGTGTTAAAAGGAACGCTGTTTTATTTACGGTATAAAAAGGTCAAAGACAAACATGAACAAACTCGGGTCAACACAACTTGAAAAGCTTCAAGCGTCACGTGACCGCTGGCCCCAGCAGCCCCGCTCCTCTGAGCAGCGGACAGTGGAGAAATGTGTTTGTTTAATTTACAGATAAACACGTTAAGAAGGAGCCTGTTTATAACTTTATTTATATGTTAATTTGTTTGAACAGTCTGAAGCTGCAGCTCGCGAGGACACGGGGGCGTGGCCTCGCTGTGCAGACTCGCGCTAATCTCTCGAGCGTCTGTCGGACCGCGCTCTCATTGGTGCGCTGGGATTGATGCGCTGTGATTGGTTGGCGCTGTGGCCACTCGGCACGCGTCTCTGTCAGTATTTAAGGGCCCCGTGCACCTCGAGGACACAGAGCAGAGATGGAGCTCGAGCCCTTCTCGGGACTGACCCCGCCATATTTTGATGAAGAGGATTTTTTCACGGACCAGTCCTCGCGAGACCTGGACCCAGATGATTTTCTGGACGAAGACGTGGACTTTCTAACCTTCACAGATTATTACAAAGAGAGCGGCAGAGACTTTTACAAAGAGGGCGGCAGAGAGCGGCACGACGCGGAATATGACCTGGGAAACCTGTCCTTCTCCTCGTCTTCCTCGTCGCTCTCTTTCTGCGCGGACTCCGCTCCAGAGCTGTCTCCTCTGGGGGCCCACACCGCGCTCCTAAAGCGGCGGAGACGCCTCAGATCCGAGCGTGAACTGCAGCAGCTGCGTCAGGCCGCAAATGTGCGCGAGCGGCGGCGCATGCAGTCCATCAATGACGCGTTCGAGGGCCTGCGCTCTCACATCCCCACACTGCCCTACGAGAAGAGACTGTCCAAAGTGGACACGCTGCGCCTCGCCATCGGGTACATCAACTTCCTCGCGGAGCTGGTCCAGTCTGATGTGCCGCTCCGGAACCAGGGCTCTGACGCGCCTGCGCAGCCCAAGAAGGTCATCATCTGCCACAGAGGCACCCGTAAGTATAAGTCTTTTACCCACATATTTAAATAAATATCAAATCACACAAGTGACACTTCCATCTGTGTAAATGCAGCCGCATTATAACACTCTCTCTCTTCTCCGCTCAGGGTCCCCGTCCCCCAGTGACCCGGACTTCGGGCTGCCGCCTCTCGCGGGACACTCTCTATCCTGGTCGGACCAGAAACAGCTCCGGGATCAAAGCGTGATCCGGACCGCGAAGGTCTGGACCCCCGAAGACCCGCGCAAACTGCACCAAGGGCTCGCAGACTTGACGCACGAGCTGCCCCTGGGCCTCATGGTCTAATCCAGACGGAACCAGTGAACCGGGTCCGAACAAGGACTGAGGCAGGACTGAGCCTGAACCAGGACTGAGCCAGGATTATTTGTGGCATTTGGCCGCGCGCACGCGTGTGCAGTGTAATATTTCCACTGTGTTGTACATATTTATATATATATTTATAGAGAGTATTTTCATATTTTTGTAAAGAAGCAGCGGATAATCTATTTAATGTGCGCTATAAATGTAATATATTTAATTTAATTCCATGAATCAGAGCCATAATTTTCTACTCGCTTTATCAAACCCGCTCAGCATTTTGTCAAATGTGTTTATGAGCTCAATGTGACAAAGTCTTTGTCTTTTTGTACTTTTATTCAAAAGAACATTTCTGAATAATTTAAATAAAAAAGAAACACGTGATAAACGTTAGTGTGGTTTGTGTTTACGTCATTTGTGGGGCACATGGGTCAAATATAAAAGGAGAAAAAACGAAAAGTAATATTGTACCTGGTCCCATGAGATTCTCGTAGGTTATAATTCTGAGCTGCAGCCTCAGTGACGCAGTCAGATGGATCAATGTTGGATGGAACTTTCCCAATATCTGTTATCTTTAGCCCCGTGAATGAACTGCTTTGGAGAATAATACCCAGCTGGCACACGCGTCTGGGATTCGGTTTGCGGCTTTTACTCAAAAATACTTCGTGGGAATCTCCTTATTTGCGCAAATATAATGCATTTTCTGTGATGTTTTTGTAATTTAAACCCGCACTTGTGGCTCATTTCGCTCTGGGACATGCGCGCCTAAATGGTGTGTCCGGTAATGGTTTTACGCACGGACGCAGCAGAAGCTGCCAAAGCGCAGTGATCTGGAAACCGTTGAATTTTACGCACTAATTTCTGCGCCACAACGAGGCAACCGGTGGATAGTTTGGTCCGATTTAGTGCGCTTGTTTTAAGATATTGTACATAACGACATGTTTTTACGCAAATGAATTTGAGAACAGCCGAATGTATCAGGCCTGTTCATTTAATAGAGCCCAGAAAGTCAAAGATGAGTACTGATTTCTAAACCCGCTTATCACGTGACAAAAATGTGTATTGGTCATTGTTTGGAGAGATTGTGTTGAATAACATTTATAAGGGACAATACACGCGCATGTTGTCGAGCATAGATCACTGTAACCCGCACAGCACCTGCGCCAGTGTCGGTGCGCCTATGGCCTTTGCCCACAGACTGTGTATCGTCAAATAAAACTCCCTAAAGCTCCTCGTGACTTCACTTTACGCGGAGAAAACGTGAAATGCGCCCTCTTAAATACACCGTGAACTCAGCGCTCTCAAAGCCGTCTCCACGTAAACGGACCCTCGGGACTCTTGTGGAGGTAATGGTCCGGAAAGGGTTGGCACGGCTCCGCTGCGCCTCCCTCCCTCCTCCGCGGGGCTTTGATCACAGCTGGTGGTGGCGGAGAGGATTTAAACAGTAGCTCTGGACTTTAGCGCGTTACTATTGAGACTTTTACACCGCGTAAGGACGAAGGAAAGCGGTGTTTTTTCTTATTTTTGTTTTTGTCCCGGATCGGTCGTTTATCAGGTCCGCAGATACAGACTAAAGCAGCATGGGACAGAAGCTGCAGTCACAGCGCACAGACACTGGATATCTGAATGTGGTGAGTTTTGAGGACGGAGCAGAGAATAACCACTGTGTGTGTGTGTGTGTGTGTAAATGTATATATATATATATATATATATATATATATATATATATATATATATATATATATATATATATATATATATATATATATATATATATATATATATATATATATATATATATATATATATATATATATATATATATATATATATATTCTCAAGTGAATAAGTGAATATCTGTACTTCAGCATTTATGACTATTTATGAAAATGCACCAAAAGGATTTGTTAAAATAAAATACACCTGCCACATTTGGCATTAGTATGTAAATATTGTATGTATTTATTTAATTTTGATGTTTTTATGTTACGTTAATGAAGCTCATAACAGTATTTATGGTGTGGCCTGTACCGAAGGTGATTCAGTGTGTCATCTTGCTGTTGTATAAAATACTACATTTAATATTTGATTAAGGACAGCCTCTTCAGATGGATCTGAAAAAGGAGTTGCCCAAAGACAGGCCCCTCTCGGACACTTTGGAGGTCCTGAAAAATACATCCTTTTCTCGCACCGTGATAAAAGCATTACACTTTAATCTCAGTGAAACGTGTGTAAGTGCCTGGCTGCGCATGTGCTCTGGATCATTGGACAGTTTTGGCTCCGAGCTGCTGTTTGAACGGCGCAGGCGGAGGGGGCCCGGCCTCGGAGCTGAGTCTCCTTGTATCTCCAGAGACGCACCTGGTTTAAAGTTCTTTTCAGGCCGAGCTTGTCCCGGAGCAGCTGCCCAAAGACAGGCGCGTCTTGGACACTTTGGCACAGTCTAATGTCCCCGGGCTTTTGTCCTGGTCACAAGGACACTGTACACAATGACGATCTGCGCAATAAGGGACATGTTTGGAACAATGTGGCACGGACGCACAGCATGGACACGCCCCCCCTCACAGAAAACCTGCCAAAAAGTGAGTCAGATACGTCTGTACAGTAAACAACAGCAGATCAAAGCCTCCCTGTGGCTGTACAGGCGCGTAATGAATAAACACCGTGTGTCAAACGTCGGGTTTATTTGACTTGGCTTCGTGGAACTCAGAGGAGCGCTCTGATCACCTTTTCTAGTCATTTTCCTATCGCTTTTCTGGTCTGTCTCTCCAAATCAAAGACTGCTCAACACCTCCACACGTTTGTGTAAGCCAGAGCACTGCATAGCTTAAGTCTGACCTCTTTATTTAAGACCCCACATGTTAGATATGCTTTTCATATTTTAGAATGTGATGTCCTACTCCGACATGGGTGTAAAATCCATTTTTCATATTGATTACATTGTATTCTCATAAGAAACACCCAAAAGGTAAATTGACAAATGTTGAACCTGCTCAATTGTATTACTGATAGAACCAAGAACGCACACTAAAAATCTGCATTTAACTGCACTCATTTTAGCTACACCTGTATTAATTATCATTGGCCTACAGAATGCAGTGGTGTCAACTGAAACTCGGGACAGAAGCGTTTTCTGTGAAAGGACGAGGCGCGGTCACATTATGGGTTCAATTAAAAACAGCCTACACAAACACATGTGACTGAAGTAACCCCACAGGGCGCCTTCTTACGGCGCTCTTCAACCTTTTCACTGCATCAGGTCTTCAACGACTTCTTCCTATAGATGAACACGCCGCTTTCCCTGTGGCTCCGTGTCAAGTGCTGTGTGCGCTGGGGCCCCCGGTCACTCAGGGGCCGTACTTGTCATCCGTAAGTGGCCAATTACGGGCATGTTAAAACACTCAGGGAGGCATTAAATATCGATTGGGAGACAATAGATTTGGTTATAGCCATATTAAAATCTCGCGATATACGCTGTAATACCATAAGAACGTGAAGTAAGCTGTAGAAAAATGTCACTGTGCCAGATGGAGACAAAATATCGTTAATTTCGTCATGATTCCTTTTAACTTCTCCAAATTCCCCAAATACCAGCTATGGCGTTACGTAAAGGTGTCACCGTGAACTGTCCGAATTTCCCATATGTCAAGACCAATATCGCTTCAGCTGTTCTTAATGAAACCTTTACTTTTAAAATCTTCTTCTCTAAGTGCATGTCCTCGTGTCCCTGCTCGCGCTCCTCCGGCTCGACCTAATTAAAGCTCCGTCTCGCGCTCACTGTAAAGAAAGCGCAGCGTCCGTGTCCTCTTTGGAGACGGTCACCTGTTGCTCCCCTCGCGCCTCGTCTCCATACGGCGAGTCCCATTTGCGCCTTTGTCTCTGGCCTCTCTCGCCTCGCTCTTGTCGCTTGGTTCCTCATTACGCTCGCTTCGTAAATCCTCCATTACCGTGTTTTGTGTCATATTTTTGATCGGGATTAGGCAGATGCTGGAGTGCGCAGCGAGCGGCCTCCTCCTCGTGCGTGCCAGCTTGGCCGCGTCTTCAGACAAAATAAAACATTACGGGGCCATAAACAGACTTCAACCTGCTCCGTTTCAGCCTTTGTGCTCGCGGTGAATAATTCATGTTAATAGGGACAGGTTTGGATAGTTTGAATGCGGGAGCACAGGTGCGGAGTGACAGCATGAATGAGCGGCCTTGATTTTTGCCAAAGCTCGAGGGCTCTTGTCTGGTCTGCGCGCGGATGGAAAATATTGTTATCTCTTTGATTCGCAGCATTACTTTCAGCGCGGACAAAGGCGCGTGATGAAAAGCTTATGGTGAAGTGAAACGGCGTCGACGGTGGCCGCGGCTCAAAAGAGAAAGACTCGAGTCAAAGCGGAGCGCGAGTGCTCCATCTCACGCACATAAAGGAGGCTATCCAAGTTTAAAGGGGCACTTTCTGGCGCTGATAAAGGCGGAGCGGCTGTAACCATGAAGCATATGGTGCTAAGGCGCTGGGCTTTTGTCCGCGTGGAGCCCTCGTGCTCCTAACTTGTGTCATTGTCGGGATATTTAACTTCTCAATGGGGCCAACTTTATGCGCTGGCAACAAGTGGCTGCGCGCGCGCGGGTCCCGCTGATGACGCACTAAAGACGCACGGGCGTGAGACACAGGGCCACGTGGAGCGGAGTGTGGGTTGTGTTAAAGTGAGTTATGATGTTTGGTCAGAGCGTGCACGCGCGGATCTTTGTACACGCTCCAGGCTTTGTCTAAAAAGTTTCTTTATTTGATGCTTTTACGCGCTCACGGTCTTCGATATTTTGGTCCATAATCCTCGGCCCAAAATAAAGAAAAACGAATAAGCCCTATCGTGATGCCTTAAAGGAACCACGGTGATTATACTACTTCTATATTAAGAGGATGAATACTTTTGTGAAGAGCAGGATGTCCGTGCGTAAAGAGGGCACTCTGCTGCGTAATGGTGCGTCAGGAGCGCATGGCACCCGCAGCACCACGGCACAGGTCACGTGGTCGGTCACGATGACATTAATTTATGCGGATTTTAAAAAGACTTCATTCAAATGAACGTGGCACCTCATTTTCTACAATCTTTTATTTTTTGTATTCACTGAATTATTTAATGATTTTATGCCTATTATTACGCTGCGTAACCATGCGTAATGTTGATTTATTACCTTGCGTAATAATCCAAAGGGTTTATGGGGATGTTGTATTCTGTAAAGTTTGACTTGTGCGTATTTCTGTGGTGTAAATTAAAATATTTACAAATGTTTTGGTTCATTTTAGCTGAATGCTCTAACCACTTAAGTCCTAAAGATGAGTTAAACAATGATTGTGTGCAAATATGTAAATAAACTTTATTTTTACAGGTGAAGACACGACCGCAAGACCAAGCTATAAACACACAGGCCGCTCATAAACCAGGATACACACTGTGCGTAAAGCTGCTTAAGAGACTTATTTAACTCAGTTAATATTATAATTGCGGTTTCATTCTCAGTGCTGTTACACGAGCTGTGAGATCATGCACTGATGTAAAGTATTTGATGAGACGCAATGTATTTAATAGTGTAATTTTTCTCGTGACCGCAGCACGGTCCAGAAAATAGACTTTTGCTCTACTGCGCTGACAGAAAAATGAATCCATATTTAAAATCAGCTTTACACACCCAACCATTGAATAGATGTCATATCATGCGCGCGCGTGTGTGTTCTACTGGTTATCTGAGCTATAGCGGCTATGCTAACCCTAACCCTTAAAGTGAAGTGTCCAAATGCTCTCCTTTGTCCGCGTGCAGGAGGCGGTGGGCGTCGGGCCAATACAAATGTGACACTGGGACAATCCCGTTTATCTTATCACGGATTATCACTCAGCTTTAGTCAACAACACCTCTGTGTTTGGGCTCTACGTTTGAACGTGGCCTTTTATTTACTGCTCTTTATGGTCGTACAATTATGACCATTATGAAGTGTATAAACCCTTTTACGCATTTGGAGATTACCTGGTGTTGTAATTCCTCATATTTCACACCTCATTTTGTGTAGCAAAAAACGTCAGAACGAATAAGGAATATGTGTGAAATAGTTTATTGAAATATGGGAAAATGCGTCATGGTCACTTTTGGTCACTTGGTTTGTTTAGGCTTTTATATGAAGGTTTATATTTCGGGCCTAAACTCGTGTGAACTTGTCTGAGTGACTGGTTTGTCCTGTAATGATCTACTATTTACACTTAACTGTGAGTCTAATTTGGCACAAATTGAAACGTGCACCCACCGTTCTGCGTCATCGGCATGAGTCCCACCGCTCGTGCCCGTGCGCGCGCGCGTCCGTGTGTGTGTGCGTGTGCGCGCCAGCTGAGTGCCTGTGCCTCAGCTCGGACCCCCCTCCGGGCCGGAACACGGCGGCCTGACCTCCGCGCTGGGGACCGGGCAGTGGCTTTGACTCGGGCCGCACAAAGCCGCCGTGCTATGATCATTGTGCGCACTGAATGCGGGTGGATATGAGCGGCATTGTGCACAGCTTTTGCGTGCCCCACGGTGAAATATGAGCCGCGCATTCACAGGCTGCTCAATGGGATGGAAATGAACGGGCCAGCTGACTGCGGCCTGTCACGATCCGCTACGGACAATACAAAAGAGAATGAGCTCGAGCAACAATCAGCGTTTGATTTGGTTTATCCGAGGCGGCTCTTGTAAACACGGCGATAAATCAGATCATACATAAACCTATTAACGAGTCTGGCACGTCACGGGCAGGGCATCAGGGATAATGACTCATCACTTCTCAAAGCTTTTTATTTATCTCGACATAAACATCCACTGTCCCACAGGTTGGCGGTGCGGTTCCATGTCCCACAGATGAATACTGTCGCTGTGTCCTTGGGCAAGACACTTAACCCACCTCGCCCCAGTGTCTGTGTACACTGCTGTATGAATGTGTGACTGGTTCCTTGATGTAAACTGTTTTGAGTGACTTGAAAATGGAAAAGCGCTATAGAAAAAAGTGACTTATTTTTTAAGATATAACGGATCGAATCTGAAAAATAAACCATAATGTTCAAACAACCTACGCCGCACCTGTAGAGCTGCAAGACAGAACATATTCACAGGGCCTTTACCTGTTTCCTTCCTGTTGGCTGAGTGTGCGGGGATATGAGCTCGTGTTGCTGTTAGTCACTTAAGACAAAATATTTCTGGGTCACGTTTTATAATAAGACTTGAGCGTGTGCGTCATCATTGGAGTTATTCACACTGTGACCTATCAGGAATCACTATGTTGCTTCACAGATAATTTCATTCATGAATTAAACAACCAGGATAAAGCAAAATGGACATTTAGTCTTTTAAAAGATGTCACCAAATGGCGCTGGCTCATTAGCAGTGTGTTTTGTTTACTTTTGAGGCCAACAAATAATAAAACCTCATAACTCATCAGACTTATAAAAAGGTAAAAAGTGTCTGTATTTGTGGCTAAAACGTAGCCTGTTGCGCACATTGTTCACACGTTTTGTTCCGTTTTTTGACTTTTATTGTAATGATTGATATGCTAATGTCGCTCTGCTGTATCATATAGAATCACATTAATAATAACTGCTGTGTTTCCGGCCACACAGACCGTAAAAGCCGGAGCAGGGGCCGGGGCTGGGGCCTGGGCTGGGGCCGGAGCAGGGGCCGGGGCTGGGGCCGGCGGTGCGGGAGCGGCCCGGGCCATTTCAAAAGCATAAAGTCCGCGTTTAGCCGCTCATTGTGCCCTTTGTTTTGATTGATTTGACGTGCGCATAAAGCGGCTGTGTCCAGGCCTGCTCTGCCTCACGCTCTTTCTGTGCAGTCACTCCGCTCGGACCCGCACACAGATGCATTTGTCTGGCTCATCGTTCCCTGCTGCGCCGCGTTTAGAGCCGCACAAGAGAGCAGCCGGGCCTCCCTGAACTTCAGCCCGGAGAACAAGCGCACACACACGGCTGTCCCCCGGCGAGCAGCGCTTTGTGACATCCAGCAGCGGAGCCCTGAAAAATGATGCATGCTTTACCGCGAGGAGCCTGGCAACTGCACGGGCACGCAGGGGAGGGAGGGGAGGGGTCTGACCCGGCCCGAGACAAAGCGTTAGAGCGCGCGGGGCTTGGACTGTCCTGTGCACGTCCCTGAGGCTCGTGGACGCGGAAAGAAGTGCGTAACAAGTTGAATTTTTAACCAAAGTTTGATAAGCGGCCACAGTGTTTTGTTGAGTTTGATCTGGAACTTACAGAGACTCTGGAGTCAGTGCAAAGACGCGTCCAGCTGACTCAAAGGTTGTTTCTCTCTTTTTAAATATGACAGTTTGAAGTTTTATGTCTTTTACCTTTGGCCTTTTTGACCTGCGTCTTAGCTTTTACCTTTTTATCTTTGTGTTGGCATTGTGTTCTTCATACTCTGAATATGGCACGGGTTCACAGCAGGACTCCCCTCCACAAAGCTCCATCATCAGACTTGTACTCAGTCCAGCCAGATAAAAAAAACAACAACAAAAAACCCCCAAAACATCACCAATAAAACCATAACAGTTGAGATTATTATTATTTTGACCATCAGGTGACTGCTTCTAATTGATCAATTGAACTGCTCATGGAAAACTTTACTTATATAAAGTCTGTGTCTCTGTTTATAAGGCATCGAGAATTCAAATCAGGCTTTGGATCACGGCCAAAAACCCAGTTTGAACACATTTTCCTCTTCTGATTTGACTTCCTGATTAGACTGTCTGATTGGATGTTTCTAGCCTGATTTTGGTGTGAGGATAAACAGTAAAAATCCCCCAGGCGCAGGTGACTGGTCCCATTTGGCTCTGAGCTCCGGTCTGTGGTCCAAGCGCTTTGTGGACCCTGCGTCTCCATGGAAACCGGAGCATATTTTACTTCCTGTCTTTGCTCTTTGCTCTGCTCTGCACCAGCTCCTCTCCTCCGGGATAAAGGGGCAGGCTGGTGGTGGGGCATCCCGCTGCGGCGTACTGCTCCGCTCTGGCTCTGGAGCTCAGCCACTGGAGCACAGAGGGTCTACAGAGAACACACACTTTAACAAAGGCCGGCACTTCAATGTTCTGGCAGCGCTTCGGCCCCGCTGAACCCAAAGCATCCACAAATCTGAAGTAGCTTGATTTTTCAGTTCTGTCTCTTGTTGGACCTGTTGGAGCAGCAGCCAGGTCCAGATCTCCATTTTGGCGGGGGAGATTTGAGTGCCCAGACACAGAGAGAACATGCACAAGTCCTCCACTTTGACCTGATAATCACACCCGGGACCTTCTTGTGCTGCCCACCCACACTGAGGTGTGTCTGTCGCAGCTGCACACAATGACTCAGGGGCCCATCTCCAGATCTTGAGCTAGTCTTGGTCAGGACCAGGCTGGAGGATTTGACCTGTGCATGTTTTGGGTTGATGAGGGAAATGAAGTGCCCCAACAAAACTCACCCAAACACAGTGAGAACATGCAAACTTCACACAGACACAGAAGGAACATGCAAATTTCACAAAAAACTTCACACAGACACAGGGGGAATATGCAAACTTCATGAAAAACTTCACACAGACACAGGGAGAACATGCAAACTCCACACAGACACAGGAGGAATATGCAAACTTCATGAAAAACTTCACACGGACACAGGGAGAACATGCAAACTTCACACAGACCCAGTGAGAACATGCAAACTTCACACAGACCCAGTGAGAACATGCAAACTTCATGAAAAACCTCACACAGACACACTGAGAACATGGAAACTTCATGAAACACTTCACACAGACACAGTAAGAACATGCAAACTTCATGAAAAACTTCACACAGACACAGGGAGAACATGCAAACTCCACACAGACACAGGGGGAATATGCAAACTTCACGAAAAACTTCACACAGACACAGAGAGAACATGCAAACTTCACACAGACCCAGTGAGAACATGCAAACTTCACACAGACACAGGAAGAACATGCAAACTCCACACAGAAAAGCCTGCGATCGAACCCAGAACTTTCTTGCTCTGAGGCAAAGTGCTAGCCACACAAGATACATTTCTCTATATAGGGCTCAGTGAAGAATGCCCTTGCCTGTTGTGCCCTTTAGCAAGACATGTCTCCCACTCTGATGACTTCATGTTGTCAGTGTGTCTCAGGCAGACAGACATTCTACCCTGAGCTGGAGACAGGTCAGATCTCAGGTGAAGTTCTCTGTGTAACTGTCAGATACAGATGTGTGGACCTGGTTTATGGTTAATATCTGTGTAATCACATCTGTGTAATCACTGGGCCTATTCACATGAAACAAAAACTGGCATAAAGTTCAGTGTGTTCTCTGTCAGCTTAAATAAACAAAAGTCAAATGATTTTTCTCATAACATCTTCAGAAAGTGGAGCCATTATTCAACCCCAAAGAAGTGATTGTTGTCAGATGAAATAATTTGAAGACATAAGATTAATATGACCAATCAAGTTTGTGGAGCCGATCCCAAACACAAAATGATACGTTTCAACATTTGTAGATCATAAGTTTGTAGATTTCTTTCAAAAACAGTGAATCTCCCATAGAGTTATACAGACCATGTGAAACCATGTGAAACTATGAAATTAACACAACCTATTAGTGTTAGTATGGTCTTATAAAAGTCACCTATACATCATGTCTATGTAAATTAAAGTGTATATAAAACTGAATTACAAATATGTTCCTGGATTAAATTAAATGGAGCTAAACCACTGTAAAAAAAACAAAAAAACAAACAAAACGTGTTGGCAGAGTGGTTAGCCCCATGCCGAGCGCCGTGTGTGCAGGTCTTGTAATTTAGCTCCGGGGGCAACAGAAATGAGATAAAAGTCAAATGAACGGCTCCTGATTGAGTTTGAGGCAGTTAGCTTCAGTTTGGCAGCCTCTAGCATGTTAGCATTAGCGTCCGTTAGCACTCGCTCTCTCTCAAGCTAATTGACAGCCTCATGAGGAGCGGGGCCATAATTGATTTTAGGCCTGTCCCGTTCCCACACACGAGCGCTGGGAACGCCGCGAGGAGGGCTGTGATGGGAATGCTAAAACAGGGAACACTTTAACTTGGAATTTTTAGTCAAATGTTTAAAGGGAATCTTGTATCCCATTGAACTGCAGAAAAGAAACTGTTCAAGCTGCTTTTCTTTCTGTGCTGGATTTTAGATTCACTCTTTCACTCAACTCTTCGTTTCATAAAAGGTGATGAGTTTAATCCATCACTGTCACATGAAAAAGTAGGTTGTGTCAGAAGAAAACAACACTGTATGAAATGTATTTATAAAATGTATTTATAAAATGTTAAATTTATATTTATACTACAACGACTCAATGTACCACCCTTTTGATGAACTTTGGTACAAGATCTCATGATTGACTATGTCTAAAAACTGAGCAATAGAGAGGGAGGAGAGAGAGAGGAGAAGAGAAGAAGCAGATAGTGGTGGAGAGAGTGAGGCCAGAGAGAAGAGAAAAGAAGGGAGTAGGAGGAGAGAGAAAGAGGAGAGAGGGAATGAGAGGTGGAGGGAGAAAAAGAGGAGAGAGGGAGGGAGGAGAAGAGGGAAAGAGAGGGAGGCAAGAGGAGAGAGAGGGAGGAGAAGAGAGTGAGGAAGGGGGAGAGAAGAGAGGGAGTGAGAGGTGGAGAGAGAGCGAATAAGGAGAGAATGAGGGAGGAGAAGAGGGGGGGAGAGAGAGGGAGGGAGGAGAGAGGGAGTGAGAGTTTGAGAGAGAGAAAGAGGAGAAATAGAGAGAGGAGAAGAGAGTGAAGAAGGGGAAGAGAGAATGAGAAAAGAGGGATTGAGAGATGGAGAGAGAGAAAGATGAGAGAGAAGGGAGAAGAGGGAGAGAAAAGGAGAGAGGAGGAGAGAGAACGAGGAGAGAGGGAGTGCGAGGTGAGGAGAGAGAAAGAGGAGGAAAGGAGAGAGAAAGAGGAGAAGTGGTCTCATGATTGTCTAAAAACTGGCCGCACTAGAACAGAAATTTGGAAAAAAGTGGAATCCATTTGAAAGACATGTAAAACTGGACACCTGCTCCTGTTTTGAATGTTAGAAATGGACCTGTGCAGTTGTGTTTTGTTTGTTGTTGTTTGTATTGTTCTGTATTTGAACAGGTTGCTCTGGTCTCTCATTAGACTTTACCTGGAGAAACAAAGAAAAAAATAAAGCTGTCACTGATAACAATTCTACTGCTGATTTATTCTTACAAAAACATTAGACATGTCTATTTGATGTTTTGGTTCTTTATCCAATCAGAAAGCAGAATGAGCCTCACATGACTCTTTCATTTGTGTTGCCAGGTTTAATGCAGAAATCCAGGTGTTTTAAACCTAAAATGCATCTCTCTGATCTGACGGTCTCTACCTAAACCTCAGCACCTGCAGACAGTCATGACTCAGTGCTAGTGCAGCCTCTGCAGCTCAGTGAGTGAATTCTGGAGGTTCTTTCACATGAGGCCTGTCCATAAACTAAGAATGACACACACTTGTTTGGGTCTGTATCTGGAGGGTCAGGCTCCGGACTCACAGATTCAGGTGTGTTTGTGGTCATTTTATTAAAACTATAAGAGTACAAGCTTCATACTGTTCTTGGTTTGTGCTGGACTAAAGATCATGTGACTCATTATAATGTGTTTCACTCAAACTCGTTCACTTCACAGATTTTGCTGAAACTCTTTTTCTACTGACTGTTCTGGTGTCAGTATAATGTTACTTCCTGGTTGGACACGGGCAGCAGATATGACATATGTAATCTTGTAACTGTTACCTAGCACCCAGACAGTAAACAATTTACAGTTTATAGCAACAATTTACATTTTTTTTGTATTGTCCATGTTATGTTATGTTATGTCCATGTTTATTTGATTAATTGTTCACCCAATGCCCTGATATGTTCTGGTGTAATGACAACAACGAGATGAAATGGCTGTTTAATTGTTGTTTATAAGTTGGCATCATTTCTTTGTAAAGTCTGGAAGAAGAGGCAGATGAGTTTGTTTAAATGAGTCACTTGGTGTTTGTAGCACACATCTGGCAACTGGCCTGACACAATAATAAAATAGATTCATATAGAAAATAGTTTATTTGACTATTAAAAGTGTATGACACCACCTTCATGTTTCAAATGCATGTTTCAAACTGCAGAAAAAGTGTCTAGATGAAATGTGTGCAGTGATGAAGGAGTCTGTCACACTGCAAATGTGTGACCGGGTTTATGTGAATATCTCTGTAATTACTGGGAAAAATAGGCCCCGCCCTCCACCTGAGGTTATGACATCATCACGTTGTAGAAGGTGAACACAGTCCATCCCTCTACATGTTTATTTGGGTGAGTTGGAGTTTTCTTCCACAGTGAACGTGCCTTGACTCGGGTCCCAGAGCGGCAGACATTTTGTGCAAACACATCAAAGCCTCTTTTCTTCAAACATGAGCCAGAGAAATGTGTGTGAGGCAGAAACTGAAAGTGTGCCCCCCTTTGTCACAGCTCTGAGCCCTTCAGTCTGGTCTCATTCAACTCCTCTGGCATCTGAACAACTGCAGCAGGCTCAGGGAGGAGAGAGGAAAAAGGAGAGAGGAGAAGAGTAGAGGAGATGAGAAGAGAGAGGAGAGAGTGGAGAGAGAAAAGAGAGAGGAGAGGGAGCAGAGGAGAGAGAAGACAGACATGCGAGGTGAGGAAAGTGTAAAGGCCTGGAGTCGTTTCTGGAGTGTTGTAACTTTATCTGTGGAGCTTCATTTTTATGTTTGTTTATTAAAAAGAAATCCACCGGAGGAAGAAGTAGTTTTGTCACTTAAGTGAAAGTACTGATATCAGGCCAAAATGTCAAGTAAAAGTAAAAGTATCAAATGAATAAATGTACTTAAGTAAAAGTACTGATACTGAAGCCAAAAAGTACTGAAGTAAAAGTAAAAATGTCACATAAAAAGTCTACTTTACTAAAAGTATCAAAGTACCCATTTAAAATGTACTTAAAAAGTACGAAGTAAAAGTATTTTGCTCAGATTTTGAGTCTTATAAAGGTTCAGATGTAGTGATTTTGATAGAGATTTGAGCTGAATTTTGTTCAACATAAATAACTGAATAATCATATATATATATATATATATATATATATATATATATATATATATATATATATATATATATATATATATATATATATATATATATATATATATATATATATATATATATATATATATATATATATATATATATAATATAAATATATTATATATATATAAATATATGTTGTTGTTTTTTTTCTTTACAACGACTGAATGGTTCAGAGCTGAGGCTCTGTGTGAAGCTGAGGCTCTGTGTGTGAAGCTGACGCTGTGTGTGTGAAGGTGAGGTTGTTTGTGTGAAACTGAGGCTCTGTGTCTGAAGCTGAGACTCTGTGTCTGAAGCTGAGACTCTGTGTGTGAAGCTGAGACTCTGTGAGTCTGAAGCTGAGACTCTGTGTGTGAAGCTGAGACTCTGTGTGTGAAGCTGAGACTCTGTGTGAAGCTGAGACTCTGTGTGAAGCTGAGACTCTGTGTGTGAAGCTGAGACTCTGTGTGAAGCTGAGGCTGTGAACATAAATACAGACTTTAAATCAGAGCAGGTTAACATCAAACACAATAAACATGTCTTAAACCAAAGACGACAGGAGGACAGGCTGTAGACCTCCCCTTTAAAAGACCCACGCTCAAACAAGTTATTAAAGGAGGGTCCACTATGTGCGTGTAACCATTGATACACTTTCCTTGGAAAATTCCACAGTATGGCATTAACATTTGGTATCTTAGAAAAGTGTATTATCATTAGTTCAACCTCACATACTGTAATTTTGTTGCTCGAAAATATCTTGAATAACATAGATTCTTACTTCAAGGCTCGCCTCTGTACAGATCTGATCTGTAACAAGGCTTGGTGGCACCTGCTTGTCTCTTTGGAGATAGTTAGGTTTAAATGTTATTCACCCAAAACAATGTATTAACATGTTTTATAAGTTTCGCTTTAGTTTTTGGTGCTCTGAGTCTCCCCTCCCTTTGCTCTCCACTCTAAGTCACTCCCCCTTCAGAGCACTATCACGACACAATCAGCTGCATCTCGCTACTGAAACTACTGCACATCACATCAAGTTTGTCAAGTTGCTGTGTACAGTTTTGTTTCATGAGTGATGTTGGCTTGTGGGCGGCGCCTTGTACAGAACTGTTTGAATAGGGCCTGGGAGAGATCGTTAGATTCCTCAGACATGCATGGATGACATGTAAAACCTCTTCAGGCATGTTTTTGATGAGGGAACAACATTAGAACATGGTATCAAGCTAAAACAAAAAATCTTTTCAGCATAACACCCCCTCTTTAAGTAGAGTAAACAAAAGCTTTGAAAAGCTGAAGTTGTATTGACTTCTCCTCAGTTCAAAACAAAAGGGGTACTTTGAATTATCCAGGGTTCTTTTCTACTTATTCCTATTATAATGAACATTGACTCCCCCACTCCCCCTTGCCCCTCCCCCTTTGCCCCTCCCTCTCTGTGTATAATGCGTTCCCATGTGTGGTTAAACAGAGCCCGGTCCTGGCAGCGCTTCTGTCCACAGCCTCCACAAAAGTCTCTCGCTCGCCCCTAAATCACTGATTGATTTTGGTCCAAAGATGTTTCCTTCTCCGGTTGTTTGTGTGTGTGCGCGAGGGGGCGGGGCAGGGGGAGGGGCGACACGACACGGCCCCGCCTCTCTCCGCCCTCTCCGTGTAATGCACTCCCCTCCATTCAGCGCTCACCCATTCATTCGGAGGCCTCGGGATCACAGCGGCTCAGAGCGAGGGCCCCAGGAGAACACAGGGAGGGAGGGCTGAAGTCAAGAGGGACACATGAAGTCCATTGATCTCAGAGTGAGAGATCCAGGGACATTAGCTGGATCGGTATCGGTCCCATGATATCGCTTGAGTCGATATCCTGGAGCTTTAATTGGATGTAATAAGACTGAGTTTGGCCCAGAACGTCTCATAATGTTTGAGCTTTTATGAACACAAAGAGAAGGACCAACGTGATTATTGGTGTAACAATGCTCATAAGACATTGTTTTTGTAAATATAGGCTACTGTAAACTATTAAAGAGCAAGTATTTGACTTCTATGGGGTATTAAAGAGGAGGTATTTTACTTCTATGAGGTATTAAAGAGGAGGTATTTTACTTCTATGAGGTATTAAAGAGGAGGTATTTTACTTCTATGGGGTATTAAAGAGGAGGTATTTTACTTCTATGAGGTATTAAAGAGGAGGTATTTTACTTCTATGGGGTATTAAAGAGGAGGTATTTTACTTCTATGGGGTATTAAAGAGGAGGTATTTTACTTCTATGGGGTATTAAAGAGGAGGTATTTTACTTCTATGAGGTATTAAAGAGGAGGTATTTTACTTCTATGAGGTATTAAAGAGGAGGTATTTTACTTCTATGAGGTATTAAAGAGGAGGTATTTTACTTCTATGGGGTATTAACTGTAACATATGACATATCTAAATCACCATGTTTCCTTTTATTGTTTTGAAAATGCTATATTCGTCCAAAACAACGTATTAACGTGTTTTACAAGTTTCACGTTTGTTTTTTACAAGCACTCCATGCTAAGTCACTCCCCCTCCAGAGCATTATGACAACACAATCAGCTGCATCCCACTAATGAAACTACTGCACATCATATCAGGTTTGTCAAGTTGCTGTGTATAGTTTTGTATCTTGTTTTTGTTTATTTATTGAGAATCGTACAGCTAAGTAAGAAGGGTAAGGAGGAGTTTGAATATGGTCCGGGAGAGATCACTAGATTACTCAAACATGCACGGATCTTCAGGTGTGTTTTTAATGAAGGAACGACATTATAGCATGTTTGAAAGCTCAAAAATACCTCCTCTTTAAACAGCCACTGGAGCCCATCTCCAGGAGTGTTTTTGTTGAGGAAACTACATTATCATTTGATCAAAGTTCAACATCATGATTAATCAGAAAACAGAAGCTTCAGACAAAAGGCCAAAATCTTTTCTAAAACGTCAAAGAATTTTGCCACAAATCATGTCATCTTTTGAAGTCCTCTTTTGTCAAACCAGTGTCTGTGAGAGTCCCCTCTTCTCTCCCTCTATCTCCTCCTCTGTCTCCCCCACTCCTTCCTCATCCTCTCCTCTCTTCTCCTCCTCGCTCCCCCTTTCCCTTCCTCTCCTCCTCTCCGTTTTCCTCCTGTCTCTTCTACTCTCTCCCCTACTTCCTCCATCATCTCCTCTACCCTTTTCCTCTTTCCTCCTCTTCGCTCACCCTCTCCTCTTCACTCTCTCCATCTCTCCTCCCCTCCACTCTCCCCCTCTGCACTCTTTTCTCTCACATATTTACTATTAGCTTAAACCATCCCAGAGGAGCGGTGAGCCTCGGCTTCATTTGACCCGTCTCTGGGTTGTTGGAGACAGAGTCTGGCCCGGGCGTGACCCTGCTCTTTCACTGCTCCAGAGCCCATCACTCGTCCCATTGTCCTGTGTGATAAATGTTTGGCCGTAAGTCGCCATGACGCGGATTGTGTTGGATGCTAACGCGCTCCGCCTGGCTCTTTAAGGACGCTTTCACCCAGCTTTGTGCCACAGCATATGGGTCCAGACGTATTCACTGCCCTGGCCTCTGGAGGACATTCATCACGCTTGTACGTCCTGCTAACAATGCTAACAATGCTAACAATGCTAACAGCGCATCAGATCCGGCGCATGCTTTTAGGCCATGGAGGAACGCAGAGTGCAGAAATCCCATGGATCTGCTCCTGTGTTTGGACATGAGCAGGTGAAAAGTTAAAGGTCTTATTCAGGCGTTACTCAAACATTTACACATTCAAAGTGTAAATAGCAATCAAATCATTGCATTTAAAAAATAGTACTATGAAACCCTCCTGAAGTGAGTTGTAGGTCCTATATTACACAAAAAATACACTTGTGAGGCTTAAATGATGTTATAATGCTGTTATAATGCTGTTATCTCGTCAAAAACAGACCTAGAGTTGTGTTTTGTTTCATTCACACATCTTTGAGTAACTCTTTATTATTAGTCTGTACATCTCCAAAGCTCAAAATGCTCTGTTCCACCTTGTGATGTCATAAAGTGGTAGTTTTCAAGTTATCAGCTCATTTTACCTTTTGTTTAGTAGAGATCGGCAATTCCAGGTCTGAAATCATCCAAATGATTCTAGTGAAGGTGTGTAGAGTTTAAAAACACAGAGGAGCACTTCTTGGTTAAAGGCAGACTCTGTAACTTTTCCAGTGGAGGCTCTACAGCCTGCGTGTGTTCAGAGGTTTAATGGAATGTATAATAAACTTCATTATCCATTTTGTATTTATTCAAATGTAGCTGTTTCAATCATTTAAAAATGCATCTTTACTGTGAGTGGGAACGCCCCTCCACAGACCTGACCTGTAACGTGAGGTTGTGTAATGTCAGATATCTTTAACACCAAGTCAGACTCATTTTCTTATTCCTTATTTTCCATATTTGTAAAGCGACAACAGATATTAGTGAATATTTTACATGTAAACATGTCAACAACGTGGCTCATCTACAGAGCAGCACAAACAATACATTTTACCAAAGCATTTTACAAAGATTTAACTAAAAATCGTTCTTTTTTTTATGAAGGTGAACGTTATAATTTGACTTCCTGGTTGGACACGGGCTACAGATATGACACACATAGAGGTACCTGAACTGTTACCTAGCAACCATGTAAACGAGGGCCTAAACCTAAATTACACAGCGCGGTTAGACTAATACAAATGTACACAAGTAGAGGCATTGTGTTTTAGACCTGTCCGCTGCTTCATGTATTGTTCTACTAGTCTGTTCAACTTTTGTCACTTAGCTGGTATAAAACTATCATAAACATTTACGACAGTCCTGTCCCACAAAACCAGGTCAGAAAGAGAAAAACATCTGAATTTGTCCAATGCACTTTAGAGATATATACATGTTTATATAGTCCCATGTTTTTCTTTAGCACTGAAGAATGACTCTGACTTGAATAGAGATTGACACAGAGACACAAGAGTGGATGAGACAGCAGAGCACAGACACAGTGATGGATGAGAGACGCTTTTCTCTGTCTCAGAAAGAACCAAACACAGAGGACGAGTGGGGACAAAAAGACAAGAAGACAGGGAGCGAGTGGGGACAAAAAGACAAGAAGACAGAGGACGAGCTGGGACAAAAAGACAAGAAGGCAGGGGACGAGCAGGGACAAAGGCAGAGGCGGCCTCACACCAACTATTAGGAAGTCTGTCCTCGTGAGGTGTCACACCACAGCCGTGGCAGTGTGAGGACACAGAGGAGGCAGTGGACACTGTTGTGGTGCAGATGTCTTTGAACTTTCAGCCATGTTGTAAGAACATACTTGAGTTGTGTTTTATTTATTTCATGTCCCTCTGCAAAGATCATTAGAGAAACCCTATGTGATTTTCATTTAAAAATCTTGAACTTCACTTATCTGTGTCCCCAGCTCCAAGGTAAACATCCATCCATTTTCTTCCACTTATCGCCCTCCCCCATCGGGCCGCAGGGGCAAGGACTCCCAGACTTCCCTCACCTCAGACACTTCCTCCAGCTCCTCCAGTGGGACCCCAAGGCGTTCCCAGGCCAGGCGAGAGACATAGCTTGTCCTGGGTCCTCCTCCTGATGGGACATGCCCGAACGCTTCTCCAGGGAGGCATCTGGAACACATGTCCGATCCACATCAGCCGTTCCTCTCGATGAGGAGGAGTAGCGACACTATTCCGAGCTCCTCACATGTTAGAGTGCACATACAAGGTCAAATATCAAATCAAACATAGCTTTTACTGATAATATCTGGAGCACAGGGCAGGGATGTCCCTAGACCTGCAGCTGTACTTGGCACTGACCCCTTTCCTTTGTAACTGCATTTTTCTCAAAAATCTGATGTAGTGCACCTCTTTCACACAGGGTGCTCGGGTGTACTCCATCGGGAAATTCTGTAATCTGGTGGCTTTTCGGTGAATAAATGCATGTAGCAGCCTAACTGAGAATTATCTCCCAAGATAGACTCAGTTTTAATAAAAAATCAATGCTTCTACAAAAAAAAGTATCAGAAGTGTTTTTATGTGTCAAAGTCAAACAGGAGACTAATGAAGGTCAAGTGAATCATGATTTATTAAAGCTGATATTTAAGGGCTGATTCACACCTGAAAAACACCACTGCCCAGCCTGAGAACTTACAAAGTGTTCTGTTATTTTTGTTAAATTTACACTACTTCCCCCAAATCCAAACTATAAGACTGTCCCTGGAACTGTCTCTACTGTCGTCTTAACAACGGGAGGGCGCCTCATGATCGCTAGTTATCTGCAACAATGATGCATAAAACAGCAAGATATTTTGTTTTTAATATGTGATGACTTTCATTTTATTCAAATTCTCTTTACTGCACAAAGAAAAAAAAAAATTGGATATATAAGATGGCTGGTATTAGTTAAGTAAACTCAGTGTAGTCCTTAGCTCCTATCTGCTGCTGTGTTGTCTCTGTCTCATTTAAATGTGTCAGTTTGATGGACCGCTGTTTGAGACACTTATCTGGTCCACAGCCTCAGACCTGATCAATATAAAACATGTTAGAGCGGTCCAATGTGAGCCCGGGTCAGACCTGATCAATATAAGAGCGTAATCCTCGTCCGGGTCAGGCCTTTGGGTTAGGACTCGGGTCAAGTGTTGTGGGCTACTGCAGGACCCCTGTTTGTCCTTCTAATCTCACTGCAGACACACACCTCATTAACACCTCTGTATCTACAGCTGCAGTACCGCTGTCTGCCTCCAGCTGAAGGGGGCGGTCATGAGTGAACATCATTACTCATTAAATAGTTTGGATATTTGGGATGGGCGTAGTCCCAGTAGAAGTCTTGTAATGGTAACAGCAGTGGTGTTTTCATTGTCCTTTGCATTTGACCCATCCCTCAGTGTCTCTGGGTTACACCTGTCAGGAGCAGGTCATGACCCTTGTGCAGGTTCATCTGTACTTTTCTGAAGGATTAGATATAGCTCCATATTTGAATTTCAGAGCGCGAATATCATAGCAACCTAAGAGCTAATCCAGAATGAGGCTGTTGAAGGTAACGCCCCTTCACCGCTGGTTTATCAGGGAGCAGGCGCTTAGCAACACTGTCAATCAAACCTGTCGCTAAAGCTAGCAGGAGCAGCTTCAGGTGAAAGAAAGTGCCTGATTTGTCTGTTATTAATGTTCATATATTGATTTACAGGCACAATAATGAAATAAAAACACCAGGATTATGTAGAGCGGGTTAATACCAACATTTCTTTCTTTGTTCTTTATTTGTCAGGGAGCATGTACAAATTCATTAATCTTACAAAAGAAGAGTCGATTTGTACCAGATTTAGCTACTGTTACTCTCCATGTGCAGTCTCTGGGCAGATGAACACACGTTAACAACACACATTTCATTACAATGACTAACAGTGCATCATTAACATTAGCAGTAAAATACAATAAAATGTCCCCATGTCCAATACAGTATGTTTCCTACAGTCCAAACCAATTTAAAAAGTTTTAACAGTGAAACAGAACAGTACAAATGAACTAGACTGATGTGACACATTCAACTATCTAAAATGTACTTTTTCAAATTTTTTGTAAGATTATTCAAATCTACAGACAGTTTCAGAATCTGGAGCTGATTCTCTGTCTGATGGTTTTATAAGAAAAGGCCTTTGAACTGTGCAATTTCAGTTCACAGACCGAGTGGATCGGTAGTTTGTTCAGAACAAAGTTTAATACATTTTTTCATTGTGGATGGAGCTGTATTATTAATCATTTTGAATATGTTTCTTAGATTTGAATACAAAATTAATAGTCACAACTGAGCATTTTGTATTTATTTAGGACATTACAGTGATGATAACGAAGGGTTTTTTATTGAGGACCTTTAATGCCTGATTATAGATTGATCTGAGAGGTTTGAGTCGCTCTCATTTGCCCGGGACCAGCAGGACACACAGTAGATCATGTGTGGGATCTTCATGGCATTGAAGTATGTGAAAGTGGCCTCTACTGTGAGGCTGTTCCTCAAGTGTCTTCGGGAAGAGATGTTGTATCAGATTGAGTTGCACTCTTTTTTATATGCTTTTTGAAAGACAAAGTCTGGCCCAAATGAACCCGTAGGTACTTTGTCTCTGTTACAATATTTATTTTTACGTTAGCAACGATGCTGAGCATGTCTTTAATTCTGTTAGTTTTGGTAAAATACATACCGACTGTTTTATTAATGTTTAGAGTCAGACATGAAGATTTGATCCAATTACAAATTTTGTCCATAGCTGAAGATAATGTAGTGGCCACTGGCTGCACTTCCATGTACGCAGATGACAGCATTATCTGCATACATGATAATGTCTACATCTTTGCACAAGTCTGGGAGGTCAGTGATATAAATTTTGAATAACAGAGACCCCAGAATTGACCCTTGTGGGACACCTGTTGTGCAGGGTGCAAAGAAGACATTGAAATGTTTATTCTTAGACACTGAACCCTATTGGAGAGATATGATTTTACCCAATGCAATGCGTCGATGGAAAGATGTTGCTGAGAGACTTTGGACAGGAGGACAGAGGGGTTTATAGTGTTCATGGCCTTTCATAGGGTTAGAAACACAGCACCCACTATGCCCCCTCTGTCCAGGCTAACTAATGCTCTCTGTCAGGTAGCAGCAGACAGCTTTGGTGAAATGATTGCTACAAAAGCCAAATTGCATTGAATATCGAATCAAAGAATGTATGTATTCTGTATTCTGTAAGAATGTAGTGCCATTTAAATACTCTGTTAACTGTTCTTTAATTGTTCTCTCCAGGATTTTTGATACTACAGATTATATACTAATAGACCTGTAGTTGTTTATCTCACTTTTGGCTAACAGATTTGTGAATTGGTGTTTAAGACCAAAATGACGAGTCTGACAGCAGCAGTTAGAGGGCCACAGTTTTTCAATGTAAAGTGAACTGGAGTCGATGGAGCCAGAAGCGTGCCCATGCTCGCTTCATATTAGGAACATGGTGGCTAGCAGGTTAGCCATGTCCATAATATATGTACAGTGTATGGATGTGACATTTGTGATAGAGTCGGCTATTTTAAACAGCCCGTTGTCTGTTGTCTTGGCCCACATCATCAGAGGTATAATACTCCCTACAACATAGCCAGATTGGACAGCACTAAAGTGGAATGGACTCTCCTATCACAGTGTGTGAAGGGTTCATGTCTCCAGGTGTGGGATCTATACTCATGTATTGATTGTTGTAGAGTACATACAACATCAGAACTCTTTTTTTAAAAAGACTCTGATCTTCGTCTTGTTTGTGTGCATTTTTGTTTATGATGAATCAGCACAATAAACAACACAAAAGTGAGTTATCAGGCCAGCTTTTGTCATAAACAATATAACAATATAAATACTACATTTCATGAAGTTATTTTAAAGTACAGTAATACAAGTTCCTACCACTTTCAGATTGATAAATAGAGAGCACCATCACAAAATGATACAACTTTAGAACATATTCTATTGACATTCCCTTTATTGTTCCCTCATTAAGTTTGTCCAGAGTGACCAATGGGCCTTTGAAAATGGAAACGCCCATTTCCCCAGAAATCCTATGGCAACCCCTGACAGAGTCCCTCTCACTCCCATAAGCGTGCTGCTTTTTCACTGTTCAAATAGAGGAACAAGTGTCGGTGTCACTCTGTTCTCTTCTCCTCCTCTGACCCCTGAACAGTCCTTCACTAACGCTAACTCCATGTAGCGCTAGCAAAGACATCATTGATCAAGTGTCAGCCATGTTACCTCTGTGGCTTTGTGGCGTTATAGTCTCACATGGACTGCGCCTCCTGCCAGATCGGCTCTTTTTGTCTCACTTCGGTGGTCATGAAAGCGGCCGAATGTCCAGGCGAGTGTTAGAAGTTCCCATGGCCCCCCATGTGACCTTTAGCCCCCTCCTCTGAATGCCCGAAGAGGAGACCAGAGCTGTGGTCAAGAGCTGGGGTTAAGGCCGGGGCAGCGGGGGTCAGTCTTGGAACATCTGATTTAAACCTCTCCAATATGGCCGCTGTCACAGAGGAGGAGCGCGGAGGAGAGCCAACAGAGAAGCACTTCCAGAAACGCTTTGTGTCCCAAGTATTCAAAGACGATTAAGACGTGAGGCTGCTGATCAATATCCAATGTGTGAGAGGGCAGTGCAGGTCCATAAGAAAGAGACAGAAGTAAACAGAGACAAGGCCTTAAGAGCAGAGGTCAGGACGCAGACTTACCCTCTGCCCAGAGCCTGTTAAATACAACTCTATCACCCCTTCTCCACAATGGTGACGCTAGCACACAAAACCAGCACTAATCCCCCAGTGATCTATGTCAACATGATTGTGTAAGATTAAGTTAACATATCCTTCACTCATCCCTCCTGAACGAAATGTATTCTTGCATTTGACCCATCCACCAATGCCTCTTGAACCACCCTTCAGGAGCAGTGCAGACAGTGTTGCTCCCAGGGTCCCATCTCCAGGTCCTGAGCTCGTCTTGGTCAGAACTATTGTAGCTGGAGGATTTGACCTGTTGTGCATGTTTTGGGTTGATGGCATTAAATGTCTCATATTAATCAAAACGGACTCTCATGAGCTTTCAGCCATGTTAGAACATTGTTACCTCATCAAAAACATGTTTGAGTAGCACTTTATTATTAGTCTGTCTACATCTCCAAAGCTCAAAATCCTCTGTTCCACCTTGTGATGTCATGAAGCGGTAGTTTTTGAGTTAACAGCTCCTTTTAATTTTAGTTCAGTAGAGGCTGTTCTAGGTCTGATGTTATCCAAATGATTGTAGTGAAGGTGTATGGAGTTTAAAAACACAGTGGAGCACTTTCTGTATTTTTGTTGAAGAGCTTAAGTTGAGTTTATGGCAGTGGCTGAAGCTGTACTGTGATATGTGTGAGTTCCTTTGGATGTGTTCATATCACAGGTCCCACTGGTGTGAAAGGGACGATGTACTACAGCTTATTTTAGCATCAATACAGACTTTTCTAAACCAAGACGAAACCAGGTCTAAACTAGGACTAAACGAGGAGTAAACCAGGACAAAACCAGGACAAAAAAAAAGACTAAACCAGGACTAAACCAGGTCTGCAGTTATAGTAGAGGAACGATTATCCCCCTGATATATCCTATATCATCTGTTCCTGGACTTGTCTGTCTGGAGTTTACATGTTTTCTCCCTGTGTCTGTGTGGAGTTTGCCTATTATCTGTGTTTCTGTGTGGAGTTTGCATGTTTTCTCTGTGTGTGTGTATGCGGAGTTTGCATGTTCTCCCTGTGTTTGCACCTATTTTAGCATCAATACAGACTATTTTCTTTTTCTACCGTTGTGACACTTTGACCAATCAGCGTGGAGTATTTGTTTGACCATCCCGACAGGTCCAGCTCTCGTCTTGATAATGTGTGTAACTGTATTCAGAGCACTGCACAGACGAGGACACTGTGATTCAGGTTAAAAGATAAAAGATCCACTGATGTTTGGCCCATCGCTGTCACATTATCCACGGCCCTCACGTTCTGACGGGCAGTGGGAGGGAGAGATCCACCCGGAGGAGGACAGGAAGAGGACAGGAGGGAGAGGAAGAGTGGACACAGGGACATATGGACAAAGCTCAGGGACAGATTGCTTTGTGATTCATGATAATACGCTTGTGTGTAGGTGTGTGTCCCCACTACGGGCCGTAAACAGGATCATCTGCCCGTGTAAGAGCTCACAGTGTGGGGACAAAGCAGAGACCCATCTGAGACTCTGCAGGTTCAATGGGCTCTGCTCCTCAGCTATGACTGCTATGCACCAGCAGCACAGCAGGGGGGGTTTGGTCAGTACAACAGCCCCGAAAGAGAGAGAGGAGGAGGGGGAGGAGAGGAGCAAAAGGATGGAGGAAAAAGAGACCTGAGATGTTTGTCTGGAGACATTGAAACATTTGAATAATGGACTAAACCAGGATTAAACCAAGACTAAAACAGGACTAAAGTAGGACTAAAGTAGAACTAAACCAAGGACTAAACCAAAGACTAAACCCGGACTAAACAGGACAAAAATGAGAAAAAAATGAAGACTAAATCAGGACTCAACCAGATCTAAACCTGGACTAAATAAACCCTGACTTATCAGGTTTACCAAAGTGACATAATCTATAAACCAGGCTTTTGTGAAGTCTCCACAGGGTTTCCCATGTGCGTCACTAAAGGCAGAAAAACTACAGGAGCTTAGTCTGAAACCCTAAGGAATAAACCAGGACTAAACCAGGACTAATCCAAGTGTAAACCAGGTCTACACCAGGACTAAACCAGGTTGAAACTGGGACCAAACCAGTACCAAACCATGACTAAACCAGATCTAAACCAGGTCTGCAGTTATTGTGGAGGAACCATGATCTCCCTGATATTGTCTGTTCCTTGACACAGGTTCATAAAATCACTCCTAACACTGTGTCTGTGTGTGGAGTTTGCATGTTCTCCCTGTGTCTGGGTGGGCTTCCTCTGATTTCCTCCATCATTCTAAAACATCCACAACGGGTCAAATCCTCCAACTTAGGTTGTCTGCACCAAGACTAGCTCAAAATCTGGAAATGGGTCCTTGAGCGCTGTATGGTCTCTGTGTGTTTTGTGTTTCTTTCATTGCTTTTGTCTCTTTCTCTCGGTCATGTGCCTGTGGTCTGTCCACTCTCATCCTTATTTGGCCACTTGACCCTGTTTAAAAGCTTTCAGCCTGCCTCACCTCTCTACCCTCTCCCTTTTCGCTCTCTTCCTCCTCTCTCTCTCCTCCTCTGCTTCTCTCTCTCTGAATAGATCGTATGGGGCCGGTCCACTCTCCCTCTCCTTTTCCTCTCTTCCCGTCTTCCCCTCTTCCTCGTATACAGCCACTTGATCCTCTGTTCAAACCTCGTCTTTGTGTCCTTCAGGTCAAACTCAAGCCTGTTTTTCTCTGCCTCTGTGTGAGACCAGGGCAGACGTCTTCATTAGGTCGACGCTATCAATAAAAGAATTTAAAAAACTTTCTTTCCTTTCCTTTCTTATTTATAACCTTCAATTTTGATTTCAAGAACGTTGAGATTGCATTTATTTTAATATGTCCAAAATCTTCTGTATTTCACAACAAAGTACAGTCTGGAAAGTACAACATCATCACTAGAATCTGTAAGTGGGTCAAATGTTTTGTGTAGTGTAGGTCAGAGCTGGGACTGAACCACAAACACAGCTCCATGGCACAAGTCCAGTGCAGTAGCAGCAGGTCTGTGTTTATGCTTTGATTAAGTTTAAGTGAACTCAGAGTAAACAGAGCCCAACTGTAGCCTGCATTTATGTAACTATAGTCTGCCACTATTAGTTTAAACCAACACAAAAGTAGACGTGTTTTATTATGGTCATTATTGTGGAGTCAGGTCTGTCGTAAACTCTAAAACGTTTATTTGGACAGTCGCAAAACATGTTCAACCCAGTTATTTTTAGGTGTAGATTATTTCAACAAACCTGTGGGAGCGACCTCAGGGAAAGAAGGCCCCTGATTTCATATCTTGATTCACTGACACAATAGTGAAATAAAAATACCAGGATCATGCAAAGCGGGTTAATGAGAACATTTTACGACCAAACTGATTAACTTGACACGAGTAGCTACAGAGAGAGGGACGATTTTTCAATGTAAAGTGAACTGGAGCCAGTCCATGACAAAGATGGCCTCCAGTGAAGTTTTCCTCACATTTGTAAAGTGTTTCATGTTTTTGGTCACACCTGCTGCTCCCTGTCACTGTCTGATCTGTCAGGATTTAGTGATTTCAGTACAAATCTCAATGACATTACAAAGAAAATGATCGGGGACTGTCCCTCTGACTGGAGCTAGTGGGATACTGTTATGCAATAGCCGGTTAGCCAAGTCACTGCCTCTGTCATATCACTTGTCTGTGTTAAGTTGGGTGTAGGTGAGTGAGAACAGGAGCAGTTGTGGAGGTAGAACATTAACAGGGATCAGTAGGGGCTAATGTGACACATGGGCAAGAGGGGAGGGGGTAGAGGGGACGGAGTAGAGGGGGTCCAGCAGACGTAGGTATAGAGGCCAGAGGGCAAGTGCAGCCTTTTAACGGCTTTGGAATAATAAGCTGCTATTTTTAGATTAAATTTTCCAGTAAATGTTCACCCTCCCTCTGACTCATACTTCAGTCTTTTGATGTGGGTGATGGTTCAAACTTCACTCAGACCAATGCATGCTGTTGATGTGTCCTTAGGCAAGACACCTGTGGCAAAATCAGGTATTCTGTAAAATTTAAACTCTAAGCAGGGTCAAATACAGTGGACAAATTTCTCAACGGGGCAATAAAGTGTACCTTAAAGGTTCTATATTACACAAAATGGACTCTGTTATAATGTTGCCTCCTCAAAAACAGACTTGGAGTTGTGTTTTGTTTCATTCACACATGTTTGAGTAACCCCTAATATTAATGAAGCCTGAAATTGGCCCTCTAACCTTTAATTGTTTGCTTCATAATTCAGTAGTTATTTGGATCACTACTTTTTCCAAACATATATATATATTTAAGTCGAGTCTGTTAAATCTACTCTAAATGAAGCTATATCAGCTATAAAATAAAAGCATATCCATCATGGCCGCCCCTAAGCTCCTTGTTAACAGCACATTTACACACTTAACACTGTGTCCACTTTCTTTGTCCCCTAAGTCCATTATCATCATCCTCTTTCACCCCTCTCTCTTCTCTTTCACCTTTGTACCTCCTGAATGGACGGGCCCAAATTAACCTCGAGCTGTGGACCTCACCTCCCTCCTCCTCCGCACTTGCACTTTTCAGCAGAATCACCTCTCATTCAAACAGGACAATGCAGCGCACGCGTCGGCCATCTTGGGAAGGTCCGACGGCACTGACCGCCTCCTCTCTCCAGCGCATTATTCATCTCTCTGTTTACTCTGCACTTGGGTTCAAGCACCACTCTACAGGACAGCTTCCACTGCGGAGGGGTATGAAACAGACAGCGATTGTCAGATAGGGTCAGAGTGCAGGATGTGAGGCGCAGGTTTGAACATGTTAAACATTTAAACGAGAGAGACTGCGAGACTGGACAAAAGTGAAGACCTGCACCTGCTGTCCACAACACTGCACCAAGACATTTCAAATCTATTGATACAAATCTATTGCAGCTGATGTCATTAACATTCCCTGAGGGTGTGATGCTAACTGTACGCACTGCTCTGTCTGAGGTTTTGTTACTCAAGTGAGGCTGTAATCTGAGTTTTGTTTCAACACAATCTGACCAGAAAGAGCCTTGTAGTTTGTACTACAACAGGTGAGCTGATTTGTACTGTTAAACAAGACTCCTATGCATAAAATTACAGCAACAAGCTAGCTAGCGTTAGCCAACAGTTTTTGAGTTAGTAACGCTCGTATTGATCACAAGCTTTTGAACATGTGTTGTTAATAACCATTTATTGACAGTGTTTGCTAATATGTGCACTGTGTCACCATTATTACTGCTGAACATTCTGCCCTAGACATACATGTAGAACACCCCCAGCATGATGTCACAAGTATCAATATGTAAATAATGATCGGTAACACTTCATTAAAGAGGGGTATTATGTGAAATCTATTTTTTTGGTCCAGTCTATCATATTATGAAATTGTTCCCTCATTAAAATCACACCTGAAGAGGTTTTAGATGTCATCCATGCAGGTTTGAGTTTGAGTAATCTACTGTAAACTGATTCTGTACAAGGCTCTGCCCACAAGCCTATGTCACCCATGCTCCCACACGACAATTCTCCACAAATATACAAAAACATGATACAAAGCTGGACACAGCAACTCGACAAATCGGATGTGATGTGCAGTAGTTTCATAAGTGGGATGATGTGTTAGTGCTCTGAAGGAAGAGTGACTTAGCGTGGAGAGCAAAGGGAGGGGAGACTGTGAAACTTATAAAACATGTTAATATGTGGTTTTCTGTAAATATAGCATTTTTAAAACATGGTGACAAAAGATGGTGATCTAAATATATTTAGTGTTAGTAGTTGATGCATCATAGAGGTAAAATACCCCTCTTTAATACCCCATAGAAGTAAAATACCCCTCTTTACCCCTGCCCACTCACAGTATGTCACTGCGTATAGTACATATTCTTTTGAACTGTACTGTGAAGGACTGCAGAGACAAAGTTCTAATCTAAAGCCAATATTTGATCATTACTAATGGCCGAGCTGAATCCTTCCTCTTGTATCTGGAGTCATTAATATTCTTGACAGCGTTGGACAAGTGCTCGCCATATGCCCCGCTCTCAGCCTCCTCTCTCTCATACATATACACCAAATATCTGCAGTTTGATCAAACAGTTGGATGAGTTTGTTTAAAATAAAAGCCTCTTGAACTCATAAAGGCCTGTCTCTGCACAGTCTGTCAGTCATTAACATGTGTGGACATTTCTCTTTTATCACCAAAGAGTAGCCTACCTGTTTACTCTGCCTTTTCCTCATTGGCCGCACTAAAAGACCGTGGCTGTCACTTGTACTTAGGTAATATTATTGTGAGGTGAGAGAGAAGGAGAAAACTAAGGCCACACCATGCCACTTTTTAGATCAAATAAAACCAAAAATAGATTTTTTGTGCAATAAAAACATCTATTTGCATGAAGAATGTTCTAAAGTATGGCTTTAACTTTTTAACCAGGAACACCTCAATGCAGTTTCATGTTGAGGAGAGTCCTGGCCCCATAAGGAACCTAAGGAGCATGTTTTGGCCTAAGTGAGTGTGACGGAACCCATAGCGTTTGGCTCCAGTCAAATGAAGCTCATCGAGGCTAGAGCAGTTATAGGGGTGAATTTGGAGCAGTTCCAATCGCGAGTATCATAGCAACCAAAGAGCCAATCCGGAGCGAGACTGTTGAAGGTAACACCCCTTCCTGCCCACACCACTGGTTTAGTAGGGAGTGAGTGCTTTGTAACACTGTCAATCAAACCTGTTGCTAACGCTAGTGGGAGCTGTGTCGGGGAAAAAAGGCCCCTGATTTGTCTGTTATTAATGTTCATATCTTGATTTAGAGACAAAATAATGAAATAAAAACACCAGGATCATGTAGAGTGGACAATTTAAGACCAAAATGATGAGGCTCTCTCCGGCAGATACAGAGAGAGGGGCCACATTTTTTCAATCAAAGCCAAAGTCGATGGAGCCGGAAACACGCCCATGCTCACTTTGGAATGCAGCAGCTAGCTAGTTAGCTATGTCCATTTATATTTACAGTTTGTGGATGTAGGGGAAGGTAACCGCTGAGCCACTGTCATCTGAGAAAATCTTCATATCTGACGATATGAAATAATTTGAGTGTTGCCATCTTTGGTCATCAGTTTTAGCACGTGAGCAGGTCTTTGTTTGAGTTAAAGCAGTTCTTTATGATTTTTTTTTTTTTTCTATATTAAACTTGTGTTCAGGTCCTCCACTCTTGTTTTAATGTTATATAAATGTGATTCCTCGATGGATATGACTTTATTCTGACCTGTGACTGTGGGCCTATTCACTAAAGGTGTCAGAGATCCAGTATTTGACCTGCTGCTGTAGCCGAAAACACAGATTTGCCCATACAGATATTCAACTTTTAAAGGACCCATGTTACACTATTTTCTGATGTATGTTATAATGTTGTTTCCTCATCACAAACAGACCTGGAGTTGTGTTTTATTTCACTGGCACATGTTTAACACACAAATGTTGTATATTTAGGCTGAGTTCTTCTCTCAAACAGGAAACACTTGTGATGTCATCATGTGGTAATACAGGAAGTGGTCCACTGTGTTTTTAAACTCCATACATTTTCACTAGAATCATTTGCATAATTTCAGCCCTGAAATGGCTGATCTCTACTGAACAAAAGGTAAAAGAGCTGTTAACTTGAAAACTACCACTTCATGACATCACAAGGTGGAACCGCATTTTGAGCTTTGGAGATGTAGACAGAGTAATAAAGCAGGATTACTCAAATATATGTGAATGAACAAAACACCACACCATGTCTGTTTTTGAGGAGGTAATAACATTATAACATGATTTAAAGCATAATAAATCTGTCTTAAGTTGAAGTAAAGCAAATAACCAAATGTATTTGTCTGGGATATAAAATAATTGCTTATATTTGTGTAAAAACATACTGCTATATAACATTTCTATTTCCATTGTTCCACATCAGTCTTTTCAAAACTGTGGACACACTGGGACTGACATGACACAGAGACATGGGGCAGAGCAGAAAAAACATCGGTGCCAAATATCGTCAATTTTCCCCCATGTCGATACTGATATCTGTCAATACTGATATCTGTGAACTGGTCGATCTCGATATTTAATACTCAATGATTTAATACTGCCGTGTCTCTATGACCCAGACCAGAGGATTGTATCTGTGTATCTTGGATCATCATGTCTGATAACCCCTGTCTCCTCTGTGTGTCCTCAGGTGGCTCTGTCGCTCGTCCAAGTGTGAACACAGCCCTCTCTCTGCCTTTGTGCCTATGAGCAACGCGCCAAATGACACAGGACCCTCAAACATTTGCAGTAGATAAGAGCGGGAGAGTGCAGCTGGATGGTGTTTGCTTTAGCGTGGCGGGCTCCCAGGCGCAGCCCCTCTGGTCTCTGAACAAACTGCACAAGACACTCCCAGTGTTTATGTGGCTCTCAAATCATCTGCAAACAACTCCCTCACTTTCCCAGAACAATCATAACTTTATATTTATTTATAGTCGTTCACCTGTACATGCATGTCTTTGAACCCGCAACCTCCAGGAGACGAGATAACCACTCTACTGCAGTCACACGAAGGACACACGCTCCACTCAGGGAGATTGAGAGTCGAACCCACAACCTCCTGACTGAGAGATGGAGAGGGGATAACCACTCTGCCGCAGTAATACACTAATTTCAGAGAGATCAGAACTTGAACCCACAATCTCCATAATGAGAGGAGGAGACAGGATAACCACTCTGCCACAGTAACACACTCCATTCAAAGAGATTGGAAGTCGAACCCACAACCTCCTTAATGAGAGGAGGAGATAGGAAAACCACTCTGCCACAGTCATGCAGGGCAGATATGCACACTCCACTCAGAGACTGGAAGTCAAACCCACAACCTTCTGGTGAGAGAAGAAGATAGGATAACCATAGCAGCACACCTGTACATACATATACGCAACCTACAGGAGACGAGATAACCACTCTGCCACAGTCACACAGGGAGGACAAATGCTCCACTCAGAGAGATAGGGAGTCAAACCCACAACCTCCTTATAGAGAGGAGGAGATAGGATAACGACTCTGCCACAGTGCATCCATTCAGAGAGATCAGGAGTCAAACCTACAACCTCCTGACTGAGAGAAGGAGAGGGGATAACCACTCTGCCGCAGTGATACACAAATTTCAGAGAGATCGGGACTTGAACCCACAACCTCCTTACCAAGAGGAGGAGGAGACAGGATAACTACTTTGCCACAGTCACACAGGGAGGACATGCACACTCCACTCAGAGAGATCGGGAGTTAAACCCACAACCTCCTGGTGAGAGGTAGGAGATGGAATAACCACATATATGTCTTTGAACCCGCAACCTCCAGGAGATGGGATAACCACTCTGCCGCAATCACACAGGAAGGACACACACTCAACTCAGAGAGATCGGGAGTCAAACTCACACCCTCCTTACCAAGAGAAGGATAAGGGCTAACCACTCTCCTGCAGTAACTCCAGACTCTCTAAGTATGTGTGTATTCAGATGTATACTTTGTGAAATACTTAGTGAAATACTTGCCATACTTTCTCAGCAGAGTACTTCAGGTCGCGGCCCGGTGAAAGGACTCAGAGTTTGTGTTGGAGTTAATTGAGGAACAGAGGATGATCTTATTGTGGGCCCTGAACAAAACTCCAGTTCTCCTCGTGCTCCGGGCCCCAGCTCCTGCCAATCAATTTGTTTAACTCTGCGGGCGAGGGGGGGCTCCACCGGCCCCCGCCCCCCAACAAAGGGCCCCATATGCCCCTCACAGCACGGACGCATGGGGCCGGGAGAGAGGGGGGAGAGAGGGGGAGAGAGTGGGAGAGGGAGGGACAGGGGGGAGAGAGGGAAGGGGAGGGGGGCGGAGAAAGAGGAGAGAGAGAGGAGAGAGAGGGATGAGGGGTGAAAGAGGAGAGAGGGAGGAGAGAGAGGGAGGGAGTGGGAGGAGGAGGGAGGAGAGGGGGGAGAGGGAAGGAGAGTGGGTGTGTGTGTGGGGGGGAGTGAAAGAGGAGAGAGAGAGGGAGAGAGAGGGACGAGGGGTGAAAGAGGAGCGAGAGAGAGGGAGGAGGAGGGAGAGAGAGGGAGGGAGGGGGGAGGAGGAGTTGGGAGAGGTGAAAGAGGAGAGAAACGGAGGTGGGGGAGTGAAAGAGGAAAGAGAGGGAGAGAGGGGGAGAGGGGTGGAGGAGGAGGGAGGAGAGGTGAGAGAGGAGAGCGAGAGGAGAGAGATGGATGAGGGGTGAAAGAGGAGAGAGGGAGGAGAGAGAGGGAGGGAGTGGGAGGAGGAGGGAGGAGAGGTGAAAGAGGAGAGAGAGGGAGTGAGAGGGACGAGGGGTGAAAGAGGAGCGAGAGAGAGGGAGAGGGACGAGGGGTGAAAGAGGAGCGAGAGAGAGGGAGGAGGAGGGAGAGAGAGGGAGGGAGGGGGGAGGAGGAGTTGGGAGAGGTGAAAGAGGAGAGAAAGGGAGGTGGGGGAGTGAAAGAGGAAAGAGAGGGAGAGAGAAGGGAGAAGGGGTGAAAGAGGAGAGAGGGAGGGAGATGGGAGGAGGAATGAAAGAGGAGAGAGAGGGAGGGAGGAGGGAGAGAGGGAGAGGGGGATGAAAGAGGAGAGAGAGAGAGAGAGAGAGAGAGAGAGAGAGAGAGAGAGAGAGAGAGAGAGAGAGAGAGAAAGGGAAGGTGGGAGAGGGAGGGAAAGGGAGATGAGAGGAAGGGTGAAAGAGGAGCAAGAGAGAGGGAGGGGGAGAGGGAGAGCGTGGGAAATGGGAGGGAGGTGAAAGAGGAGAGAGAGAGGGAGTGGGAGATGGGATTTGGTGAAACAGGAGAGAGAGGGGGAGGGAGAGAGAAAGAGACAGAGAGGGAGGGAAGGTGGGATAGGGAGGGAGGGAGAGAGAGGGAGATGGGAGAGGTTGAAAGAGGAGAAGGGAGATGGGAGGGGATGATGGGGGAGAGGGAGGGAGAGGGAGATGAGAGAGCTTGAAAGACGAGAGGGGAGAGGGAGATGGTAGGGATTGATGGGGTAAGAGAGGGAGATGGAGAGAGGGAGATAAAAGGGGAGAAGAGGGAGAGATGAGGGGGAGAGGAACAGACAGAGGTGAGGAGATGAACAAGAAGAGAAAGAAAAAAGGAAGAGAGAAAGAAGGAGGGATAGGAAAATGGGAGGGGGTGAAGGGGGTGAAAGAGGAGAGGGGGGGTGAGAGAGAGAGATATGAGAGGGGAGAGGAAGAAAGTGAGAGAAGGAATCGGGTGAGAGGGTGAACAAGGAGAAGGAGAGGTGGAGAGAGGGGAGAGGTGTTTAGAGGTTGAGAGGGAGAAGAGAGGGAGACGGGGGTGGAAGGGAAAGGAGCGAGAGAGAGACCTGGAGGGATTGTACAGTGGAAGAAAGGGAGAGAGAGGTGAAGAGCTGGATGGTTGAAAGATGAGAGGGAGCTAGAGAGAGAAGAAGAAGGGAGGGGTGTTGAGAAAGGATGAAAGAGTGAGGGGAGTGTAGAGAAAGAAAGAGGGATAGAGAGGAGGGGTGGAGATGATGTCAGTCACAGAGCTGAGCTCGAACTCTCCCCAGGAGCCAGAATAAAACATGAGGGAAATCAGATTACACCGAGTTTAACAGACACATTAACAGGATTATCAGATCATAATCAGATTACAACAGGAGCAGGAGAGTGAACAAGACGGATTACTCCACCAGGGAGCCACAGTCCAGTCCAAGTTTAGTTAGTTAGTTGTTGTTTTTTTTTTTAAAGAAATAATAGATATTTAAAAAAAAAAAAAAAAAAAAAAAAAAGGTTCAGGTGCAGAGTCATCCCTGGTGCTCACATTCAGACTGTGATGATGTCAAACTCATGATGAGGCAACAGACATTTTTCCCTGTGATCACATTGAATTTCACCGTGAAATATCCAAAAGGTAAATTCACAAATGTTGAACCTGATCATTTCTATTAGTGACTGAACTAAGAACTCACTGTGTTACAACAGAAACCTGCATTTGAACAACACTTTTAGCTGCTCCGTCTGTCTTAAAGAGGGGGTATTCTGCAAAATAGATTTTTCAGCTTTTTACCATATTATAATGTTCCTCCATCAAAAATATGTCTGAAAAAGTCTTGGATGTCATCCATACATGTTTGAGTAATCTTTTGATCTCTCCTGGGCCCTATTCAAACCCTCCTGATGGTTAACAGTACAATCCCAGCACTCTGAAGGAGGAGTGACTTAGCACGGGGAGCAAGGGGAGCATCAAAAACAAAACTTTTGAATCTGTTGTTTTGGGGGAATATTTAATAGCCCATAGAAGTAAAATGCCCCCTCTTTAATATAATAATCATAGAAACAGTACAAGAATAAATATAGGTCTAAATCAGACATGGGCAAACTACGGCGCAAGGGCCACACAGGGCCCTTTGGTTTTAGTAATCTGGCCCGCCAAACTTATAAAGTTTTTATACTAAAATAGATAAATTGTTTAATTTACCTTTTCTACAAGTTGATGATCTTTTGGCACTTGATAAAACTGAATGTGAGTTCTTCTCCTCTTTTTTAATTGAAATTGAATAAATGTATTATTAATTTAATTAATGCACCTTGAAAACTATTTGTACAATGAGTCTTGCATATTCATGCTTTGCTACATGTTACAGGCCAAATCACTAATGTAATATATACATACATATATCCTAACCTTTAGAGCCCATTATGGCCTGTGTGTCAAAAAGTCTAAATAAATCTTTGTTGTTGCCAGAAAATTCCAGATCACCTTCTATTTTACAGACTGCATTTTTAATTAAACACAGTCTGAACAAATCCATCTGGAAGCCTCAAAAATAATCTATGTCATTTATCTTTATCCCCAATTAGAGTCTATGATATTTCTCCGTTTCCCCTTCAGATTAGCACAATCCAATTAGCGCGTTATCTTGGTTAGCGTGTAGCATCGATAGCCTTAGCAGGAGCAGATTTATCAGGATTTAGGAGCATCGCTGAAGTTCTAATCTGTAAAATAGTTAGTTTGTTGAAATGTCACATTGTTCTAATCTCCCTGCTCTCTGCTTTAATCTGATTGAGTCTATAATCCCCGAGAGTGCTGGTCCCGCCCCCGAGCTGCTGTGATTGGCTGAGAGCGGGACAAGCTTCTTACTGTAGAGTCTGCCCTCGGGGAACAACAATATGGCCGCGTTTGTGGAGGCTCAAACTGTGAGACTGTGAGAGTTTGTGAATCTGAGGTTACTCTGTTTACAGCACATTTCAAAAACACAGTATTGTCTCATTTAGGAAAGATTTGCCCAGACACCCCTTTGTGACCTCATTAGTGTAAAACAGATTAGGCTACTCATGTTACTACAACACAGTTCGCATTATTAGATTTAAGGAAAAAAAAAAAAAAAAGGATTCAGAGTTTGGCCTTTTTTTAGCTTTCAACTTTTTCTTCCTGGTTGCAAGAACTTCTATAACTGTTACTATAGCAACCATGTAGTACACTGCAACAAAACTCCTAATGTAAACAGAAATTAATTATATGACAGATTAGAAAACATTTTGTTCAAACATGTTTAAAGTCTCAGAAAAATGTGCTTCTTGTGTAAATTGTTCCGAACTTTTGGATGTGTGCTCAGATTCAGGGATGTGATGATGTCATACTCTCAGACGGGGGACGAGACATTATATTACTATAATATATACTATAATATACTATAGTACTGATCATTTCTGCTAGTGACTATAACAAAGATCTCACTGTATTACAATTACAAAAAAAACAAAAACTTAAATCTGAACAATATTTACATTTTATTGTTCTATAGAAAGCCATGATGTCATCTGAAACAACAACAGAATTCTCCCAGTGTGATGTCATCAGTGTGCGACTCTACTTACTGTAACCTTCACATATTTCAAACTTTTCCTCACAAACTGCTACTTGATCAGTGTCAAACTATAATTTATATTTATAGCAGGTGTAATTTCACCAAATGAGAGAATGATCCAAACATCACACACACTTAAAGGGCCCAAATTAATTTAAAGGGCCCATATTACACCATTCTCTGATCTCTGCTCTAATGTTGTTTCCTCATCACAAACAGACCTGGAGTTGTTTTTTGTCTCATTCACACATGTTTAATACACAAACCTTGCAGATTTAGACTGTGTTCTTCTTCTCTCAAACTGAAAACACTCTGTTCCATCTTGTGATGTCATCATGTGGTGGTACAGAAAGTGCTCCTTTGTGTTTTTAAACTCCACACACCTTCATTAGAATCAACAGATAATTTCTGCCCTAACTGCTGAGCTCTACGAAAAGTAAAAGGAGCTGTTAATTTGAAAACTACCACTTTGTGACATCACAAGGTGGAACACAGCATTTTCAGTTTTCACTGATTTCACAGATTTTTATGATAATTTTTAAAACAGCAATAAGGCAAAGCAAGTTTATCTGTCTAGCACAATCGGTACACAAAGTAATTCAAAGTACTTTACAGAATAAGACAGACATTAAAATCACAACAAAACAAAAACAAAAAACAAAACAAAAGAAGCACTTCCCTCTTCTCTCTCTCATTTGAGCGTAGCATATTTGATACTTTTTTTAAATAAAGAACAGAGGGGTACAAAGGGGATACTGACAAAAAAGGCTGTCCTGGGCCATTTTTTGCCACTTCAACAGAAAGGGGCCAAACATTTCTTTGAAAGTCTGAGGTTTAAGTCTGAGAAGCAAAAATTCACAATTATCTTTTTATAACTTTTTTTAAAAATCAAGCTCAACATAATTCACAATATTATCAGCATTTTAATAACCTGCACCATTTATACAAACTTTTTATGAAAAAAACCCAACAAAATTTACAAGCCCAATAAAACCAAGCACCCAGAATTCACTTTGAGACCCACAATCCCATAAGCAAACATGCAGTTATACATAAATAAGTAATGTTTATCTTCTGTTTCAGGAATATGACGACTATGGGCTTTATCTATCACCATAGAGACAAGCAGTCGACACCACCAGGCCAACTTACAGGTCAGATCTGTGGCGAGTCGAGCCCACTCACACTAAGGGCTGAGTCACACCTGAAAATCTGCAATAATAAAATATAAGACTTTCCATGGTGCTGTCTTTACTGTTGTCATGACAACAGGAGCATGCCTTGTGAACCCGGAGCGTAGAGGAGCTGTAAATTTAAATTTTATGCTGTATTTTAAGGGTTTGCAGTTATTTTGTTTGGAGGCCGAACTTTGGTCATTTGACTCATGATGGAAGCCACAACAGCACAATCCTCCACTTTATTGTAGTTTATTTTCTCTGGGCCCTCACATTTGGGTTCTTCTCCCTCACTTTCACTCCTAGTGATCAAACATGTGTTACTTTCTAAATTTGGTCCAAAAGTCCAAACCTCCCCGTTCACACTGCACAGGACCAGACTGTGGTCTGGACTGAGACTGCTTCTTTTTCCTGGACCAATGGACCTGCTGTTTCAAAGAGGACAGTCCAAAAGTTCAGACCAAAGAACAAGAGTGAAAGCACCTGAGGAAATGTGAATGTTTTTCATGGTATTTTTGAGCCATAAAAGAACAACTATAAATAATACTGTGGAACATTCTAGGTAGAGCAATAACATCTCCACAGAGAAAAGCAGGAGGCAGACCCCCCCATTAAGCTCCAGAGTGTAGCTTAAACTCTATGAGTTTGAACAGTTGAGTCTCAGGAGGTCTCTGTTCATGTGTGCTGTTGGAGCGCCCTCTGTTGCACCACAGTCAAACTGCAGCTCTCTTTAAGTCACATGGAACAGACGATACTCAGACATTTATGTTTCTATGAGTTTAGACTTTACTGAACCTAAGGATTAAACATAACAAGGTTTAGTATTTATAACACATGAGCATCATTTCAACTGCAAATACACTTATTAAAATTATTATTTATGTGTGCAAATCTTATGAAGTACTTATCTCACTGTAGTACTTTAAATGTGGAGAGTTAAATATCGTGTCTGTTTGTTTCACTCACTGTTACTTTGAGTTTAAAACACAACAGAACTTTAGGACAATCAAACAATCACTTTTCCATCAGTGAACAGGAACAAAAGAAATGTCAGGGAAGATTAGAGAGAGAAAAAGACAGAGGAGGAGGAGAGAGGGGGGTGGGAAGAGGGAGAGAGAGAGGGGGGCAGAAAGAGGGAGAGGGGGGGCAGAAAGAGGGAGAGAGAGAGGGAGGAGAGAGAGGGTGTGGAGAGGCAGAGAAAGAGGGAGAGAGCAAGGAGGAGAGATGGGTGGGGAGAGAAAGAGGGGTGGAAGGAGGGAGACAGCAAGGGAGAGAGGAGGGTGGAGAGAGGGGGAGAGCAAGGAGGAGAACGAGGGGGTGGTGAGAGGGGAAGAGAGAGGGAGAGAGAGAGAGCGAGAAAAATGAGAGAAAAGAAGACAGGGAGAGGAGTGACAAGCAGAGGGGAGGAGAGTAGGAGAAAGATGGAGATGAAAAACAGGAGAGAAGATTTTCAGAGGGAAGGGAGGGAAGGAGGGAGGGGGCAGAGGAGAGGGAAAGATGGAGGAGGAGAAAGGGATGAGGAAGAAGGAGCGAGGGAGAGCGAGAAAGAAAAGAAAAGACAGAAAAATGGGGAGAAATTAGAGAAGGAGGATATGAGGTGGAGGAGAGTGAGAAAGACAGGGAAGAAAGAGGGAAAAAGCGAGAGATAGAGAGAGGGCTGGTGAAAGAGAGAGAAAAAAGAGATGGCTTAGAGAGAGGGTGGTGAGACAGAAAGCGAGGAAAGAAAGAGGGTAGGAAAGAAGGGGGAAGAGAGAGGGAGAGAACAAAAAGAGAGAGTGAAAGAGAGGAGGAGAGATGAAGAAAAGAGAAGAGGAAGGTTGACAGACAGGATGAAAAAAAAGGAGAGATAAAAGAGAGATAAACAAAGAGAAAGGGGGAGGGAAAGAGAGGAAGAAGAGGGAGAAAGAAAGAAGAGAGGTGGGTCAGTTCAGGGAGAGAGAGAAGCAGAGGGAGGGAGGAAGAGAAGAGAGGGAGGGAGGGGTGGAGCAGGAGCGGTTAAACCAGCCCAACGGATCAGAAGAGTGTGTCAGTATTTTCTCTGTGGAGTCTTTTCACTTGGACAGACTCAGTTCAAATCAGGAGGAGAGATGAGCCAGCGCCCCCTACAGGAACCTCATATATTCTGGCTGTAGTCGTCTGTACAGAATCTTAAAGGAGAGAGTCTGTCTAATTCTGTCCATGCTGCTGCTCTGAGCTCAACCGCACTGTTAGCGCCACTACTTCCTGTCCAATTTTATCTTAGTTTTATTACTAAAATGAATAAATATTTAAAGATGAGGCAGTGGACAGAGCTGCAGGTGGGTTAGAGGTCAGAGGTCAGGGGGATAGGGTCAGACAGTGGACAGGGAGCTGCAGGTGGATGTTAAACACTTCACAAATAAAATGAATAAAAGAGACATGTTCGTGTATCAAATCATCATGTATTTATTTGAATTTATTTGAATTCATATGAAGCTCATCGCGGATAGAGCAGTTATAGGGGCCAATAAGGAGCTGAGTTACATCTTTGGAATTCCCACCACGAGTGTCATAGCAACCAAAGAGCCAATCCGGAGTGAGGCTGTTAATGCTTTTTCCTGCCTGCACCACTGGTTTAGCAGGGAGCGGGTGCTTAGCAACACTGTCAATCAAACCTGTTACCAACACTAATGTAAGTGACCTCGAGGAAAGATTGGTCTGTTATTAATGTACAAATCTTTATTTACCGACACAATAGTGAAATAAAAACACCAGGATCATGTAGAGTGGGTGAATACAAACATTTTAAGACCAAAATGACGAGTCTGACAGCAGCAGTTACAGAGAGAGGGGCGACTGTTTTTCAGTTGGAGCCAGAGTCGATGGAGCAGAAGTGCACCCATGATCACTTCCTATTTGGAACGCGCTGGCTAGCAGGTTAGCTATGTCCATTTATATACAAAGACTATGGTTTAGAAAGAGAGATGTTTGTGTCTCAATGCTAAGGCTAATGATAATTTGGAAGCATAATGAATATTAAAACTATACCACAAACTGAAATATTTTACATATAAAAAACAATTTGGTCTTTATTTGAATAGGTTGTTCATTTTATATTTTACGCTTTTCATAAAAGTTAGCATAAACTTAGAGACACAGCGAGCTAGCTAGCATGCTGCACACATTATTTGGATCACTATTTTACTTATTAAGTTATAGTCTTGTATCCTTACTTTTATTTACTTACTTTTTTAGATCAGGAATCCAACCCACAACCTCCTCACTGAGAGGAGACAGGCTAACCACTCTGCCGCAGTAGAGAGGACAGAGCAGAGATGCTAACTTGAGCTGACAGATGAACTCGGGGAATGGACCACGCGACTGCAGAGGGAGGACGGCGACAACGGAAAATCAAACTGAATTGTATTATTTGAGATTTTTGGACGTAAGGATTGGGATAAGGGACAAACTTGGAGATGTGAATGTGTTGAGATCATTCGTGGAATGATTTTTACAAACATGAACAGCCAGAAGGAGGCGGCCTGTGTGAACACATGGGTTTGATGGTAAGCGTGCTAACAATGCTATCATTAAAGCTGCACTGTGTAACTTTTATGCTGGCGGTCTGCTAGCTGCCTGTCGCCATGGAGATGTTGTCTGAAAAGTTCCACATTAGAGTATAATTACCTATCTTGCATTTATTGAATTGTATTTTTATTGCAAAACGAATATTCTTATTGCGAACAGAGGAAGAGATCTGACCTCTTAACTTGCCGTAGTGCTGTCTCGTGCTTGTCGCCATGGAGATAGCCAAGTTTAATGCCATACTGTTGAGCCTTTCCATGGCGATCCAAATCCAAATGGATTCATGAGAAAAGTTGTGTAGTGCTGCTTTCATAAAATGTGTTGTTGCTTTGCAGGAGTAGATGAAGTACTCTGTGTTGTTACTTAAGTAAAAGTAAAGATACAGAGGGAAAAAGTTACTCAAGTAAGTATCACATGAAAAAAATCTACTTAGGTAAAAGTATTTAAGTACCTGTTTAAAAATGTACTTTAAGAGTAGAAAGTAAAAGTTGCTCTCTATATTTTTTGTATAAAATTTATGGAGATAAGTTGCTTTGTTGATGACATTTGACAGGCACATGGTCAGAGAAGAGAGGGAGAGAAAGAGGGAGAGGGACGTGAAAGAGGAGTGGGAGAGGGAGGGGAGGGAGTTGGAAGGTGGGGGGGGGAGAGGAGACGGAAAAAAGGGATAGAGGGCTGGTAGAGGGAGGATAGAGGGAGGATACAGGGATATAAAATGGTAGAGAGAAAGAAAAAGGGAGAAAATAGAGGGGAAAAAGGGTGGGGGCGGGGGGATAAGGAAAGGAGAGAGAGAAGAAGGGAGTGTAGTGAGGTAAAGGAGGGGGTTAACAGAGAGAGAGAGAGATGGAGGGAAAGAGAATATTAGAGAGAGAGGGGAGAGAGTAAAGATTAAAAGCACTGTCCCGTGTTTGGTCCTGTTGAGTCCAGACCTCCAGCTGAGCTCCATGTCTCGGGCGTCGCTCTCCTCGTCTCTGCCCCGCTCTGGGCTCCCTCGGGCAGGTACAGGGCTCCAGAAGAGCCCCCTGCTGCAGAGGGACTTCCAGGGGAACCGCTCGTGCATGCTGCGCATCGGAGAGAGACTGATGAGGGCTGGCAGCGAGGGCAATCTAGTCCAGAGACCGGGACTGGATCAGAGACCAGGACTGGACCAGAGACCAAACCTGGACCCAAACGGACCTCTGCAGCCAGAGCACAAAGCAGCCAAAGGTCAGACAAGTTTAAGTTTTCATGTTTTTTACAGCCACACCACAATGACACTGTGTGCTGTTAGTATGAGCTGGTAATGATAATACTACTCCTGCTGTTTACAATGTACATGTTTGAAAATACATTTTAAAGGTACACTCAGTAACTTTTCTGGTGGAATGTCTGCATGGAGATTCTTTTTCCAGGAATGTTGTACAATTGATACTTTCCAGCTGTTGTCTTCAGCATTCTTTGATGGTATGATGCTAACAGGAGGCACTAATCTGTCTGAGGCTTTGTTAGGCTTTAATCTGGGTTTTATTTTAACACAATTTGACCAGAAAGAGCTGACTTTAGCAGGGACTACAACAGGTGAGCTGATTTGTGCTGTTAAACAAGTCTCTGACACATAACATTACAGTCACGAGCTAGCTAGCATTAGCCAACAGTTTTTCAGTTAGTCACTTTCACCTTTTGTTGAAGAACAGTCCCATGAACACTCAGATTAACCACAGGCTCCTGAAAATGAGTTGTTCAAATCCATTTTGTATTTTTTTTTTCAGATGATCTTAAATAGATAATAGATAATCTTCTTTTGTTTTTGCTAATGTGTGCATCGTGTCATCATGGTAACTACTGAACATTCCGCTCTAAACATTCATGCAGAACACCCCCAGCGTGATGTCAGTGAAAAGAATGAATATCTCTCCATGGAGACAAGCAGTTGAGTTCACTGTTCCAATGTTACACATCAGGTCTGTGGAGAGGTGTATCATGCATGTTTTTAAGGTAATTCTTTGTAGCAATAAATACAAATGTACATGAACAATGACAGATACATTTAAGCCGTTAATCACACTGTGGAACATTCAGATAAAGACAGACAATAGAATGTGATTTTCAGCATTAAATGTTTGTACTTTCTTTTCTATTCCCATGTGTCTTATACCTGTGTAATCCCTCCGTGTCCAGGTAGGTTCCACAGTGGTCCATGGGTATATACTAGTCTATGTGTCTTATACTTGCCCTGATTCAGCTCAAGAATCTGTGTACATGCTGGGATCTCTTGCCTAGTTAGCCGTAGCAGATCCGCGCTTACTTCTGTGCCCTAGAAACCCACTCCCATAGTAACCAGCTAATGCCACAGTGTGTCACCTCTCCTCTCATCCTCCCTTTTCCTAATGTCAGAGCTCCACATTCACAAAGCTAACATCCATCGCGCAGACAGGAGCGAGCATCTATCGTAGAGACAGAGGAGGAGAGGAGCGCTAACCGTCTAAACAAGACAGAAACTGCATGTGAGATCTGAGAAGGAAACAGGAAACGTGCCGTTATTCAAGAGGTTACAGTGTGTTTACCGTGAGTCACAGCGCCCACGGCTACACACCCACTAAAATAAAACTGACGGATTTATACTGATAATTACATTATATAGGGAAAAGGATGTGGAGGAGAGGGACAGAGGGTCAGAGGATGCACAGGAGAGGGGCAGAGAAGAGGATGCACAGGAGAGGGGCAGAGGAGAAGAAGATGCAGAGGAGAGGGTCAGATGGAGCAGAGGAGAAGGGCAGTGGATGCAGAGGGTGAGAGGATACCAAGGAGAGGGTCAGAGGATGCAGAGGGGCAGAGGAAGCAGAGAAGAGGGTCAGGGAAGCAGAGGGGCAGAGGATGCAGAGGAGAGGGGCAGAGGGTCAGAGGATGTAGAGGGGCAGAAGATGCAGAGGAGAGGGTCAGGGGAGCAGAGGGTCAGAGGATGCAGAGGAGAGGGGTAGAGGGTCAGAGGATGTAGAGGGGCAGAAGATGCAGAGGAGAGGGTCAGGGGAGCAGAGGGTCAGAGGATGCAGAGGAGAGGGGTAGAGGGTCAGAGGATGTAGAGGGGCAGAGGGGCAGAGGATGCAGAGGAGAGGGGCAGAGGGGCAGAGGATGTAGAGGGGCAGAGGGTCAGAGGATGTAGAGGGGCAGAGGATGCAGAGGAGAGGGTCAGGGGAGTGGAGGGTCAGAGGATGCAGAGGGGCAGAGGATGCAGAGGAGAGGGGCAGCGGATGCAGAGGGTGAGAGGATACCAAGGAGAGGGTCAGAGGATGCAGAGGGGCAGAGGAAGCAGAGAAGAGGGTCAGGGGAGCAGAGGGTCAGAGGATTCAGAGGATTCAGAGGGTCAGAGGATTCAGAGGGGCAGAGGATGCAGAGGCGAGGGGCAGAGGGTCAGAGGATGCAGTGGAGAGGGTCAGAAGAGCAGAAGGTCAGAGGATGCAAAGGAGATGGTCAGAGGATGCAGACGAGTGGGTCAGTGGATCAGAGGATGCAGAGGAGAGGGTCAGATGAAGTTGATTTGTTTTGAAGCTCTCATTATTTGGATTGGGTTCTGTCTGATCTGTCTGAAGGACGGTTCCATAGATTGTCCAAATGTTCGTCATGGTGATGCAGAGAAAGGAGTTTGGATTTTGATTGAGCTGCGCGTTTCAGTATGAATAACTTCTGCTCATGAAATCCATCCATCCATCCATTTTCTTCCGCTTATCCGGGGCCGGGTCGCGGGGGCAGCAGTCTAAGCAGGGACTCCCAGACTTCCCTCACCCCGGACACGTCCTCCAGCTCCTCCGGTGGGACCCCAAGGCGTTCCCAGGCCAGCCGAGAGACATAGTCCCTCCAGCGTGTCCTGGGTCTTCCCCGGGGCCTCCTCCCGGTGGGACATGCCCAGAACACCTCCCTAGGGAGGCGTCCAGGAGGCATCCTGAGCAGATGCCCGAGCCACCTCAGCTGGTTCCTCTCAACGTGTAGGAGCAGCGGCTCTACTCCGAGCTCCTCCCGTGTGACCGAGCTCCTCACCCTATCCCTAAGGGTGCGCCCGGCCACTCTGCGGAGGAAGCCCATTTCAGCCGCTTGTATCCGCGATCTTGTCCTTTCGGTCATTACCCAAAGCTCATGACCATAGGTGAGGGTAGGAACGTAGATTGACCGGTAAATCGAGAGCTTCGCCTTCCGGCTCAGCTCCTTCTTTACCACAACGGACCGATACAGCGACCGCATCACTGCAGACGCTGCACCGATCCGCCTGTCAATCTCACGCTCCATCCTTCCCTCACTCGTGAACAAGACCCCGAGTTACTTGAACTCCTCCACTTGGGGCAGAGACTCACCACCCACCCGGAGAGAGCAAACCACCTTTTTCCGGTCGAGAACCATGGCCTCGGATTTGGAGGAGCTGATTCTCATCACAGCCGCTTCACACTCGGCTGCAAACCGCCCCAGTGCCTGCTGCAGGTCCTGGCTCGAAGAAGCCATCAGGACAACATCATCTGCAAACAGCAGAGATGAAATCCTGTGGTTCCCAAACCAGGCCCCCTCCGGCCCCTGGCTGCGCCTAGAAATTCTGTCCATAAATATAATGAACAGAACCGGTGACAAAGGGCAGCCCTGGCGGAGTCCAACATGCACTGGGAACAGGTCTGACTTACTGCCGGCAATGCGAACACAGCTCCTGCTCCGGTCATACAGGGACCGGACAGCCCTTAGCAAAGAGCCCCGGACCCCATACTCCCAGAGCACCCCCCAAAGGACACCACGAGGGACACGGTCGAATGCCTTCTCCAGATCCACAAAACACATGTGGACTGGTTGGGCATACTCCCATGAGCCCTCGAGGACCCGATGGAGAGTATAGAGCTGGTCCAGTGTTCCACGACCAGGACGAAAACCACACTGCTCCTCCTGAATCCGAGGTTCGACTATCGGTCGGATTCTCCTCTCCAGCACCCTGGAATAGACCTTACCGGGAAGGCTGAGGAGTGTGATTCCCCTGTAATTGGAACACACCCTCCGGTCCCCCTTCTTATACAGAGGGACCACCACCCCGGTCTGCCATTCCACAGGTACTGTCCCCGACCGCCACGCGATGTTGCAGAGACGTGTCAGCCAAGACAGTCCCACAACATCCAGAGACTTGAGGTACTCAGGACGGATCTCATCCACCCCCGGAGCCTTGCCACCGAGGAGCTTGCCAACCACCTCAGTGACTTCAGCCAGGGTGATGGACGAGTCCGCCCCTGGGTCCCCAGTTTCTGCTTCCTCCTCGGAAGACGTGACAGTGGGATTGAGGAGATCCTCAAAGTATTCCTTCCACCGCCCGACAACATCCCCAGTCGAGGTTAGCAGCTCTCCACCCGCACTGTAAACAGTGTTGGTGAAGCACTGCTTTCCCCTCCTGAGGCGTCGGACGGTTTGCCAGAATCTCTTTGAGGCCGTCCGATAGTCCTCCTCCATGGCCTCCCCGAACTCCTCCCAACCCCGAGTTTTTGCCTCTGTGACTGCCCGAGCCGCGGCACGCTTGGCCTGCCGGTACTCATCAGCTGCCTCAGGAGTCCCACGAGCCTGCTCCTATCGAGCCTGCTCATGAAATATGCTCCTATAATAAACTTTCCATAGTGATTCGAAGTGCTCCTCTGTGTTTTTAAAGAACATTTTGTGTAGTATCTTGTCTCTGGTGAGACACCTCTAGCTGGACGTCTTTGCAATTGAGGTCAGATGCCTCTGACATCTGTCATGGACGTCGTGGACGCACGTTGGAGAAAAATACTTGAATGCTTGTCCAGGGCGTCCATCGTGGTCTGTGAGTGCCTTGGATGTTTTGTTTTCTCTTTGTGATCGATGCAGATCAGTTCACATACAATGTGACACAGGCAAACGGCAACAATGAGACTATCCTCCTTTTTTCTTTTTGTTGCAATGTTTGCGGCTCTTCTCCTTCTTCCAGATGATGATGTCACTATATCACTAGAGCATAGTTTCTGATTGGTTGACACAGCACGTCAAAGTCCAAGGCTTGAGCTTTTTCAAACCTGGCATCTGACTTTGAGCATGTGAACGTTTCAAGATATGGAAATGCGCGCCCCTTCTATAAACTTTTTATGTAAACTCAACGCCTCTGACGCCACGGTCTGAACACAGCATTATTCACATTATTTAACTGTCCTCCCTTAAAATCCGTCACTGAATACTGGTGAGGCTCTGTACCGCCCTCTGCTGGTCACATAAGCATTAGTCAGCCCACACTGCACCACAAATAAACACAAACATGATGGACAGCTGGATTTCTGAGTCCATCCTCCTCTCCAGGCCCTGTCATCTTTCCCTCTCTCCCTCCGTCTCTCTCCCTCTCTCTCCTCCCCCATCTCTCTTCCATCTCTCTCCTCCCTCCCTCTTTCTTCTTTCTCTCCACCATTTTCTTACTCTTTCCCTCTCTCTACATCTCTCACCACTCTCTCCTTTTCTCTCTCTCTCTCTTTCTCTCCCTCTCTCCCCCTCACTCCTCTATCATTCCTCATTCTCTCCATCTTTCTCTGCCCTCCCCCCCATCTTCCTTTCCTCTGCCCTCCTCGGTTCCTTCCGCCCGCTGCCTTCACAGCCTGAGGTCTCTGTTTGGCTCTGCTCTGGTTTGGGTTTATCAGCTGATGGAACATGTTTTCCATAGTTATTTTTACTTTGGGCGGTGCAGAATCACACACATTATGGTAAGTACATGCAAACATCTGCACCGACGAAGAAACCTCATAAACTGACAAATATAGAAACATGAACCTTTGACTCTGCAGAGTTTTAATGAGGCATATCCAAAGGTCAGATACACATGTTTTTTTTTTTTTCCTGATCATTTCTATCAGTGTCAGCCTCCAATATCTGGGAGGGCATCTGACACACCGCAACATCTGGGAGGGCATCTGACACACCACAACATCCGGGAGGTCTTCTAACTCACAGGGATATAGGAGAGTGGGAGGGCATCTGACACACAGGGGATATAGGTTAGTAATGGTATAGCTGGACATATATAGACTCAAATATTGTCCTCGAGGCTGCAATGAACTGAATCAATCACATCTGCTCAGTCACAGAGAGAACGAGAGGAGGAGACGGGAGGAGGAAGAGACAGAGAGAGGTGGAGGAGAGGAAGAAGAGGAGGAGAAGAAGGAGGAAACGAAAGAGGTCACAGAGGTCGTCATGTAGCTGGACATTTGATGATGCCATAATATCGGATGGAGGGCGGAGCCTATGTAACTCTATGGGAGATTCACTGTTTTTGAAAGAAATTATCCTGATTTGGGATCAGCTCCACAAACTTGTTTTTAATCTTATGGTTTAAAGTCCTTTCACCTGATGACAATTATGTGTTTGGGGTTGAATAATGGCTCCACTTTCTGAATCATTACACGGATAGTAACCACAAACCAGGTAGACAGTTACACAACAAACTCCACCTGAGAACTGACCTGTCTCCAGCTCAGGTTAAACTCTACAAGCTAATATTCAGCTTTGGGTCATTAAACAGGGAAAAACCATAGACTGTATATAAAAAAAACAAAAACAAAAGGAAAGAAGTGAAAAAATACAGTTCTACCTACCTCTCTAATGTTATTGTACCTCTGAGCAATATACTTCCCTTGTTTATATTTATGAATGAGCTCTGTATATGTGTGATTAATATTGGTCTGATATGTCTGTAGAGTGGCTGCCACATGTGTCAGTCTGCCCCGGGGCGGGTCTGGTATAGCAGTGTTTGATGACCTTCTCTCTCTCTCTCTGTGTCACAGCGTCTCTGGCCGAGCTCTACGCAAACCCTGAGCTCCTTTTGCTGAGGAAGCACCACTCCACCTCCTCCTCTTCATCCTCCAGACATGTGACAGCCCACAGGTCTCTCCCCAACTCCCCCAGCACCCTGCCCCGCAAACTGCACCAGCCCTCTACCACCACCAAGGGGCAGCAGAGGAACCACGGCAGCGGACTGGAGGAGCTCAGAGAGGTTAGAAACACAACGCCTCTAGACGCCTTGGTATTACTTTTATTCTGTTTTATGGTTTTATTTAGTAAACAGCCGGGGTTGTTAAATGGGGCTGTTATGCTAAATCTTTTTTTTCAGCTTTCTATCATGTTATATCATTATTTGAGTAATCTAGTGATCTCCCGCAGCCTTATTAGCTGTAAGAATCTGTACAAGGCTCCATATTTCATTGCTGTGTTATAAACTGTGGTACGTGAGCTCCTTCAGGTGATCCTTGGACAGCTCCTCGGTTTGTAGGTTTGTCTAATTTTAGTTCATTTCATCCACTTTTTTGTCCTAATTTGGATGTTTTCTTGTTTAGATTTGCAGTGGAAATGATGTAGTCCACTTTTAGACCTGGTTTAGCCCTGGATTAGCCCTGGTCTAATTTGGAAAGCCAAATCTTTTCGTAAATGGCACTTAGGTGGTACACGAACTTCCTCAAACTCGCTCACTTCTTGTCTCTCTGAGCTAGTGTTGTTACCACACTAAGATTTCAAACTTGATTTCGATACTAAGGAGTAGTCTTGATACTCCCTACTGATTCTGATACCACGATGATGATATAAAACACTCTTTCTTTAGACAATAGAATGTGATTTTCCACATTAAATGGTAGTACTTTCTTTCTATCCCCGTGTGTCCTTATATCTGTGTAATCCCTCAGTGTGCAGTAGGTTCATAGTGGTCCATGGGTGTACACTAGTCTATGACTCTTATACTTAGATACAGAGAGACATCATTCTAAAGATATTTGGGAAAGGTTCAAGGTTTGAAAATTTAATTCAATTCCAGATCCAAAATGTACATGCTGTTATTATGTCATTGGGAAAGATATTTCAGTGAACGTTTGAGTGAAGAGTACTGTTATGTGCAGTAAATCCTTTCCATCGTGGAGCTCAACAGTGTCCACCACCTTCCCCAGCTCTGGAAGTCAATTTTCCATTCATTTTTTCCATAGATGTTCTGAAAAAAGATAATATTAAAAGTTTGAAAGTTCAGAGCTACTCAGCTTCGCCATAACAAATGAGCACAAGATCTGTCATTTTATTTAAAACCTGTTTCTGAAACTTTATGAACTACTATGTTATGAAAACATTACACAGAATTTTAAAACAACCGCGTTATGGATATTAATGACCAAATAGCTGGTTAGCCTCTGCTGTGCCTTCAAACCATGGATCTTTTCAAATACCTGATAGGGTTTTGCTGCTTAGAGCTGTCTCGAGTTGGATTAGTGGATATTCATTGGTACGAAAAAATTCCTCCTGCCCAGAGAGAATTTTTCTCATAGAGCACAATGTAATGACAAGCTGCTTTCAGATCATAAACTTTTTGTCAGCTCAAAATCCGTCTGTTGTCTTAAAAAAAATGTTTTCATCGTTAGCTTCAGTCACCCTCTATGTCCGCTCTAGCTAAGCTCAAGCTCTGATTGGTTAGAGCGGTCACATGGTACGACATGAACGAGCATGTGACCGATGTGAACGAACCAAACTCGAGCCAAACTGGGGCTTGAAAAAACTCTTGTTATTTGAATATGTTCTGTAAATAACAGAAAATAAACAACCAATTAAAGTTCAAATTAATTAAAATAAGAGTACCCAATTTTTGTTATATGTAGAATATTTCAGTTTTTGTTTTAATATTTACTATGCCTCAAAATTAGCATTAGCATTAGCACTGAGGCACAAACATGTCTCTTTCTAAACACAGAAGTGTCTCTGGTGAAGTATACATGTGCAGCTCCTTGTCCACTGTCTCATCTTTAAATATTTATTCATTTTAGCGTGACTCTGCAAAAACCTCATAGAGATACAATAGGACAGGAGGTAGTGGCGCTAACAGTGAGGTTGAGGGTACAAATCAAACACAAAAATGTAATAAAACATTTTTGAAAAGTCTAAAATAAACATGAATGTAAAACGTACTTGTCCGTTATTGTGATTGAACTATTATAAGAAGCCCCACCCCTCGGTCAGCTTATCGCGTTCATCTCAGTGTCGCCTTTGTCTCTGCCTCAGGAATTTAACCTGTCCCACTGTCTGTGACGTTTGGATCTAACCCAACAGGATGTGGTCTGTCAGCATTACACAGACTATTCAGTGGTTTGTTTATGTTTACGGTTCATATAATCAGCTCCAGACATCATCCAGTTAAGATAAGAAAAGATAAGATACGATTACAAAACCTTTACCCGTCTCTCTGTGAGAAACCTGAAGTCAGAATAGAAAGTCCCAGGTTAATCAACAATAAATTACTGATCTAGTCCTAGTTTTGGTTTGACTCTTCATTAGCTTTGGTGTTCAGACCTGGTTTAGTCCTGCTTCAATTCCTGGGTTAGTCCTAGTTTAGTTCAGGTTCAGTCTCATTTTATCTCTGGTTCAGTCCTGGTTCAATCCCTGGTTTAGTCCTATTTCAGGCTTGGTTCAGTTCTGTTCAGTCCTGGTTCATCTCTGGTTCTCTGGTTTAGCCCTGATTTACTCCTGGTTCAGTCCTGGTTCAGTCTTGGTTTAGTCCTTGGTCCAACCCTGGTTCAGTCCTGATTTAGTCCTGGTTCAGTCCTGTTTAGCCCCTGGTTCAGTCCTGGCTCAATCTCGGTTCTGTCCTGGTACTGTCCTGGTTTAGTCTTGTTCCGGTTCTGTTTAGTTCTGGCTCAGCCCTTGGTTCAGTCCCTGCTTCAGTCCCTGGGTTAGTCCTGGTTCAGTTCGTGGTTCAGTCCTGTTTCATTCTTAGTTCAGTTCTGTTTAGTCCCGGTTTAGTCCTGTTTCAGCCCCGGTTCTTCCCGGCCCTCCTCCTGTCTGAGCCCTCCCTTACCCAGGCGAGGAGCTGTTCGGGTCGGACTGGTCGGACCTGCTCCTGGCTCAGGTCTGGAGGAGGGTTTTGGGAGTGGAGTTTAGACTGTTTCTGACTCACACTTTATTTTGTGAAACTTTTTGACTTGATGAAGATGACACGCGACACGTCTGCTGCCAGCGCCTGAAGACACGGTAGGACACAAGAACTTACAAACCTGCAGCTGTTTACCTCTACAGTGACAAGTGGCTATGCAAGATCAACATTCAAAAATACTATTTGAATATTTTTGTTTCAGTATTTGCTTGAGGTATTTAAGATGAGTGTTTTTTAAATGAAATGCTGACCCTATTTAAAACACATTATGTCACTTTTTCCTCATGCAATTACCTCATGTTGATTCAATGCATTCAAATTTACATTTTATATTTAATATACAATATTTAGCTGCAAAAAGGTGTGTTTTTTTTTTGTTTTGTTTTGTTTTTTTTAAAATAAGGTCAAATTTTTATTTTATTTATTTATTTATTTATTGGTTTATTTGGAAATTGCATCATGGCCACAGCATTGAAAAAAAACTAATTTTAATACACAAAACATACACAACCAGTCAAACATTTGGACACACTTTTTTTGTCAGTCCTGGTTCAGTTTGGATTTAGTCTTGGTTTAGTCCTGGTTCAGTCCCATTTTATCTCTGGCTTAGTCTTGATTCAGTTCAGTCCTGCTTCAGCCCTAGTTTATTCCTGTTTCAGTCTTGGTTCAGTCCTTGTTCAGTCCTGGTTTAGTTCTGTTTCAGTCCTGCTTCAGTTCCTGGTTTACGTCTGTTTCAACCTTGGTTCAAAAATATAAAATGTTATTTAACTTTTTTCTTTGCTACATAATTCCATATATCTTTCTTTATATATCTTATGTTTTCTGTTTGTGTATAAAATATAGAAAGTAGTAAAAATAAAGAAAAAAGGCATTGAATGAGAGGGCGTGTCCAAACTTTTGACTGGCAGTGTGCGTTCAAACAAAATGCATGTTTATAGGGCATCAGTAGCTCAGTTGGTAGAGTGTTTATCCAATGATCTGAAGGTTGGCAGTTTGAATCCCACTCTCTTGGGCAAGACACCCACCTTGTCCCCAGTGTCTGTGTACACTGGTGTATGAAGGTGGAAAAGCGCAATATAAAAATGTGATGTAGCATTTTAGATAATGCTATACAGTTAATTATGTAAATACATACAACTTAAATAACTTAAATTTCACTCTGGAGTAACGTGACAGATCTGGATCCAGACACTGATTATGCAACACGCGGCTACTGAAACCTGTTCGACATATGCACCTCGCCAGATCAACACTGCTAACATCTGTGTTTGTTTTTGTCATAACATAAAACAGAGAAGGTAATTTATGAGTTACAGGTCCAGACTTTTCAATGTGAACAAATGTGACATGTTTACTGAAGCTGGAGAAATCACTTTTACACTTTTACTAACCACACTCTCATATCTGGATTATTCAGAAAGTGGCTCTATATTTATATGAGTGTTTGGGATGTAGATCTAAACCAGGTCTATAACAGGATTATTCCAGGTCTAATCCAGGCCAAACCAGGTCTAAAAGTGGACCACAAACAATGATCCAAAGGAGGAAAAATTGATAAAATCTACAGTAGGTAAACGCTCAAACCGAGGAGCTGGAAGGAAGGAGTTACAAGATTATCTGATTATTTTCACTTTCTAGAAAACCTTTGAGCATTTTTTTCTAGAATGTATAGAGTTAAGAGCTATTTTGGTACAATTCTACACAAAGACCAGGATTTCATTAGGTAAATGTTTATAAAAAAGATGATCAAAAGTGTGTGAAATGAATATATTGTTCAGTCAGTGTATGAATTTGATTTAGTCTGAATGTAGTCCTGGTTCAGTCCTGGTTTAGTCCTGGTTCAGTTCTGTTTTGGTCACATTTTAGTCATGTTCAGTCCCTGCATTTATCCCTTGTACAGCTCTGGTTTAGTCCCAGTTTAGTTCTGGTTAAATCCTGGTTAAGGATTATATTTTAATATCTATGTATAAACAGTACATAAAATATATAACAGTATATAAAGATAAATATGTACACGTGTCTGCTGTTAATGCTGCTGCCTGAGACACAGAGAGTCCACACGCGATGAGGCACGTGGGATCATGCATCAGATCTATTACATATTTTATATTTCTTTTGTATTTTACTTTCACTTTTGGCTGAAGTCTTTGTAGTGGGTTTGTGGTGTACAATCATCACTTTAAGAGCCTGGCACAGGTTACCCTCATTTCACTAAAACACAGTTAAGATCTTTATATTTGAGATTTTATATTTGACTTTTAAAGTTTAAAATGACATGACATCACACTGTGGGGAACTGTTGCCTAGCAGCATTGAATATGAATTCCACAACACAATTTACTAAATAAATCTTTATGACACGCCTTTCTGCCGCAGCGAGCCTGCCATTTGTTTTCTGAAATAATATATAATCTGCAATCTGAAATATATAGTATTAGTTTGGTCTTCTGCAGCTCAAATGTTCAAATGTTTATGTTGTTATGGAGACTGGTCCCTCTTTCCTATCCCTTGTCTCACTTCTACCACTTTTTCATTTAGCAACATGAATGAATGCACTGGACACACACTCCATTCACTCTGTGGTGATAAACCATTATATTATAGCCACAGCTGCCTTGGGGCAGACAGACAGAAGCGAGGTTGCCAATCTGCACCACACACACATACCACATTCATGCTAGGCAATGTCGGTGAAGTGTCTTGCCTAAGGTTTGCCTAAGGTGTGCTGCACTTACCTGTCCAGCCAGAACCACACACTTTGACAAAACTCTACAAAGATGTATGGTTCTGGAGCTACATCCTGTCCCCTCCACTTCAGTTGGGCATGATTGACAGGCAGATTAACCAATCAGAGAGATGCATGGCCTTTCTGAGAAAAACAGAGTATGTCTGCAGAATCAACATTCAAACCACCAAACTCTTATTTATCTCAGGTCTCCCATCCAAACACTAACCAGGCCCAGCCCTGCTTAGCCTCTGAGATGGTATAAAAAGTATTTGAAGGTTTGAGGGCTGTCCCAGGTCTGTCCCTCCATGTGCCATCACAGTATTCAGCATGTCCCTGTATTTACTATTTGAGGTGGTGATGCTAAACATCATTTCTTTGTTTTGCAGGTGAAGAGAGCCTCTAGACTGCTCCCTTGTGGATTCTTGACAGAGGCCGACTCAGAAGAGAACATGACTGAAGATGACATGTTCAGTGTGGGCTTCACCAGAGGCAGCAGGGGGCGCTCCAGCCTGCCCCTCCACCACTCCACCCCCAAAAGAGAGAGACCTCTAGGTGAGTGTACCGTGGCAGAGTGGTTATCCTATCTCCTCTTCTCAGTACCACTGACTGTATATAAATGGACCCGTTAGCTCATTAGCTACCACGTTCCAAAGATGGCGTTGTGTTGTTTTCCACTTCTAAATACAGTCTGTGCTGAGTAAAAAGGTTGTGGGTTAGACTCCTGAGCTAAAGCCCTGTGTGTCTCCTCAGGTGTGGTTTACCTGCAGTTGGGGGAGGAGACTAAGCAGGTGCAGGTGTGTTCTGACCTCTCCAACATGGATGCTGTCCGTGCTCTCTTTGTCCGAGCGTTTCCTCAGCAGCTCAGTCTGAGGCTCCTCCAGTCTCCTCACGCCTCCATCTGCATCAGAGACCAAAGCAGCCAGAGCTATAGACAACTAGAAGACATCAGGTCAGAAGTACAACATCTGACCCCCTTCTCTGCTCCATCTGACCCTCTCCTCTGCTCCTTTGACCCTCTCCTCTGCTCATCTGACCCTCTCCTCTGCTCTTCTGACTCTCTCTTGGTGTTTTTTCCTGTATAGATCCATCTCTCCACAGTGCTGCCTGAAGGTGTACGTTCGAGACCCAGGACTGGAGCTCAGATCTGGACAGAGCAGCAGCACGGAGCCCCGGGTTAGTCCTGTGCATTAAACACTATTATCAAACTGCTTTCACCAAGTATTATCAATACTTATACTTTAACTGAATAAAATGTGTCCAGATCATCCAGGGACTAAATCTGGTCCAAATACTTAACCAGAACCAAACCAACTCTTTTAACTTTTAAACCAGGACTAAACAAACACTGGAGCAGAATTAAACCAGGACTAAACCAATTAGGTCTTAATCAGCACTACTACTATACTATGTTTAAACCAGTAAGGACTAAACCAGGACTTAAACAGAACTAAACTTGGTCAGAACTAGGACTAGACTTGGACTAATCCATGTCTAAATCACGTGTACACTAGGGCTACACCAGGACTAAACAAGGACTAAACTGGGAGTAAACCTGGACTAAACCAGAACTAAACCAGGTCTAAACAGAGACTAAATTATGTTTAAACCAGGGATAAACCAGGTCTAAACTAGGACTAAGCTAGGTCTGAAACAGTTTTAAACCAAGTCTAAACTTGGTCTAAACCAGGACTGAGCCAGGAGTAAGCCATGTCTAAGCATGACCAAATTGTCTAAACCAGATCTAAACCAGGTCTAAACCAGGTCTATAACAGGACTAAACCAGGTTTAAACCAGGTCTAAAACAGGTCTCAACCAGGTCTAAACCAAGTCTAAACCAGGTATAAACTAGGTCTAAACCAGGTCTAAAACAGGACTAAACCAGGTTTAAACCAGGTCTAAAACAGGTCTAAACCAGGTCTAAACCAAGTCTAAACCAGGTATAAACTAGGACTAAACCAGGTCTAAAACAGGACTAAACCAGGTTTAAACCAGGTCTAAAACAGGTCTAAACCAGGTCTAAACCAAGTCTAAACCAGGTATAAACTAGGTCTAAACCAGGTCTAAACCAGGTATAAACTAGGTCTAAACCAGGTCTAAAACAGGACTAAACCAGGTCTAAACCAGGTGTAAAACAGGACGAAACCAGGTCTAAAACAGGTCTAAACCAGGTCTAAACCAAGTCTAAACCAGGTATAAACTAGGTCTAAACCAGGTCTAAAACAGGACTAAACCAGATTTAAACCAGGTCTAAACCAGGTCTAAAACAGGACTAAACCAGGTCTAAACCAGGTCTAAACCAGGTCTAAACCAGGTCTAAACCAGGTCTAAACCAGGTCTAAACCAGGTATCCAGGTCTTGCTCTTTGCTTAGACTTGGACAGATCCACGTGTGCATTTTGACTTAGGAGCAAACAGAACGTGTCAGTTTGATGAGAGCCGCTCCCTCCATTCACCAGAGTCACTCAGACGCACACACATAATTACACCTCTGCCAACTGTCCGTCACACGTCAGCCAATCATGACCTGCTCTGATCTGCTCAGGGCTATTATCAGAGAGAAAGTCAAGTTTTAGAACAGTTCATAATGTGACAATTCACTTAGCAACTTATAATATATTTCACATTTGCAGCACTGACATGATTGGGAAGGAAAAGTTATCATGATGAAATAAGTGGAGAGGTGCAAATAGAGCGTGATCTCTTTCTAGAACCCGAAGAAGTCATGATTTCAGATTGATTCTTTGCAGTGACATCACACTGGGGGTGTTCTACATGTATGCTTATGATGGATTGTTCAGCAGTTACTAGGGTGACACAATGCACACATCAGCAAACACAGCGAAGAAGGTTTTTAGATCATCTGAAAACTCAAGAAAAAAACAAAATGGATTGAAACAACACATTTTCAGGAGCTTTTGATCAGTACAAACGTTCATGGTCCTGTTTATTGATTTTCAACAAAAAGGCGGGAGAGAATAACTGAAAAACTGTTGGCTAATGCTAGCTAGCTTGTGACTGTAATGTTATTTGAGAAGCACTTGTTTAACAGCATAAATCAGTTCATCTATTGTCATCTCTTTATGATCAGATTGCGTTAAATTAAAGTTCAGATTAAAGTCTAATTTGACAAACAGACAGAGCAGTGCATTCAGTTAGCATCACACCCCGCAGGGAATGTTGATGACTTCGGCTGCAAAGTATCAGTATAAATCTATGTGAGATTCATTGTTTTTGAAATAAATCTCCAAACATCTGCTCCACAAATGTCGAACCTTCTCATTAGTAGTTTGGGATCGGCTCCACAAACTTGTCATATTAATCTCACGGCTTAACGTCCTTTCAACTGACATCAGCCACATATTTGGGGTTGAGTAATGGCTCCACTTTCTAAAGCTACCTATACTGACAGAGAAGAGGTGGATTTTGTGCCAGTTGTGTTTGTTTCACTACAGGGATTCTACAATGTTGTGACGTGAACTCAACCTACTAATCACCCTACTAAATGCTACAGATTTTTTGTGTAATATTTTCTGCCATGCCCTCCTTGTGTGTCAGATGCCCTCCCTGTGTCTCCATGGGGTTTTATTCTGTGTCAAAGCTGCTAACCTCGTAGCTTACACCTCTACAAACATGTTCTGAAATGCATGGGATTCTTGGATTAGTTTTAAGTTCTGAGCACAGGGAGCACGTGCACACTCCACTCACACAGATCAGGACTCTAACCCACAACCTCTGCACTGAGAGGAGGAGACAGGATAACTACTCTGCCACAGTAACCCGGGGCGACAGCAGACATTTTGTGGTGGTTCTCTGTTGAACATGTGTCACTGCAGTGGACACATTTCCTCTACAGCTTTTCTTATTTCATAGATTTGCTCAGAACAGTCCAAAAATTTTCTGACGTCTGCAGAAGAAGAAGAGGAGGAGCAGTGACACACAAGATTAACATCTGCTTATCTCAACTGGGGTTAAATGAGGCTAAACCTGGGTGAAACCAGGACTAAACCAGTCGGGATTGAACCAAGACTAAACCAGGACTGAAACAGGACTGAACTAGAACTGAACCAGGACTAAACCAGGACTGAACCAGGACTGGACAAGGACTGGACAAGCACTGGACAAGGATTAAACCAGGACTAAACCAGGACTGAACCAAATCTAATCTGAGACTAAACCAGGGCTAAACCATGACTACACTGGGAGTAAACCAGAACTAAACCAGGACTAAACCAGGATCAAGGCTAATCCAGGACCAAACCAGGCCTGAATTAGAACTAAACCAGAACTAAACCCAGACTGAAACAGGGTCAAACAGGACTGAACCACAACAACAGCACTGCTTTAAGGATTCTGTCATCATGTGATCTGTCTAATGCTCAAAGTTACACTCATCTATAACTCCTAATGATGAATGGCACAATGGCCAGCACTCTCGCCTCACAGCTAGAAGATCTCAGGTTTGAGTCCCGAGTCTTTCTGTGTGGAGTTTGCATGTTCTCCCTATGTTTGGGTGGGTTTCCTCTGGACACTCTGGTTTACACCATCGATCTGATTGCACAATAGCTCAAATCCTCCAGCTGAGTTAGTCCTGACCAAGATTAGCTCAAGATCTGGAGATGGGTCCCACTGCTCCTGACAGAACAAAAACACTGAAGGATGGGTCAATTGCACGTTATTGAAAATCCTTTTATCTCCCTAGATATCCAAAGAGATCCTGTATGGCGGCCACACTTCTGCTCTAAAGAATCTGCAGGGCTCCATGTCTCCCCCTATGGTCCGCTCCATGCCGTCGTCGCCCTCCAGAGGTCAGGGGTCATCCACGTTACCGCGACAACGACCCCAAGTGGCCGGGCGCAAACTCAGCTCCAACAGCAGCGCCATCCTGGAGCGGAGAGACGTCATGCCCGGTAAGAAAACTAAGATCTGATACAGAAAACAACACAATATGAATGAGAGAGTGTGTTTGTTGTGAAATATCCCCTACTGTGCAAATAAGACTGTCACAATAATCACTTTATCGACTTTCTTTCATTCATTTCAATCATCTCTGTACCCCCATGACAGTTTATGAAAAAAGTGCTGCTTTGTCTTCAGTTAGTGTTTTTTTGCATAGCCTGGCAGCCAGACTGAGAATCTTTACAGTCTGGTTGCCTCTCCAACCTCAGACAGCGCCTCTGATTGTTTGATCCACTCGTCATTCGCACCTGTATGAACTTGGGGAGATAAGGCCAGAGCTCAGACTACAGTTCTTTGTATAGTTTTGGAAAAGTATGCAGTCTTGGTTTGCTAGGCTAGGTTGTAGTTACGGCAACTGCAACAAGCAAAACATCACTGAAAAGCATTAGTCTAGTATAAGTATTTTAAGTATTTTTGAAGCCCTCTGCATTGGTACAACATGTTTAAAATGTCATGCATCTGTGTATGGAAAACATAAAAGTTAAGAGTATTTTATTTTATTCAATTAAGAAAAGTGAGACCAGTGCAAATTAACATTAAGACAAATGTAAATATGACAGATTATTGACCTTATTCTGCCCCGCTCACTTTTCCCTCTAAGTGCTTCTAAACTGCACTTTCTTTGTGATGGCACGTCTGGTTAAGCAGGAATCTCATTCATTTCGATGCAGAATTTGAGAAAAGTTTACTGCAGAAACGTGATATTAATTTGTGTTGATTTGTGTAAAATGTCCGATGTCCATGTGACCAACAAGTCAACACTGGTGATTCTCTGAGGCTATAAATGGCTCTGTATCCGCATGAGACACAGACTATGTACAGTTAGACAAGAGAGGCAAACAAAGACAAGACCAGAGATCACAGGTTAGTACAGACACTTATCAGTTCAACAAGCTGGAGATGGACATTTAGAAATCCTCTTCCACTGTATTGTACATATCCTTATACTACACAGATTCATATTGCACTAAGTTCTATTGCACATATACGCATACTGCACATAAACTGCACATATACTCACATTGCACAGATTCATATTGAGTTCTATTGCATGTGCTCCTGTATTGCATTGATTCCTACTACATTTTTAACACCGTTGATAAATGAGTCCTGCACATGTCCAGCTTTTAAACATTTAATCTCACACATGATCACACACAGTTTGAAATGCTTCTTAAAAGGAGAGACACTGGTGCTTTCCTTCAATTTGAATCAATACTAGGACTAAGAGGCGCATGGACTTTGCATAAAAAGTGTCCTAAGTGCAAGATTACTGAAACATGTATGAAAAAAACACAACTTCATCAGTTTTTGATGAGAAAACTACAGTACCTCCTGGACCTTTAAGTCTGCCACTACAGTACATCATTACAGAGAAAGAATCACATGACTTTCTTTTATTACTGAGAAGTGCAGACAGGTCATGTGACGAGAAGAATGTCAAAAATCTTCATGATAACCTAAAAATACATGTATTACAAGAAGACAACAAGCAATTTGTATTTTATTGCCTGGGAAAAATCTGAAAAATGTGCTCCTTGAAGGTGAATATGCAGACTAAACATGGCTGTGATGAGGTCAGTTTAACGTTGCCTGACACGTTCATACACAACGTTTAGGTTCATTCACTCACCTGGAATGAGACTGCAAACTGCATGAAAATAAATATAGAAATATTTTTTGTAAACCAGGGTGCAGGGTAACACAAGAGTACTTTTACACTGTACAAGATCGACGAATCTACAGCAGTTGATGGTTGAGATCGACATGTAGGACCAATTTTGATCATTTCCCCCCCCAAAAAATATAAGATTTGAAATACTGTATATCATTTTCACAGCTCAGCGTAATAAAATTATAAGATTTATGTTTTAATAAGAGGATTCTGTTCAAAGTTCACATTTTAATCCAGGAGAAATGACAAAAAAGACAGACAAACTAAAACAAGAATCACATTTCAGAACATGTTTGTACAGATCTAAACTACAGGGTGAGACGGCAGATTATACGGGTCACATTAAATACATAAATGATGAAGTCGTACTCAAAGTAAAGCTGTTATTTTATCCAGATTTAGGGGCTGACATGTCAAAACACAGAAGAGCTCCTCACCACCACCACAGGGCAAAAGAATGAAGCTTATTTGAGTTAAAATCTTAATAAAAACCTGTGCACGATGGATGTAGAACTTTATATTTCTGGCCTTTTAAACATTAACAACTGTTGAATCATTTCCCTGGAGATGGAACTTCATGTCTCTCTGTAGCTGATGGACCGCACTCCGATCCACAGACAACTACAGGAGGAGGAGTCTGTGTGATTTTTACCTAATCTGCTTTCTACACTTATTTACACTTATTTACACTTGTTTACACTTGTTTACAGGCTTGTGGAGCCGTGCGCAACCAGGCAGTGGCAGCTCATCTTTACGCAGTGTACCTGGAACATCAGTTTGAGCTCTTTGTGTTGGACTAAACCGTTCAGATTTTGAGACAGAAACAGGACAGTGGCCACAGAGATGAGGCTACATTATAATCTGTTTGTAAGTCCAGTGCTGCCCAGTGCACATGGCTCCACGCGACCATAAGGAGGGGCTGAAGTTATCCAGAATGAGTACATCTTTGAACGCTGATGGTCCAAATTTCCCACATTTAGAACAATAGAGAAGCAAACCTGATCTGAGTAGAGTATGAGTAAAGATCACACTGAGACTCCTCCTCCTGTCTGCGGCTCAGTGGGTGAACCGCAGGGGGCGCTACGTTCTGCAGGCGTTTTCCCAGCAGAAGTCCAGTCACTCCTTGAGTATGTGGCTTACTTCATTCAGCAGTTTTTGGTTGTGACTGATGCGTGCGAGCAGAGAGGTGACCGCTAAATTATGCTACAGATCTGTCTAATAAGTCACACACATAAGCGACGTGTAAAGTATCAGCATTTCAAAGTCACAATATCTCTCTCTCTCTGTGTCTCAGATGAGGAGCTGTGCCCGAGCCTGGCTGTGGTGGTTCACCCGGATGCCCTCCCACGCGCCGCGACCTCTCTGCCCCCCTCGCTGTCCTCTGTGCGGGGGGCGTCCCTGTGCAGTGCCCCTCCCTCCCTCTGTGTGGAGCTCCAGGGACCAGGGACCGGACTGCCTCGCTTCCACGCCTCCGTCAAACCTCTGCACAGCCACACGGAGGCGGCGCAGGCCAACACGCTCCACAGGTAACCGCGCCCACCTACCAGCAGGTCACTGGTTCAAATATCAAGGGGAATGGAATGAGGATGAGTGTGTAAAAATGTCTGTTTGAAGGGCCCGCTGTGTTTTTAAATTCCACACACCTTCACTAGAATCATTTGGTTGATTTCAGACCAGGAATTACCAATCTCTACTGAACTAAAGGTAAAAGGAGATGTTAAGATGAAAACTACCACTTCATGACATCACAAGGTGGAACAGGACATTTTGAACTTTGGAAATATAGCCAGACTAATAATAAAGGATTACTCAAACGTGTGAATGAAACAAAACACAACTCCAGGTCTGTTTTTGAGGAGGTAACATTATAATATGACTTCAAGTTCACAAGAGTACATTTTGCGTAATATAGGACCTTTAAAGTTTAAACATAACAAAGTAAAGGCACAAATAACAAATCAAATATGCCAATTTTTAAGGAAATATTTAAAGGGACAAATTTCTGGTAGAGGGTCCGCCACCTGCTTTGTTATTACTTTTCCTAAAATTATCCACAGTTTGGCATTGAACTATCTATTGGCATTTGACCCGTTCTCCAGTGTCTCTGGGTTAAACCTGTCAGGAGCAGTGGACCCATCTATAGATCTTGAGGTAGTCTTGGTCAGGAGGACCTCATCGGGAGGATTTGACCTATGATACATGTTTTGGGTTGATGGGGGAAACCGGAGGAAATCCACTCAGACTCAGGGAGAACATGCAAACTCCAAACAGAAAGTCCTGAGTGGCCGGGAGTCAAACCTGGAACCTTCTTGTGAGGTGGAGTGCTGACCCCTCAGGCCACATGCCAATATGGCTCAATACCATACTGTGGAAACAACCTTAAACAACATTCTAGGAAAACCAGTTCTATCTTCATGGAGACAAGTAGGTGTACAGAAAAGAAATTAGTGAATTTAGTGATATAACGATTACTTTTACGAATTTTTACAATGAGTCTTGCATATTCACGCTTTGCTACATATTACAGGACAAATCTTTAATGTAATATATACATATATGTCCTGGAACAGCCCCTCTGTCAAATTTTAGAACTCACTGTGGCCTGTGTGTCAAAACGTTGCCCACCCCTGGTCTATGTAGTTGTTTAGATGTTCCTGCCACAAAACAAAGCATTTAAACCAAGAAGCTTTGAATTCAATATATTGTGACAGCCCACGACAGTATTGTGAGACCTTTGACGATACAATATCATGATATTTTGATTATTGTTTCATTCCTACATGAAATAACAGCAATGATTGGAAAGTACAATTGTGAATATGTGTGTGTGCATGTGTGTGAACGTGTGTGTAATCAAATGTCAAAAGTCATTTTAATCCATGTACAGATACATTTGTCATAAAATCTTACAATTACAGTTGTCAGTGGTAACATTTTAAAAGCATAAACTCTTGACCCTGTTTCCTCTTGTGTCCAGACCAAAGACCCGTCAGAGGTTCGGGGACTTCCCTCTGGGGCCCCTGTCTCCGCCAGGCTCTCCCCAGAGACGGAGCACTGTGGGCGGGCACATCATTGGAGGAGTGGGCCTGGTGTCCCCTCTGCCTCCGGACCTGAACTCACATAACAGCAGTGTGAATGGAGTCCCACATGAGGCCTACAGGGGGCGCAGTCTCGGCTCTAACTCTTCTAACTCCTCCAACTCCTCTGTGTTTGTGGACCGACCTTTAACCCTAACAGACGAAGTGTTCAGGGGCCTGGGTCACAGCGGCTCCCAGAGGTGAGATCAGGAATGACAACGGAGAATCTGAAATTTATACAGGGCTGTGTAAACGGAGCCACCTACTGTTGAGCTAAAAATCCCTCCTGTCTATTTTCAGTCCTGTGTCCTGTTATGCACTTTAGTCCACCTATGTTCTTCTTGTTGTGTCCTCCCTCAGTGAGCGCATCTCGGTGATGGAGGAGCAGATTGCCAGTTTAGCCGGTCTGGTTCATCGTGCTCTGTCTGTGGGAGCAGAGATACCCGAGATACAGGAGCTCTCCAGGTACGAGGCTTTCACAATAATAATCATGTATTGAATAGTACTACAAGACTTTTATAGGCTACACACTGTGAAGGCTCTAGAGAGCTCTGTACTGATGACATCACGCATCAACATGATTTCAACATATTTTTATTTGTACAAATCTCTGGGTGCATTAGAGGAGTTTTTGACCAGTGTACAATACGGTTGCTAGGTAACCGCTATGGAATTCCCATAGACTGTATATAAATGGACATAGCTAACCTGCTAGCCAGCGCGTTCCAAATAAGTCATCATGGGCACATCCAGCTCCATCGACTCTGGCTCCAATTCACTTTCTATTGAAAAACTGTGTTCCCTCTCTCTGTAACTGCTGCTGTCAGACTCGTCATTTTGGTGTTAAAATGTTCATATTAACCCGCTCTACGTGATCCTGGTGTTTTTTATTTCGCTATTGTGTCTGTAATTATTAAGATATGAACATTAATAACAGACAACTCAGGCACCTTCTTTCCCTGAGTTTGCTCCTCCTAGTGTTAGCAACAGGCTTGATTGACAGTGTTGCTAAGCATCTGCTCCCTGCTAAAACAGTGCTGTGGAAGGGGCATTAGCCTCAACAGCCTGGCTCCGGATTGGCTCTTTTGTTGATACTCGCGGCTGGAATTCCAAATATGTAACTTGGATCCAAATTCACCCCTATAACTGCTCTAGCCTCGATGAGCTTCATTTGACTGGAGCTGAACTCTGTGGGTGACGTCACACTTATTTAGTTCACTTCTTTATACTGTCTGGGAACGTCTTAGAGTGGTGTCATGATTTTCAACCAGAAAGTAAACTGGGGAAAAAAATTTATGAGAAAACAAATTCATATTACAGAAAGTTGAGTGAAGGAGGTGGTGTTGTCGGCTTTAATGTTTGTCTGAGGGATGATTCTTTGTGTCATGTCACAGTCTGTTTTTAGTAACTGTGAACATGGCTAAACTGACTGCAGCTCTTTGAAAATTTTCACTTTCACTCTTCTGTGTCTGTGTAGAAGCCATTTTGAACCATGCTTAACAAACGTCTTCTTTCTCTTCAGTGAGAATGGACCACACAGCCTCCTCCTGCACAAACCAGGTCAGACTGTACACCTTTTGTTTGCTCCTCTGCAGTGCTCTCATAGTCTCTGTTTATGTAGTGACGCCTTGTATATGTTAATATTGTAATGTCTTTTTGTCTTATAGTGATGTCACATGCCCCTTCAGGCCCCACCCCTCCACGCTGCCTCTCTGGTGACACCCTCCAACACAAACTGACTCTGACCAAACAGTCTGTGTGTGACCTGAGGCTGCAGCTGGAGCAACTGCGCCACCAACAGGTCAGAAGCAGTATATTCATTTACAACTATTTTGGCAAAGTGGAAAAGTGACCGTTCCTAACAACAAGAAGGTCCTAATCCCAGACCACGTGGAGTCAAATTTTCTGTGTCAAATTTAGTAACAGGCTAATCTCCAGCAGTACTCCAGGATCCTGGCTCAGATCTGGTCCACTGCTCCTGACAGGTTTAACCCAGAGACACTGAAGGATGGGTCAAAACCAGGTTTAACCCAGAGACACTGAAGGATGGGTCAAAACCAGGTTTAACCCAGAGACACTGAAGGATGGGTCAAAACCAGGTTTAACCCAGAGACACTGGAGGATGGGTACATAATACTAGTGCCCATGCCAGAAGCTCCAAGAATAAAATTTTAAAATGTAATGATTTTCCGTGAAACATACTAGTTATTTACAACCCCACTCACAGTAAGATTGTAGAGAAGTTGTATAGTGCATCTTTAAAGCTAACAGTTACCATGCTAATGTGCACTTCCTGATTATTGGACCATAAAACGCTTTAGATTAGATGCAGAGTAGACAGCACACGGTGGATTTATTTTGACCTTACATATATCTGTACTGGGGCAAACACATCTTTCTCAAATACATGGAAAAAGTCAGATACAGGACCTTTAACTTATCTTAGTACTTTAGTTGACTAAATATATTTATACGATGTTGAGTTTGATGAGCAGTCTCTTCAGTATTAAATGAACCCTTTCCTCTCTTCTGTCTCAGCTCTATAAGCAGGCCACGGTGCACTCCATATACTTATACTATGTTATATTTGATCATGTGTACTGTGTCTTCAGTATCTTTGAGTTAACCCTTTCCTCTCCTCTGCCTCAGCTCTGTCAGCAGGCCGCGGTGCATTCCATGCTCAAGGCCATGGGGCAGGAGCTCCTGGGCTTCATGAGGCAGAAGCTCCTCCAGGGTCAGGAAAACTTCTATGGACCACGAGCCGAGGTGGAGAGAGGGAGGAGAGAGTACGTGAAGAACCAGGAACAGATACTACACCAGCTCAGGTAAGAGAGAGAGGGAGGGAGGAAGGAGTATGTGAAGAAGGAGTATGCGAAGAACCGGGAAGAAATACAACACCAGCTCAAGTAAGAGGGAGGGAGAGACAGAGAGAGTATGTGGAGAACCAGGAACAGATACTACACCATCTAAGGTAAGAGAGAGAAGGAGGGAGGAGAGAGAGGACGGAGGGAGGGAGGAGAGAGTATGCGAAGAACCAGGAACAAATACTACACCAGCTCAATAAGAGAGAGAGAGAGAGGTGGGAGGAAGGGAGGGAGAAAGAGGAGGGAGGTGGTAAGATACTATTGTAGCCACTGCTGCCCTGGGGGAAACTTACAGAAACAGGGCTGCCATCGGCCTCTCCAGCCTCCACCAGCGTACTCACACACACATCACTTTCATACTAGGAAATGTGGGTGAAGTGTCTTGCCTAAGGACACAACAACAGTAGAACCACTGCTGCCCCACTAACCAGTACTAACCACAACCAGCCCTGCTTAGTTTCAGAGATCAGATGAGATCAGGCCACAAATACCAAACCTCCCTTCAAATATAGGACCAAAGTCATATAAAAAGCTGCATCTGAAAAGAGGCTGCAAAAAGATTGTTGACAAAGAGAAATGTTGCAGTAAAGTCAGATTTCTCCTCTTAATATCATATAATCGTCATATTGTTTTTTGTCTGTAAAGTAAAGATAAGATAAAATGTTTTATTTGGAATTGACAGTATCGCCCTCCCCATATTCTCTCACCTCAGTAAAAACATCAGGGTAATAGCAATGTGAAAAGTGTCCTGCCCAAGGGCACAATAATAATAGTCTGAATGCCACATTATCTGTGATACATGTAGTTATTCAGCTCATGGGTCTGTCCGGAGCTTTCATCTGAATATTTGGGATTTCTGAAGTTCTGTTTGAGAGTCACATTTGGAGTGATGTGAGGACAGAGACTTAAGAACAATCCTTCAGGCTTTGAAGCTGATGAGATGTGAGAGGACAGGCTTCACACAGCGCCCCCTACTCACAGCCTGCAGGTATACAACTATTATTCAACACTAAAATATATGTCACTACAGTCACTCAGAGAAATCAGGAGTCTAACCCAGGATAACCACTCTGCCACAGTAATACAGGGACAACATGTATACTCCACTCAGAGAGATTAGGAGTCAGACCCACAACCTCCTCACTGAGACATGGAGACAGGCTAACCACTCTGCTGCAGTATTTCATGTGTGACATCTGAAAAGAGCAGGACTGTCTCAGGGCGGTGGATGGACTTTAGACAAAGGACAGAACGTGACATTTGATAAGTTTATGTTCCTAATCAGAGCAATGAGCTCACGCCAAATTATCAAAATATCACGGAACATTTCCTCTGCAAACTTCTTTAGTCTCCCCAAAGTTCAAGTTTCATCATTTAGACCACACATTCTGTCAACTACAAGACATTTTAGTTTAGTTCTAGCATAGGAGATTAAAGCTGCACAATGTCACTTCTCGTCACCACGGAGATGTTATTGCCCTGCCTGGAATGTTCCCCAGTGAAGCATTAAACATATCCAGCATTTGTTCAATTGCAGTTGCTAAAAAATACCTAAAAACGTGCTTTAATACTGTGAGCAGAGTCGCCTCTCCACAGATCTGACCAGTAACTTGGCTTGATCACATCACTTGCTTGGAGATGGATAAATATACAGTGGCACATAATGGGCAATGCAATAACATCTCCATAGAGACCAGCAGGTGGACTTAAGTTTACCGGTAGTTTAAATGTTCCATAATGCTGATTTATGTCTGTGGTTCCTGGGCCTCTGTCTTGGTGTCGTCCGGTTTATATGTTTGTTTGTTTGTTTGTTTATGTGTTTGTTTGTTTCTATGTGTGTTCAGTGATCTGGAGGAGTTTGTGGGTGGTCTGCAGAGGTCGGTTCACTCTGGTCCAGGAGCAGTGAGCCTCGGTGATGTGGAGCTGGCAGCGGTGAACCTGCGCAAAGTGGGACAGGCCATGGCTCTGCTCAAAGGTACTGCAGCGGGACAGAGGAACAGGGGAATAGTAATGCGATAATAATAATAATAATCATCATAATCATCATAATACACCACAGTTTGAGAAACACTGCTCTAAATGTCTCCTTGTGTTGTTTCAGGTGAGTTCCCGCAGCTGCAGAGCCGGATGTGCTCAGTGCTGCGCCTGGAGGTGGAGGTGGTGCGCTTCCTCAAAGAAGAACCTCTGAAAATGGACTCCATGTTGTCCCGAATCAGGAACCTGACGGAGGAACTCAGCCTCGTGCACAGGTACAACACATACCTGCACACACACGCACACAAACACACACACATACCTACACAAACGCGCACACACACACCAGCATACACACACACACGCACACACCCCCACAGGTATAACACACTCACACACACCTGCTCTACAGGAGGATGGGAGGACATCTGACAAACAGGAATATTAGAAGATGGAAGGGCATCTGATGATATATAGACTGCAGAGAAAGAGAACAGAGAGAAAACAACCAATTCAAACATATTAGAAAAAAGTGAAATCTAATTTAGTGTTGCTTCTTCTCTCAGGAGTGTGTCTGAGTCCTTCATTCAGTCCAAAGACGACCAGGGCTCCCCCAAACCGCTACCCCGCTCCTCCTTCAGAACCCCACAAAACAGCTCCGACTCTGGGGGAGCTCAGACGGGACCAGCCTCTCCAAGTGTGACCCGTAAAAACACAACCTCCACAGAGCAAAACATGTCTACAAGTACAGAGGTAATCACCCATCTGACCGTCTCTTCTTGTTTTAATTCTGTCTATTTTAATCTCTTATGTAAAAAAGTTGTTATATAAAAACACAGACACTTCCTAAAGGCGTTTAGTCTCATTTGCATTTCACATTAATATTTATAGTTTTATTCACATGACCTTAAGTGACTCTTCATTCATCAATTTGTCATTTCTGCCCTCTGACGGTAAGGCTGACAGTTAGATACAACCACCATGAACATATAGACATACCTAATATTTATAATGCATCAAAAGTCTAATATGGAAAAACTGGCAACTGCACACATGTTCAGCCCAGCCAAATTTTTGATAATATATGACCAAAACTATAACCAGATATTATTTTGTCAATTTATTATTATAGGAAACGACAAGGATACCTCCAGATGGCAGTGTTGGTCCGGACTCAAAGCAGACTAAAGCAGACCAAACCAGGACAGAGCAGGACCAAACCAGGACAGACCAGGACCAGCCTGAGTCCTCACAGTCCCACTTAGACCGGTCTCTCCAGGATCCCGTCACCTCAAGAGAAAGTCCGAGCCAGGATCCTCCTCCGGCCTCGGACCAGGACTCTTCACCAGGTTAGACTCTTGATGGCTTGTATAGGAGTATACTCGAGTAGTTCCCAGGGGATACTTGGAATGGTTTCAGATTTTCAAAGAAGGTCATGTTGATTTGTAGCTTTGACTATAAAATGTTCTTTGTTGTAGGCTGCATTTTATGATTAAATGTTATGGATTTCTGTATCAGTGTCATTAAAACAACAAGAATATAACACATTTAATACACAAAAGAAGTACCAGTATTTAAATTAAAATCATGTACAGACCAGTTTTAAAGATGTACTATGAGACTTTTCTGGTGGAGGATCGTCCGTGTGCTTATCTCCATGGAAATTTTGCCTTGAGTGTTCCACAGTATGAAATTTAACGCTTAATGGAGACAAGCATGATGCCACCAGGCCAACTTACAGGTTATATCTGTGGAGAGGCGAGTCTGTTCAGTAAGAATGCATGTGCTCCATGTGTGGAAGGAGAAGTTTGGGTCTCCCTGCTCAGACTGCTGCTTCTGTGACCCAGCTAAAGTGGAAGAAAATGGGTGGATATAATGGAGTAAATGCTAGAGATGTAGATACGCTTAATGCCATACTGTGGAACATTCAAAGCAAAGCAGCATTTGGTATTGTACTGGAGAATAGATAAATAAATGTAACAGTGATTTTTTATTGTATCAGGAGCCGAGCAGGAGAGGTCCACACAGGCTGAAAACACGGAACACAAAGACAACTCAAGTGTCTTCAAACGACCGTACAGACGTGAGTGGATCTGTCACAACAACTGTTCAAATGGGTTTAGTGCTGTTATTTTTATGTTTGACTAACCAAAATGTGTTTCAGCCAAGATTTTAACATGTGTAAAGCCTTTTCAGAGAGTTATGTTTTATTTTATTTTTTGTTTTCCTTAGCGTCAACACAAAATAAGTCCATCAGAGCCATCGCGACGTCCCTTCCTCCTCAAAGGTCAGTGAACGCACCTTCTCTTCTATAATGATTCATATTTGGATAGTAAGTGTGATTCATTGTGTCATAACAGGTCTGCGGCCAGCTCTAGTCTTACAAATACAAACTCTGTGGAGGTGAAAGAAGCAGCTGGAGCTCAGGTTGGTTTTTCAATGTCATTTCCAATGTTATTTGACTCTTGTGAGCTTTTAGCCAAATCAAAATGTTGTTGCCTCCTCAAAAACAGACCTGTAGTTGTGTTTTGTTTCATTCACACATGTTTGAGTAATGTTTTATAATTAGCCTGTTTATATCTTCAAAGCTCAAAATGCTCTGTTCCACCTTGTGATGTCATGAAGTGGTAGTTTTCACGTTAACAGCTATTTTTTACCTTTAGTTCAGTAGAGATTGGAAATTCCTGGGCTGAAATGGTCCAGATTATTCTAGTGAAGGTGTGTGGAGCTTAAAAATACAGTGGAGCACTTCCTGTATTACATTGATGACATCACAAGGTGGAACAGAGTTTTTTCAGTTTGAGAGAATAACTAAATAACTAAATATGCAGGGTTTGTGTGAATAAAACTTATGATGAGGAAACATTATAACATAGATCAGAAAATAGTGTCATATGGGCCTTTTAACCTCGGCAATCAGACAATGCAGAGGTCACTTTTCACTTTGGCCACAAGAGGGCGCAGTCCTCAATGGCCCTCCCCTGGCTCTGGAAGTAAATCCTTAATTTTTCCCATAGATTTGTCATCCAACAAATGAATGGGATCATGACCACTTTCTGTACAGGATTGTAAACACATGTAGTTTTGGTTGGCCAGGCAAAGCTAATTGTTTTTATTGACGAAGGGGATGATGCAGCTGAGGAGGCTGGTGATTCTGCTGCTGAAATGGAGATAGGGTAAAAGATGAGAGAGAGGATGTGTTTATATCAATGTCTTGAAAGGTGATTGGTTGAGAGGCAAAAATAAAAATAGATTTACTACTATTTCTTCTCAGGTGGAGCGTGAGAAAGTGCAGGTGACCAAACCTCCACGTCAGCCTCCAGAAGTCAAACCCAAACCCAAAAGTCCAGCTCTCACAGGGAACGTGACCTTCAACCAATGCCCTATATGCACCACCACCACAACTACTGCGACAACTACAACCACTGCAGTATCAAGCGACAACAAGGAGGAGAACAGCAATATGGCAGAGGTGAGAGTTAATTAAATGAATAAATAATGTTATATATTCTGGTCATTTGTACTTTAGACTATTACACCTTCTTCTGCACATCAGCTCAAGACACTTTATAATCCAAGACAGATGCGTTGGTGATCAGTTGGATTTGTATTTATGTTTCATTCACACTTTTTTCATGAATCCATTAATCCAAAGTTGTCTTCTCTGAGTCGCAAAAATGCTCCGGTTGCATTTTGCCTGAATTGTTGCATCACAGGTAAAACTCTGGACTTCTCCTGTGTAGTTTTGAAGTCCATAAACCATCACCAGACTTATTCTGCGGTCAAATTGTGTCACAACAAACACATGGCTCTTGTTTCTTGGGTGACCTGGAGTCGCAATTAAATAGAGAAGTGTTGTCTGATTTTTCCTGTTGTGTCTGATTTTTCCTGTTGTGTCTGATTTTTCCTGTTGTGTCTGATTTTTCCTGTTGTGTCTGATTTTTCCTGTTGTGTCTGATTTTTCCTGTTGTGTCTGATTCTTCCTGTTGTTTTGTTTTTTGTGTCTTGGCGGCACGGTGACTGAGTTCCATCACTCATGTCTCACAGCAAGAAGGTCGGTTCGATCCCCGGGTCACCAGGCCTTTCTGTGTGGAGTTTTTCATGTTTCTCCCCGTGTCTGGATGGGTTTCCTCCGGGTACTCCGGTTTCCCCCATCAACCAAAATATGAACGCCCTTCGAGACAACTGTTGTTGTGATTTTGGGCGTTACAAAAATAAATGAATTGAATTGAATTGAATTGAAGTGGGAGGAAATAGGGGGTAGAGGAAACAAAAATTCTCTGAGCACTCAATCTCAAAAGCTCCCTGCTAACTTTTGGTCTCCCCATAGACTGTATAAAGAAGTGGACTAAGAGAGAGTGACGTGGACATAGCATTCAGTGCCAGTCAAATGAAGCTCATTGAGGCTAGAGCAGTTATAGGGGCCAATTTGGAGCCCTGTTCCATATAGAAATTCTGACTGTGAGTATCATAGCACCCAAAGAGCCAATCAGGAGTTGAAGGTAATGTCCCTTCTGGTCTGCACCGCAAGTTTAGCAGGGAATCTGTCAATCAAACCTGTTGCTAACACTAGTGGGAGCGACCTCGGGGAAAGAAGGCGCCTGATATGTCTGTTATTAATCTTCATACCTTCATTTATAGACAAATTAGTGCAATAAAAAGGGAATATGTAGAGCGGGTCCAGACTCCACCAGGTCCAGACTGCAGTCCAGACTCCACCACTAATAAAACAAATACTACATAACATTTGTACTTTAAGATTTAAAAAAGAAGATTTCTTTTTCCCTCCAGGTCAAAGTTGATGCATCTCTTAGAACTACACCAGTGGAGCGTTCACGTGCAGCTCATGGAGACAACCACAACCAACCAAAACAAACGACAACTCAGAATTCAGCTGTGCAAAAGCTAGCATCAAATCTGCAAACCCTCGTAAATCACATCTCCACAGATAAGACTCAACAAAATGGTCGAAACGTCAAAAGTTCCAATACTGTGGAAAATAATATTGTGACTCACACTGATAGTACATCCCTGCCTGTGTTACAAAAATATGCCACCAATATCATCTCACTGGAGCAGATAAGCCAAAAATGCAATCCAAAAGACAATTCTGCGACTTCAGACCAAACTTCTACCCATTTAATTCAAGATACAACAAGTCAAAATATTATTTTACGTGAAAAGGGAAACAGTTCTCCAAACAAAATGGCCGAAGGTATAAATTCTAATGGCTCTGATGTCGTGTTGAACAACCAGGGATTTGAGGATTTCTGGACCGATTTTTCCCAGGAACCTTTTATTGTTGTGTGGGATGAATCTATTGATATCGAAGCTACTTTTAATAGACTTTCTACCATTCTCGAATGTGAGGAGGATCTAGCTAAATCGCGGGAAAGTGTTTTGAACGAAGACGGTAGCCACGCAAAAATGAGCGCACCGGTGCAGTTCACTTTCCAGGGCGAAGTTAAAGAAGACGCACAGGTTAAAAAGTCAGACAGCAAGAAGAAATTCAAGCTAAAGTTTCCAAAAAATAAGCTAGCACAGATTAGCCGCGCCATCCGAACAGGTAGTCTCAGAAAAGCTAAGAAGCAAGATGAAACAGAAGGCAACAAGCATGCTAACAGGAACAAAAAGATGCCGTTTTCTTCACTAAGACCTAAAAAACAGGAGAACGAACTTTGTAAAAACGCGGTGGATTCCATAGACAGTTTGGAAGCGTCAGTAAAGCAGTTGGAGGTTAGCATGGATAGCTTTGGCGTTGCTACATCTATGTCGACGGCGAATGGGGGTTTGGAGAGGTCAGAACACAGCGACAGAACAGCACCTCAGATCCTAAAGGACGCACAGCCTCCGCAGAGGAAACGGCTCAAACCAGGAAGAGAACAGGTGTGCACTGCCCTCAGGTGGTGGGTTATGGAAGTGCAGTGCTGGTGTTGAGTCTGGTCTGGGGAGCTGTGGTTGCTTTACTCTTCACTGGTGGCTTTTGTTTCTCATCTTTAACAGGAATTAGTTAAATAAAGGTGCAATATGTAACCTTTTTGTCAGACAGCTGCCCTTGTTTAGGAAGAAGATAATACTAAGAATGTTCCAGTGGGGCATTAAACTTATAGCTCCATGGACACCACCAGGCAAAGTTACAGGTCAGATCTGTGTCTTAATTTGCAAATGACCAAGTTCCATAGTGCACCTTTAACTTGCAGAGTTACTGCACATAAATATATAAGTTACTCTATACTGATAAACTGTTTGTCTGATAAACTGTTTGTCTCCCCCTTCTTCCTTCTCTCCTCTCTTCCTCTCCTTTCTTTTTGTCTGTCCCTCCTCTCCAACTCCTGTCTCACTTTCCCTTTTCTCTCTCATCTTATCTCTGTTGTCTCTCCTCCCTCATTATCTTTCTCTCCTCCCTGACCCTCTTTCTCTCTTATCTCTCCTTCCACACTCATTCTCTCCCTCTCCCTCTCCTTCCACCTATCTTGCCTTCCTCCTCTAGACTCCTCTCTCCAGGCCCCGCCCCTTCTCTGACCCTCAGGCTCCGCCCACAGACCTGAGTTTGTCTCCACAGATCTCCAACAGGAAGAGGCCGAGCTCCCACACACACACTGGACAGGTAAAACACACTGCACAAGTCTAAACTACAGGGTCTGACACACACAGGGAGGGCATCTGACACACACAGGGAGGGCATCTGACACACACAGGGAGGGCATCTGACACACACAGGGAGGGCATCTGACACACGGGGCATTTCATTCTCAAAGAGGATATTAAATTACCTAAAAAACTGATCATTTTGATTGCAATTTCGATTCCATTCTGATTCATTATTCAGCCGTAGACACAGAATGGCTGCCACTCCTGCTTCAGTCTGCCTCGGGGCGTGTCTGACCTCTGTCTCGTCTGTCTCAGGTGGGTCCAGTGTCGCCCTGACCCTTGGCTCCTTCAGACGCTCCTTCAGCACTTGCAGCAGCTCCAGTTTGTATAAACCAGGGCTGTGGAATATCAACAGTATTCTTTATATCTGTCACTTTAAAGCACACTGTGTAACTTTTTATCTTAATATCCATGGAGACAAGCAAGTGGCACCTCCATACTAGTTTACAGGTCAGATCTGTGTAGAGGCGACCCCACTCGCTGTAAGAATGCTTGTTTTTATGTGCTGTTTTGAAGTCATAAAACCACTTGTAATTGAATAAATGTAAGATAGCCTTATGTGTAATGCCATAAATTGGGACATTCCAAGCACAGCAATATTATCTTCATGGAGACAAACTGGTGACGACCCTATATTCTAAAAAGTTACACAGTACAGCTTTAAAAACATTTTGAAAACACGACTAACTCATGTGTAATTATCTAAAGAAGCTCTATTTCATCTCATTTGCACTTCTGCCAAAGACATCAAGGATACGTGTTTCATTTCAATTGTACAGAAAACGCAGATATTTATTTTTCTATTGATACTTTGCAGCTGATGTCATCAACATTCACTGGGGGTGTGAAGCTAACTGGAGGCACTACTCTGTCTGAATCTGTGTTAGACTTGAATCTGAGCTTTGTTTTAGCAAAATCTGATCATAAAGAGCTGATTTAGCTGCAACTACAACCAGTGCGCTAATTTGTGCTGATAAACAAGTCTTTCACACATAAAATTACAGCCGGAAGCTAGCTAGCATTAGCCAACAGTTTTTCAGTTAATCCGAGCGTTCATGGTCCTGTTTAGGAGTTTGACTTCAACTAAAAAGGTGAGAGTGACTGAGTTTTCATACAATGTGTTTGCTAATGCATTTTGTCACCAACTGCTGAACATTCCACCATAGATATACATGTAGAACACCCCCACTGCAAAGTATCAAGTACAGACAGTAGATTTATTATGCTCAATGTTCTTATATTTTAAAGCTTTACAAAAACTGTCTTAGACCTTAAGCTCTTTGGCAGTACAGAAGTGTCATGTGTAATACTAAAAACTGGTTTCCAAAGACATAATAGGGCCTTTTTATTTTTGTTTACGTCTGTGGTATAAATCAATATATTTTTAACCAAATAAAGTCTCTGATCTTTCGTCAAACATGTTCCAAATGTCTGAACCTCCACAGCAGCTGAAACCCTGTGAGTACCCCTGTACTGTATGTAAACCATGTACATTTGACCCAATGAAACGCCTATGCAAACCCACTCTAACTGTGTCATATATGGTCCATGTACAAATGTTTATTGGTCTTGCATTCGCTTCCAGTCTCCCCCACTCCCCAGACACCCCCTCCAGTGGGGTTTCCGATGTTTATCCAGGCCAGAATGATTGTGAGTGTATTCAACCAACCCATAGTCTGTGTAAAGAAGTGGACTAAGTGAGCGTGACGTCGCCCAAATGAAGCTCATCGACGCACAGTTATAGGGGCCAATTTGGAGCTGAGTTCTATATTTGGAATTCTGACCACGAGTATCATAGCAACCAAAGAGCCAATCCAGAGTGAGCTTCTTATTTGGAACACGGCGGGTAGCAGGTTAGAGATATCATTCATATAAACAGTCTATGATCCAGCCCCATGTAGCATTTTACCTGCCCCATCTCAGATAATAAAACACGGTCTCTCCAGAGATCTGACCTGTAACTTCAAACCCTGCCTTCTGTTTGTTTTCACGGAGATGTTGTTGCTTTGCCTGAAATGTTCCATGGTATGGCAATCAACTTTAAAGTCAGCAAAGTTACAGATCATGTCTATGCAGAGGCCACTTGAATGATATCTGGATTTTTCTATCTTATACAGAGGGATATCAGTCTTGTCCAAACTTCCTCTGTCACGTCTCGATCCTGAACCAAACATCATCGTCCAATCAGATTTGTTTATTCCAGTGGCTGTGGTTACACACACACTCAGAATCTGAAAATGGAGTTATCTTCTTATATACGTTTATTTTTGAAATAGTTCTGTTGAAGCATGGCTGAAAAGTAATGTCTGACTTTCATTGGTTAAATTTCATAGAATTTTTATTTATTATTACTTTTGTCAGATTCAAGTTATTTTTGTGACCATTGTGAGTTTTTCCTTCATTAACTGCACCTTTCATTAACTTTCATTTTCATTAGAAAATGACAAAAGACCATTTTAGAAAACAAATACATTTCATTTAAATTTGAGAAAATACACAAAGAAACCATGTACAATCTATATAGTAGTAGATTTTTATTTTATTTTTTGTTTGTATCAAAATTACTATGTGTATCACTGATTATGAAAATAAAATTGGAGGTTGAAGTAAGTACAGAGCAGTGGGTGTAAGCCAGTAGCGGTGAAAACGAGAGTTGATTGGCAAGATGGTGACAATAAATAATGAAAGTAAGAGATTAAAGACATGCACAAACCACTTCAAAAACAAATTTGAGAGGGGAAATGAGAAGGGGAAACAACTATAACATGATTAGAAGCTCTTAAAAAACTATTTTGCAGAATAGGTCTACTTTAAAGAACACTTTATTGTCCCCATAGAGAAATTTGTCCTCTACCTCTAACCCATCCATCTACACCTCTTATGCAAGCTTCCAGGAGCAGTGGGCGCACAGTGCAACACTTGGTGAGCCATTTCCAGATCTCCAGAGTTAGTTTTCATCAGGGCCTTAGCTGTGCATGTGTGTGCTCTGTGTTGATAGTGGAAACCAGAATCAAACCCATAACCTTCTTGTTGTGAGGCATGAGTGCGAGCCACTCAGCCACCATGACACACTACAGTTTGTCAGGCCGTGCTGTCAGAAACAGTCTATCTACAACAAGGGAATGTTCTGTCACTGGTGCAGATGTTAAAGAGGGGGTATTTTACTTCTGGAGAGTATTAACTGCTAACAGACGACATATTTAGATCACAATGTTACCTTTTATTGTTTTGAAAATGCTATATTCACAGAAAACAATGTATTAACATGTTAAATAAGTTTCAGTTTTGTTTGTGACGCTCAGAGTCTCCCCTCTCTTTGCTCTCTGCGTCAAGTCATTCCCCCTTCAAAGCACTATCACAGCACAATCAGTGTGCACCCCGCTATGAAACTACACATCACATCAGGTTTGTCAAGTTATTGTGTACTGTTTGGTATCATGTTTTTGTATATTTGTGGACGGAGCATTGGACAGAATCGTTCAGCTAACTGTAAGGAGGGTTTGAACGGACTCAAACATGCATGGATGACATTTAAAACCACTTGAGGCATGTTTTTGATGAGGGAACAACATTATAACAAGAAAACTCCAAAAAAGTCGATTTTGTATAATACCCCTCTTTAAGTAAATACATAATTACACACATAGACATAGATATTCTGATTATTTCAGTGAAATTCTATCATTGAAGAAACAAGGCCTGTTAGTTGTGCAGTTTTGAATCACCATACATTTTACCGTTCCACCATTCACCTGCATTAGTGAAGTGAATTCACAAACTAGGAGATTGCTTTGGTGAGGTGCAACATCAACACTATCTGACACTTTTCTAATGATACAGGCTCACAGACCTAAAGGCTGAATGTCACTGATTTTTACTGTCTTAAAAATGTGAAAAAACAAACTAGTTCATTTTAAATGATTTGCAGCAGTCCAAAGTTATTCCTCACTGACTTTAAGCAGAGCATCCTAACTACTCACCACAATGAGTAATGTATGAAGTTTTGCAGTGATGGCAAAGCTAACAACTAGCATTTTTTCTGATTCTCTGACAATAAAACACTATTATTAGAGCTTTTTGACCTCAAAGCCTGCTAAATAAACTTGCTTTTTTCTACTAAATTGTATATAAGGTGTTCTAATAGCATGGTCTACTGTTCTGACTCCTTTTTTCTATCTGACATCATACATCACTGCCCTGATTACAGTCAACAAAGTTTGAAGTGTGGAAGCCTGTTTGATGAATCATAGGCAGTGTCCCAATTCGCCAAATGCACCATTCGAAGTACTCCCCTAAGTACCGATCGAAGTACCCGGCCGAAAATGTGTACTCCTCAGTGTAACCGCCATCTTGTCGAAATGGGACATGCCTACACCACGGACCGTACTTCCACCGGTGTCTTTGCGCGTACGTTACATACATTATGTACATTATTTTTTATTATTTCGTCGCACCCATTTATTTCTGTTTAGATTGAATATCAATGGGCAAATATAACGTTCGAGGTGATTTTTTCTCAATTGTAGCTACTTCATAACTTTAACAAAATATACCTTGTGAAAACATAATAACAGAGATCATTTTTACATTCATAGTCTATAAACCAGAGAACACTGATTAGTTGTACATAAAGTTGGGACATTAAAGTTTAACGATTCGGTATTTGCGCAGGTTTCATTTGATCTGTGGCTAAACCACTTTAATACCAGTAGGGGGCGCTGTTTACCTTCTATGCCGTGCCAGTTCATTAGGCCCGAGCCTGGGACAACGTCCCGGCGAGGGACTCATTAAAACCGCGTCTGGAGCGTGGAAAATGGCAAAAATCAAGTAGTAAACACGCCCCGACATGGCAGTGAGTAGGTGTCAGAAATTAGAACTCGACGAGCTCTAATTGTCACAAAAGACCCCGAGAAAAAATAACGAAACACGACTCGGTAGCGCCACCTCAAACTTTGATTTTCATGGGGCCAATGGGAGCCCGACTCGGAAAAAAGTCAAAGTAAAAATCTGAAACTCACATCAAAAAATTGTACATGTCGAGACATGACAAAAATGATATTATGGCCCCGCCCTATAATGTACAGGAAGTCTGCCATATTGGATCAAACCCGGGAACGACAAAAGTGCACACCCTCGCATTCAGGACATTTTCTCGCACAGTTTTCATCACAAACACGTCAAATTTGGTCAAATCCCACTAAACACATGTGTGATTAAAGATTATCAATTATATTTTGATTATGACTTTGGGTGTGGTCAGGGTGAATTTTCAACAAAATCGCAATTTTTGGAATAATTCAAAAAAATATTTCTCTTTCACACATTTTTTGTTGGGAAAACGCTAATACAGCGTTTATGCACATTTGTGAGCTGAACGCAATGATATGCAAATCAAGGCACTCTCTCACAAAATGGCTCTCTAGCGCCCTCTTCAAGTTTCATTTTCAAAAATTTGTTGAAGACAATCGATTTGTCGTGCACTTGTGAAAAAATTCACAGGGGCCTTATTTGTGATGGGTCACAATGTGAGAAAGTCACATGACTGTAGCTGTTATGGTTTAGGAGAAAAATAATGGGTAAAAAAAATTTCCATTATTATTATTATTATACGTGCCGGATTGAACTCATTTTTGACCCCCTGAATGTTAACGAAAACTAAATTTTATTGGATCCAAAATTCAAGATTGGCGAAAAATTTAGTTTTTTAAATTCCTACTGAAAAATATTGATGATTGATGCCCGTTTGCGCATGCAAAGCCCGATTTTGCTCAAATTCGAATCAGTTGTAAAACATTCCGGCCTAATTCTAATGTTTGTGAAAGAATTAAATTTGGCGCGACAGCGCCCCCTACAGAATAACAAATAAATTTGTATGGAAGGCTGAAAATTTAGTTTTTCTAAATGTTACCAAATTTGACACAAAATTCCATTGGGTCATCCCAATCAATAAAGTCAATCAGACCCATGTGTTTTTTTGCACCGTGTTGCCATGGCGATGCGCCAAACTGCCAATGTTATCCTAATGGGAAACCTCCCAATTTTTCCCATTCATGGGAAAAATATTAGTTTCATGGAATAATGTGAAATTTGGCACCATGACTCTTCATGTCATCCTGATCAAAAAAGTCAATCAGACCCATGTCATATTTTTCACTGGGTTGCCATGGCGATGCGCGAAAGCGCCCATGTTATCCTAATGGGGAAATTTCCAAATTTTCGTACATTTCAAAGTCTTATAACAACTTATTACCGTCAACGACGAACATAAAATTTGGCACAGTGATTCTTCAGGTCGTCCCCGTCAAAAAAGTCCTGGGGGCCAAGTTTGAATTTTGCACGGTGTTGCCATGGCGATGCCTGGAAAAACCAAATTTTGCCATTTTGTGCATCAGCACTTCCGATTTGTTTTGACTTGTTTGGTGACAAGTGCAGCCCAAAGCCGCAATAAAAAAGGGACAAGTGGGGCGTTAGCGCCACCCGCAGGGAGTGCCGGGTCGGCCGAGTGCGAAGCACGGCCCGCGAGGGCCGTTCGATGCCGCTTGCGGCTTTAATTTTTTCTTCTTCTGCTCTTTGAGCAGGAATTTGACCCCCTGAACATTTTCAAAAACTCACCAAATTTTGCCCAAAATTCAGGTCTGCTGAAAAATTTATTTTTTATGTGGTGCATCATTGGGCATAAAAAAATGGCGCGACAGCGCCCCCTGCAAAAGTCAAAATACATTGCGTCAATGGGAGACGTCCCGACGTCAACTTTGCCGTAGAGCCACGAAATTCGGTACACGCATTCTTGAAGTGATGCCAAACAAAAAATATTATTACGGCCACGCCCTCGGACGCACCGGAAGTCGGCCATCTTGGATTGAAAATTCCAAAATGCAGAGTCAGCGTTTTCGCTGACCTCGCATTTTTGTCAACTCCTCTGAAGGCGCTTCACCTGCAGGGCTGAAATTCACTGTACATCATCTAGACAAGTGGGGCATCAAAAGTTATCCAATTTATGATGATGCCAATCACGGTTTCCGTGCGGCGAAGCCGCAAAATTCCATCGGAATTTTTGCAATTTTCAAAAGTCAAAATTTGCTCCCGTTTGCGCATGCAAAGTCTGATTTGACTCAAATTCGAATCAGTTGTAAAACTTTTGGGCCTAAAGCTACTCATTATGTTAGAAACTAAATTGGCGCAATAGCGCCCCCTACAGAACATCTAACAGTAACACAATAAATGCGTGTTAGGTAAGTTTAATGTTATACTGTGGAGCATTTCAGACAAAGTATATGCCAAACCAACCAGAAAAGTTAGGAACCTTTTAGAATCAAAACGAGTCAGGCAAAGGTCAAACTAGACGTGCGTATTTCGACATGAATGAGTAAACACATGAGGTAATGTCTCCCAACGGCTCAGTCACATAAGGCTTGGATCAACAAACACTGCTCCACGCTCCCAATAATATCTGACGAGAGAGGCCCAACAGAAACCACGACACCAGAACACACACTTCTTTAATACTTTACAAAGATCTGGTCACCGGTGAATCTGCCCGTTTTCAGGTGGGCGTGATTGGGACAGGCATGGTCCGTCTGTAGTGGAAACAATAAAGGAAATAAATCTAAAAGGAGGTTGAATTTCTGCAGAAAGAGATAAATGTGATTTTATTTGTAAATCATTGGTCACCAATGAGCTCCTTTATTTCACGTGTCGCTGAAAAAACAAATCTGACTGGGAGAGCATGTTTGACCACCTTGAGACACAACAGAGGACGTGGACCAGACTCATGTCAATATGAGACATATCAGTCTGGATTCACCAGGGAAGGATTTTTCCTTTATGACCTCTCCCCACTGTACAGCTGAGGAAGCAAGGAGGCAAAAAGCAAGGAGACAAGGAGCAAGGAGACAAAGAGACACGTGAACAGAACTGAGATGTGGCCCTTGCAGAGTCCTCAGTCTCATATGCTGGTCTTTTGTTTCTCCTGGACTGAAGCTGAGCTGAAACAGTCTGCAGAATGTTTCCTCTTTGTCTGTTTACAGTAAAATAAAGAAACACATTTGACTTGTTTGGGACTGAAAACTAATAAAGGGCTCCTGAAGTACTAAAAGATAGTCTGTTTATAACCAGAGACACTCCTCATCTGTGAAACTGAAGAATAGTGAGTAGAACAGGGTTAAGGTTAAGTACACTTTACTGTCCTCTGCATTTGACCCATCCTTCTGTGTCTCAGGGGAACACTCCTGTCAGGAGCAGTGGGACCCATCTCCAGATTTTGAGCTAGTCTTGGTCAGGAGTGGGAGTACAGTATTGGGGGATTTGACCTATTCTGCATAGTTTCTGTGTAGTATAGGCCTGAGCAACACGGGAACTGAACCCGGGTGGAATCCTTCTTGCGGTGAGACCACTGTACCACCACACAAAGTCACGTTATCAAATTATACAACTAAAATCAACCAAAAACTTTGGTGGTCAAACCTCCTGATCAAAGCCTGATCTCACCTTGTGTCTGAAGCTAAGCAGGGCTGGACCTGGTCAGTACTTGGATGGGAAAACTAAGTGCCACCGGGGGACAATGTGTCCTTAGGCACCACATTCCTCTTGCATTCAGGCAATGAATGAAAGAGTGTTGGTGTTGGTCAGAGGCCTCAGGGCAGCTGTGGCTACAATAGTATCTTACCATCACAGAGTGAGAAATTCAGTAGTGCAGTATTATAGGTTTGGGTGTCATGAAAGTTATATGAACAATATAAATGCAATGATTCATTCATAATTTATGAATCAATAATATTGACCTGAAGAAATCTACATTAGTGTTTAAGTATGTACCCAATATATTGGAAAAATGTGTGAGCAGAGGTTTCCATGTTCTTTCACAGGGGGGCGCTGCAGACACTGCAGGGACTCTCCCTGTGCAGAGACCATGGGTATGTTAAAGTAAGTTTGAAACATATAAACATATTTTTGCTTAAAGCTTCATGTACATGGAGAAGTAACTATGTTTAGGGATTTTTATTTTATCTTTTGATATTTATTTTCACAGTCTCCCATAGTTACACAGACACTGTATAATTACTGGGCCCATCCACATGAAACAAACACCGGCACAAAGTCCAGCAACTTCTTCAGAATAAATAAACAAGTCATCTTTTTCATAATGGCCTCAGAAAGTGGAGCAATTTTTTATCTGCTAACAATATGCATGCTGACCCTCTCCTCTGATCCTCTGACCCTCTCCTCTCTATGTTGTCGTACTAAGGACATCTCCAGTTGTTGTTATTTACATGTATTTGTGCTTGTGTTACTCTCCCTCCTCTGTACCATAGTCACGCCTAAGTTCCTCTGGTTGTTTATTTTCTGAACACAAGAGCTACTGTAGGCTGTAAGCCACGCCAAAACAAGCACAAAGCAAGAACAAAACAAGAACAAAACCAGCACAGAACAGAAGCCCGGCGTCAGCAGGGGCAGGGTCCTGACACGTACACCAGCAGCTACATTAACCACAGAACATCAACAGTGACAGGAACAAAAGGTGTCACCCTGAAAGTAACAAAATATCATATCCCTTACCAAGAGTGTGGGAGCCTCTCTGGACAGTTCTCTAGTGTCTGCCCCCAAACGACCTAATACTGTACACACCCGTGTTGCCCTTCCCTCTGAAGATGCATGACCCTCTGCTCTGGGCCCTTCTCTGTCCCCTGAGAGACTTTAGTGTGCCCCTTGTGGGAGAGGGACAGATAACAGGGGGGCAGTGTAATGACCTGATATTTTGTTAGTTCAGAGTTGACTTTTGTTGTTGTAACTGTGACACTTGGTTGCTATGATGACAAGTCAATGTAAAGGTTGTATTGGTCATTTACTGGTCAGTTTGGAGACTGGCTCTAGTGAGTTGGACTTGTGTTGTTTTGTGCTTGTTTTGGCGTGTGTTATGGTCTACAAGTAGCCTGTGTTTAGAAAATAAACTAGAACTATTTCATCACACCAGAATGCTACAATATATTCACTGTCCCTCCTCTGCATCATATACTCACTCTCTCCTGTGTCCAAATCATCTGAATCCACTTTTGAATCAAAATGATTTTATTTCATATAAAAAAGGCTGTACACGTTTTATTGTGCATTTGTTACAATATATTGTGAAGGTGATAACAAAGAAAACTAGAAATGAACGTTATAAGGCATAAGTTTGATATTTTTGAATACTTTCTGTAGTCTAATTACGCATCAACACAAAATGTCTTAAGACTTAAGTTTAGCACACAAATCTACACTACATCTACTCATCCATCTCTTTATAGTGTGTGGACGTCTCCCACATGCACAAACGGCCTAAGACTTGAGTTTTATTCTGGTCTGGTGTTGGGCACTGAGGAAATACATTAGCTGCCATGTTAATAACCACTTCAAAAATCTGTATTGGAATAGTTCCTTTTGACTTGGTCCTCCACAGCCAGTCCACTTTTTGGTACAACTGGATAAACTTAAAAGTCTTCACAAGTTATAGGCTTCATTTGGGCTTGATGGGAGTGAAAATGGGAAATAGTTTTGCCGTGCACTAAAACAGATGTCCATAGAGCAGAGCCTCAACCGTAACATTAGACCTGTCAGATAATCACTACATCCACTTAGCGTTCAGTATATGGAAGATTTGGGACAATATTTATCATGTGTACGTTTTCTTTGCACTACTGGGAGATTTTTGGCTATTTTTTCACTCAGGACAAAATTTAAACTGTCGTGGTAGAAGTACTCATGTAAAAGTACAGATACCAGAGGAAAAAAATACACATGAAAAAATCTACTTAAATAAAAATATTAAAGTGCCAGTTTAAAAATGTACTTAAAGTGTAAAAAGTAAAGTCTTTCTCGCAGATTTAGTAGTGACTTTGATAAAGATTTGTGCTGAATTTTGTTCAACAGAAATAACTGAATCGATTGTATCGTGTTTGGATATTTTTCTTTGCTCAAACTACTATGTGCTAAAAATAAATCTCAGATTTTTCAGCAGGCCTCAAACAATAATAAAAAATGTAAAAATTAAACTTTCCAGTCCTGTTCAAAAACATAGTGGAGTAGAAAGTCGATACCTGCTCTCAAATGTAGTGAAGTAAAAGTAAAAAGTATTCATTTTCAAATGTACTTGAGTAAAAGTACATTTACGTTCCACCAATGGATTTAAGGTTGAATGAATAACTTCTGACTCATTACATTCTGCTATTTATTGCAGCTTTTCTTTTTTACAGTATTGTAGGTTTAGAATATTTTTTGTGGTTTAAATCTGCTGTGGGGTTTTTGTGTCAGTGGCATAAATACATTTGCGTATTAGCCATTATCGTCTATATTTACTTGAGCAACACATCACACTTGAATCGTGCCAGGCCTACGTAACCTTCACGTTAAGTCGATGGTTACACCGTCTTTACACACCGTCGCCTTGTGATTGAGGAAGTTGGTTTTGGACAGAAAGTGAATGCTGCATGTGGAACAATAGAACGATGCCACATCTTTACATTTATTGTGTTTTTTCATGTGCGTGCAGAGGTTGGACTTGAGCGTAAAGCCCGTGTGGCAAACTGTACACCTGAAGGGTTTATCTCCCGTGTGGACAGCCATGTGCAGCTGCTGAGAGGCTTCATCTTTGAACTTCCGGTTGCACTTTGAACAGCCGAAAGGTCTGACCGCGACATGCACCATGCGCTTGTGCCGCATTAGAGTCTCCAAGTCTGGGAAAGTGGACGTGCATTCTTTACAGTTGTAGATTTTCTCCTTGTTGTGAATTGCCATGTGGTTTTTAAGATATACTTTTCTGCTAAACGTCTTTGGACACTCTGGACAGCTGAAATGTTTGTCTGCGACGTGAATCATGATATGAGCCTGTAGATATGCTTTTAACTTGAAGCTTTTCTGACAAACGGGGCATTTAAACGGCTTGACTGTGGTTGTATCCTTGACTCTCGGCTTACTAGCACCGGGACGACTGAAGGCACTGTCCCCGGAGTGTGTCCTCATGTGGGAGTTCAGAGTCGAGGCTTGGACAAACCTTTTCTCGCACAGGGTACATGCGTAAAGCTTCTCTCCTGTGTGAATCCGCATGTGGATCTCCATGTTTTTCTTCACAGTGAACCCTTTTCCACAAACTGAACAGCTGTAAGGTCTCTCTTTAACATGGGTCTCCACGTGTTTGAATAAATCCTCTTTACTCACAAACACTTTCCCGCACTCGCACGTTTCCAGTTTGATGTTTGCTCCAGAGTCACTCACAGATGCAGTGTTATTGTTGTTGTTTATCTGAAAGACCATGGGTTCTGTCTTAAAAACCCGTTGGTTCCTCTTTTTCTGGCTGACTTTGCTGGGGGAAGGAGCCCACTCGTCGTCGCTGTTTGGGAGAATGTTCTGGCCCTGTGTTTGCGCAGGTGAATCCACTGTCAGCGCTTCCTCTGCTCCCTCTTTGTCCTGCTCGTTTTCCCGTCGCACAAATGGCCCAGCAGGAGGCTCATTCCCGAAGATTGTCAGCGGGAAATCTAGCGTGTTGTCCTGGTCTATGCACACGGCTTCAAACTCCTCCTTTATATGCACAATCTCCACGTTCTCCTCTTTGACTGTGGCGCACGGTGTCGGCGAAGGACTCACCAAATCTATTCGCGTTGGCTCCAAAATGACGCGAGGGTTGTATACCGCGTTCAGGAGCCGCTGCTGGCGCTCCGTCTCTTTCCCCAAGCGAATAATCTCGTTCTTGTACTCCACCATAGCCGCGTCGAAAAGCGAAAATATCTCCTGTGCGGCTAAAGCAAGGCGCTCGCCCACCAGCACGTCCAGTCTTTGGTTGTTACTCATCATTTTGGAGCAGATTCTGGGCAGTTTTAGGGTGTCGCGTTAGCCTCTGTCGCTAGCCGTGTGCTCCGGGAGAACGCGCACAAGTGACGTCAGTGTGCGCGCGCCAGGAGGAGGGGAAGTGACGCCATTGGAGCGTAGAGCTGTCTGTCATTTAGGCAAAAAATAAACAAACAAAACAAACATAAAAATAAATAGAATAGAATAGAATGAAATGAAATGAAACAAAACAAAATACAATAAAATTTAAAAAAATGAATAAAATAAAATAAACTTGAACTAAATTAAATTAAAAAGAATAATAATAAAATAAATAAATAAATAAATATAAATATAAATATATATATATATATATATATATATATATATATATATATATATATATATATATATATATATATATATATATATATATATATATATATATATATATATATATATATATATATATATGTTTTTTTTTTAATCAGTCAAAAAACATTACAAAATTGGACAAATCCGATAACCAGAGGAGGATAGAGTAGCCAAACACTGTACTTAAGTAATAATAATATAAATAATAAATCATAATATAATATATCAAAATAATATTACTCAAGTAGAAGTACAAAGTAGTGGTCTAAGAAATTAAGTAAGTACGAGTAAATAGTAAATAGTATTTAGGAAAACTACTACTCAAGTAACATCTGATTTATAATATCAAGGACAAGCATGAAATACAGTAATGCACAAAATCTGGTGTTTTCAAGCAGACACAAAAATGAAATTAAATCATATCTGAAGGAACTGCAAGAAACAAATGTTCAAATCATTTCATATTGTTACATAAAGCTCAAGTAGCTTTAGACTTTCTCACAGTGGGAAGAGGAATGACAACTTTTACTAAAGTACTAATAGTTACTGCAATAAAAATATTAATCAAGTAGGACTAGAAGTATGCAACTAGAAGAGTACTCTGAAAAGTACAATTTGTTTAAAAAGTGACTTGAGTAAATGTACTACTCACCTCTGCAGAAAACCCAGTAGCTGTGAGCGGGGTTGACTCTCTACAGATTTTACCTGTAACTTTGCCCGATGTCACCACTTGCTCTTCTCCATGGAGATAGATACTGTGGAAGATTCCAGGCAAAGAAATAACATTTAGACAAACAGGTGGCGGACCACTAACCAGAAAAGTTACATAGTGCACCTTTAATATAACCATAACAACAATCTGATAACTCCAGAAATCAGGTGCTGTGATGGGAAGAATACTCTGAAAATGTACTAAGTTACAGAATACTGAATACCTGCATTAAAGTGTATTTTGTAACGTGTTCTGCCATGACACAAAATGGTCCTTTTGTTTATTATAGTTTTATTCCTACGTGGCGTTTGATTTATGGTCTTGGTCCTAGCAGCCTGTTCCTCTGTGTTTTTCCTCTTCTTACGCTGAATACTTTCACATAGTGTTGTATTTAAATTTGAGTGTAAAGGTGCAATATAGGATTAAAAACTGCTTTACATTTGTTTCACTCTTTGTTCTGCATTTTCATCACAAACTGGAGAAGTTAAAGTCACACGTGCACTCACTACAAAAGCTGGGTTTTATATTTTTCTCTGTCCTGTTTTAGGCTTAATTGTGTGATCAAATACTGCATTGTATTCCTTTGACTTTAGAATGCCACCAAATGAAAAAGTACACATACATAATACAGTCACTCAAAATGAGTATTGTCAGTACATGTAAGCTGTTACTTCCCAACACTGATCAGGCGTTGCATGTAAATTTAGTCACTAGTACTGCAGTTTTTCTCTTCTACATGGAGTTAATATGATTAACTGAGATTCTGGGTCAGGACAATGCTTCAACCTCCTGCTCCTCTCCAGAAAACCACAGTTCACCTCAACCACACCTTGAGTCAGTGTATTATTGTTAACACAATAATACACTGACCCAAAATAAACAAAGCACATAACACAAAAGTATAACTGGAAAATACTGCACCCACGAGAATACAAAAACAATAAAAAGTGTACTCTATGGGAGATTCACTGTTTTGAAAGAAATGAAAATGAAACTCCACAAATGTTTGGGATTATTTCACAAGTTTGCTGTATTCATTTGGCTTTCAGTCAGTCTTGTTCAAAACTGTGTCATTCATGAATGTCCTGGCTCCCCAGTGCATTTTGGGCAGAATCATTTGTGCGGTTCTACTGTCAGTATTCTTGTGCTTTTCTTCTCAACTTTAGCTTTCCCACAAACTGTCACTTAACTGATGTAAAACTATGATAAATATTTACCACAGGTATGTGCAAAAAACAAAGTAATAAAGATTTCAGATTTCTTCTTTTCTCATTAAGCCATCAAAAGACATACTTTTTTTTTTTTTTTTTTTTTTTTTTTTTACATAACAGCAAACATAACTTTAGTAGAATGTTAACATTTTGCAAATCACAATATTGATCTAAAACAGCTTAATAATGGAGCTCAACAGTGACTGCCCACGTCCTGGTTCCAGAAGTAAACCTTAAGGCAAAATACAATATTAAAAGTTTGAAAGCTAAGAGCTAATCAGCTACATGGTACTAATGACCACAAGACCTATCATATAATTTAAAATCTGTTTTTGAAACTTTATGGATCACTAAGTTTTTAAAACATTTCACTGAATCTTGAGCTTTAAATTTGCCTTTTGGACTTAAAACAACAGCCTTATGGATGTATGGTAGCTGGTTAGCTTTGGCGATGCTTTTAAACTCTTAATATTTGGATTTTTCGAAAAGTCTATGGGAAAAATCAATGGAAAATTTTACTTCCAGAACTTCGACTGACTGTGGAGCTCCATAGAAACAGGGTCATTCTTTTCCTGTTCAAAATTGCAGAACTGAAAGAACCCACTCATTTCTCCATAACAAGCAACAGATTTTAGACACATGTTTTTACTGTTGAAAAATGGCTATTGCAAGTACACACAGAGCTGTGGGTGGAGATAGGGGGTAGGTGAAAACTATAATCTTCCGAGCTTTCAAGCGCAAAATATAAGACAGTACAGGATTATTGCTCAAACATGCATGAACGACTTAAACTCTGGTAAAAGCCCAGATAAGTAGATTTGACAAAATATGCTCCCTTTAAAAATCATTTAAATTAGAAATGTAATTATTATGTTTTAATTAATGTTTTTTTTCCTTTTTCACCATTTCATTGTCATTTGATTTATTGACTATTATTTATTCACTGTGATCCTGAAAATTATAAAAGAAAAAATATATAATTTCCGTAAATAAATGACGTCATATACGCGCGACAAAACAAAAGCCCAAAACACCCTTTAGCTTTACTTATATAAACCATATATTTTACATGATAACTGATGATAACTGAAGCGTTTTATAACATTTTTCATAATCCCTCACAGTTCCAGATGTTATTGGGTAAAATTGAGTCACGTGTTTATTTTTGCGTGTTGACAGCGTGGAGTGGTCACGTGTGCTCGGGGCTGTCCCATCTTTGGTGCGCGTGGCTGTTAGTTCACGCAGGGACAGTTGCCTAACACTTTGCGCAGAGATCGACCCCAACTTCATATCTCAGAAAGAAGGTTGTGAGGTTTTATCTCCTGGAGGAAAACGCCCCTCTTCGGTGCGCTTTATCAGAGGCAGACACGACTCCGCGCTGCTGAGAAGAGAAGACCGGCAGTTTTTGTCTAAAGCTCCATTTTTGGAAAGGTACAATATGTTTCCATTGTGTCTTTTTCCTGTGCTTGCCTGTTCATGCACAGGGATCTTTAACATGCTTATTGTGGAGTCTCTTGTCTCTCCTTCAGCTGGGATGGCACTTAAAACACACACACACACACACACGCACACACACTCTGTTACATAAAGCTGCACTATGTAACTTCTCTGGTTGCTGGCACGCTGCCTGCTTGTCTCCAAGGAGATTCTACTGCTTTGCCTGGAATATTCCACAGTATGGCATCAAACGTTTCTGCCTTATATTTATTCAATTACAGGTGTTTTAATTGCTAAAAATATCTTGTCAAACATCCATTGTCTCTGTAATGGATGTCGCCTCACCACAGATCTGAGCTGTAACTATACCTGCTTGTCTCTCATTGACATAGATGCGTTTAATGCCATACTGTGGAACATTCAAGACATAACAATACATCTATCTGGAGACAAGCTAGTGGCGGTCCTTGTACCTGAAATGTTACGTAATGTACTTTTCAATGACAGTCAGTATTATGTACCTATATCTCTCAAATCCAACACTACTTTGGTTTTGCTGAGGCCAGGGAGCCAACATGTCAAAAGTATTGATGAAAATAACAAACAGGTACACCAAATGTAATGTTTAAATGTAATATTAATGCTTCCGACCTCGTGTACATTGACCAACATCTATTGGAACCAATGGTATTCCATATTTACTTTGTTTTACTTGTTTTTTGAGTGTGATTTGAATTTGAAGTGGGGTAAGTTATTGATTTTATCAGGTCTAAACTGGAACTAAGTCAGGACTTAACCACGTGGACTAATCCAGGTCTAATGGTATAAACCAGTTGTAAACAAGGTCTTATCCCGGTTTAAACCAGGACTAACGAGGCAGGTTTAAAATCATTAGCGCTGCTCATCTCTCTATAATGATTTGAAATGAAAAGGATTAGACTGTCAATTCTTAATCTGTCACTACTGCATGATAAAAGTATAATAAGCAAAAATAACATACATTTAGTTTTTAGTAGACATACACTGCTCCCCAGTTTTACTCCTGACCCATAAGGGAGCAGGGTCATCACATTCTCAGCGTGTTTTTTGCACTAAGGTGTTAAATAATAGGTTATGTGTTTCCTTTAAGAAGGTGGTCAGCCCAAATATCACTTCAGTGTATTGGGACTGTAGTCGTTTAGTCATGTAGTTCATTAATCAGTAATTGGACTCTTAAGCCCATCACAAACTGCACGATAATTTGCCTGATTTTAGGACCAGAGGCTTTGGATCCTTGTGAGTGATTTTTTTAAGCCGCTGTGCTCCTCATGTGTGGTGTCACCGTGACTCTGAGCTGCTCTGTCATATCTTAACCACATAACATCACCACAGCAACAGCCAATAAAACAGACAGACGGGCAGGCAGAGTGGCGGACACCGAAGCACAAGATACAAACACGGGCAATAGTGAAAAAAATGAGTCGACTTTATGGTTCACCTCTGTAAAATTTTAAAGTTAAACTGCAGGTCTCATCCATATTATCCATAAGAATGTGTCCTCCATAAATAATGAGTCCACAGTGCTACAGTGTCTATTTATTTAGGTTATAAAGATTTATATGAGACAGCAATAGAAAGGAGAAGTGAAGGAGTTTAGCTGAATATTTGGTATTTTTGGTAGGTTTATTTGTAAAAAGGCAGATTGTCATGATTCACAAGCTTAAAGGGCCCATATTACGCTGTTTTCTGATCTACGTTATAATGTTTCATCATCACAAACAGACCTGGAGTTATGTCTTGTTTCATTCACACATGTTTAACACACAAACCCTGTATATTTAGGCTGAGCTCTTCTCTCAAACAGAAAACACTCCGTTCCACCCTGTGATGTGACTTAAGAATGTCTTAAATCGACTACAGTCCTACAGTGTACTGCTATCGGGCTGTCTCGAAAATGAACAATAAATGAATACTTAGCTGGTATTGAGTATTTGACTGTCGTATTAACACATGATATCCAAGTGGTACTCTGCCATTCATAAGTTTTCTCCATTCTTCTTGCCTCTTTGTGTCTCCATTTTTACTCCCTCTCTCAGTGAGATGTTCGGCGCCGTGGTGGTGGGTCTGGGAGTGGCTGGATCGGTCAGAATCAGGGACATGTTGGCTCCTTTACCAGGCAGCGCTGCAGAAAAACTCACCATCAAAGGGTTCATATCCAGGTAAGCGACTCACAGGGCACAGTCACGAGTGTATCAGACAGATACGAGGTAATAGAGACTACCTCATACCTGTCTATTTCATAGACAGAAGCAGATATGAAAGCAACGTATGAAACTTTTCCAAATCAGTACATTCAGTAAGGAAATGTAATTGGTGGATTACACTGACACATGAAATCATAATGCCAAAAATAGTAGCCTGTCACTTCTTGGTGCCAAAAGAGAATCCTTGGTGTTTTTATTTCGCTATTGTGTCTGTAAATCAAAATATATACATTAATAACAGACAAATCAGGCGGCTACTCCAAATATGGAACTCGGCTTCAAATTCGGCTATAACTGCTAGCCTTGTTTTAAGTCCAAAAACCACATTTAAAATACAAGATTGGGTGAAATGCTTAATAACTTTGTCTTTTGTAAAGTTTCAAAAACAGATTTTAAATAAAATCATCTTGTCTTCAGTGGTTTTGAGGTATTTGGTCATTAGTTACCACACAGCTGATTAGTCCTGAGCTGTCAAACCATTAATATTCTTTTTTTTTTCTTTTTTTTTTTTTTTTGGAAAGTCTATGAGAAAAAATGAATGGGAACTTACGGATCCAGGGGGTGGGTGGTCACTTTTGAACTCCATTATCCAGTGTATAAGCAGGTATGAGGTAGTCTCTGTCTGAAGCAGAAATAAAATGGACACATGAAACATGATTGGTGGATTAAATCCAACTGACCTGAAATCACAAGTTTTTATACCAAAAACCAATCTGTCACTTCTTGCTGCCAGAAGAGATTCCAGTCTGGGGGTTGAGTGTAGCTTTAACTAAAATATTTAAATATTTATGATCACTTGAAGCCACAGTATGTAACTTTCTGGAGGTGGCACGTCACCTGCATGATTCCATGGAAATAGAAAAAAACAAACTTTGGAACATTCTCCAGGAGAGTCAGGTTTGTGGAGATGCAAGCCTGCTCATTGTAAGGATGCAAGTTCTAGTGCAATAAACGCAACCAAAATGAAAAACACATGCTGTTTTAGTCAAAAAGTTACATACTGTGGCTTTAAAACAGTCAAAGTTCATCGGTTTGAAGATGGGTCCATTTGGAGATTGTTCCTGGGTTAAAGGAGACATAAAAATGGTAAAATCCAAAGGAATATTTGCCTTTCCTCTCCAGATCCCTGTGTTTGTTTATTTGAATGTCTGGGGTTAGATTCCAGAAACATGTTTCCTTTGTTGAGGATGGGGGATTTTTGTAAAAGATCTTACAATCTGTCTACACCAATATATTTCAGGTTAAATATTTTTCATTTGCAATTGCAATTCATACTTTAAAGTCAAGAATCAGTCCACACTGAGTAGATTTAAACATGGAATGAAACCAGAACTGTTAAACTAACACAAGAATCTCATGCATTTCATGTTTATAGAGGTCTAAACTACAGGGTTAGCAGCTTAACAGGATAAGACGCCATGGAGACACAGGGACCTAAAGAACTGAAGACTTTGTAATTTTGTAATTGAACTTAAAGCTTTTAATGCCTAACATAGTGATCGAAATATGTTGTATGTTAGCAGTTTATACTGTTAACTGTTAAGTTTTAGACCTGAGCCAACCTTGTTTTGTCTCGATTTAGTCTGTGTAACTTTGATAAAGAACTAGATATGGATATTTATCATTGTCATTGTCAATGTTTTCTCATTGTGAAACCCTAAACTCTCACACATATTCAATATGACAGAGCCAAAGTCCACCCTGTGTCATAGGTGCATTTTTGAATATAGAAAAAGATGTGCACCTCAACTTGCATATTAGAGTTGTCATTATACAAAAATTTCAAGCTCTATTTCGATAGTAAGGCAAAAACTTGATGCTTAGTACCGATTCCGATACTGTGATGATAATCAAAAGACTATTTATTTAGACAGTAGAATGTTTTCCACATTAAATGGTAGTACGGTTGCCCCGCGCTATATCGCGTTTCACTTTTCGCGGTCTCACTGTTTTGCAGATTTTTTGTGTGCAATTTTGCATGCTTTTTTTTTTTTTTGCAGTGTATGAAGGCACATGTTCTGCGTCCTGATTGGTTAAGGAACGTTCCATGCCTCCTGTACAGTACTGAATGCGTTCAGCCAAATTTACATAAATGTTCAATGCTAGCAGTGTGACGCTGGGGTGTCAAGAACGTGTTGGACGCCTTTGCATTTGAGGACAGATGCCTCCGATGCACATCATGGACGCTCTGGACACGCGTCATCTTGACGTTTGACCTTTGAGAGTGTTTAAACAAGAGAGAAATGTGAGAAAATGTTAATGCCTGTGTGAGAAAAGTCTATAAAGTGTGTGGTGAGGGGTTAAAATATGTATAATAATTGTAAAAAATAAAGTTTTCCACTTCGCGGATTTCGTTTATCGTGGGTTATCTTTGGAACTTAACGCCCACAATAAACAAGGGACCACTGTAGTCTCGTTTCTATTCCCATGTGTCTTATATCTGTGTAATCCCTCAGTGTCCAAGTAGGTTTATAGTGGTCCATACTAGTCTATGTGTCTTATACTTTTTTTGAGCTCAACATCATTCTAAAGCTATTTAGGAATAGAAAAAGGGACTTTTGTAGTATTGATATCTGCTCAAATGAGTATCTAGTTTTGATTCTAGTTTTAGTATCGATTAGTATCTGATGTTCAATAGTTTTGACAACCCTTATATGACAGGTTTTCATGTTTTTCAAATTATTTCTTTGTTTGGCGGTATAGAACCTGTGGTACATTATTCTAATTATTCACCACAATGAGTTTATAAGTGCTTTTCACAACTCTCAGAGACCAGAGCGGACTTTGTTAACTTTTTGTTAACTTTGCTGTGGCGACAATTCACTTCCTGATTCTTGTTCAATAAAATGCGGATAATGCAGACAGTACCCAGTGGACTTATTTTGACCTAAGAGCTGCTTATACACTATATCTGTACTGGGGCAAGATAAATTTTGCTCAAATATAAAAATAAATTTGGTACCTTGGGATGTAGGACCTTTAATCTTCCGATTTTGTGGATTTTTGCTATTATGAAAATACCAGATGTCAAAATATTCTACTGTCTGAAAACCACTTTTGCAGCATTCATGTTTAGTTTTCCTATACTGGACACCATTTTGAGGACTTGACCTTTTGAAAAGAATACTGTGTTTTAAATTGCTCATTGCCATAGTAACAATGTTCTCCTGCGCCCCTTTTGTTCAGGAGGAGTATGGGCCCGCAGCAGGGAGTGGAGCAGGTGTCTGTGTCAGATGCTCTGAACAGAGATGACATCAGCGTGGCCTTCGTTTGCACCGAGAACGAGGCGCACGAGGAGACAGTCAGGTACAAAACTACACTTACACCTACTATGGAATAACTCCTAAACTATTCAGACACTGCATAGTTGTAGTTTACAATAGGGCTGGGTGCAGACGTGGGTAGAGAAGACAATAATTGTACTCAAGTAAGAATAACTGTACTTCAAAATAATATTACTCAAGTAGAAGTACAATAGCAGTAGTAAACAGTGGTCCAAGAAAAAGTAAAACAAGCATTTGGGTAAAGTACTACTCAAATAAGAATAACTGTCTGTACTATCTAATTTATAATTTAACGTTAATTTGGAATTGGACAGACAAAACATTGAACAAAGCTCATATTACAGTATTTTCAAAGGACAGACACAAAAAATGAAAAACTAGATCTGGCAGAGTGTTGCAAGAAACACAAATGTTCAGATCAGCAGATAATATTGTCAGAGTAACCTTTTGTTACTTGTAGACTAAGGTTTTTTTCACAATGCCACTAGTTAGGTCCATATAAAAGAACATTCAGGCTGAGAGCTGTGCTCAGGCTGGTGTGAACCCAACAGACTCACTCTGGACCACAGTAAACGGCTGGTCTGAGATCACTTGAAACAGGAGGAGCAGTAGTAGCATTAAAATTTTGATTTAATGTTCTTGGAGCAGCTCCACCCACTCTCTGGAGCAGGGCGAGTGCAGTGTGAACGCGGCCGACCTCAGGCCGACCTACGCAGTCCACTGTGACAGTAAAAGTGTTTGAAATTGGGCAAATGTATATTTGTACGAATGAGAACTGCAGAGCTGCTGTTTGATACATTCGTCTAATGAGACAATTTGGATCAACTAAATATCAGCCATAGTGTCCTGCCTCTGTCTGTGTGTAATTCAAAAAAGGTTTTTCTCCTGCACCACCACACCTCCTCGGTGTATTTAGCCACTGGTGAAACAAAAGACCACCGCGTGAGGGGGGGACACGCATGAGATATGCACGGTGTATGTGAACAACGCTGACCCAAAAGTGAAGTAAACAGAACTAAATCTAGAGCCACTGAAGTCCACAGAGCCACTAACGTGTGTGAAAACCACCTGACTCACCAGGGCTGAATGTGCACTAAAAGGACTGTAGTTTTCATGAAGAGTATTTTTCCTGTTTGTTGCAGACAGTTTCTTGAAGCAGGGAAGCATGTGTGTGTGGAATATCCCATGACCCTAAACTACAAGGCGGCTGTGGAGCTCTGGGACTTGGCCGAAAAAAATGGTGAGGCTCATTAAATTGGCCAATAGAGTTCGATAAAGGCCTTCTAATATACAAGGCATGTTCATGCTGCTCTATATTGAAGAGAGAAAAAAACAGACCATCATTTATGTTATGTATTTTTATTGTAACCAAATACCTCAGCTAACTGAAAAGCAAAAAAATTTCTATAATATTAAAACTCAACCAGCTTTAAAGATGAATTAAACCAGGATTATACCAAAATGAAAAAACAGAACTAAACTAAGACTATACCAGGAGTCAACCATCCACAATCCACAATCCACAATCCATGTCTTTGCTTGTTACAGGAGTAATTTTACAAGAGGAGCACATCGAACTGTTCACAGCTGATTACAAATGGCTGAAGGAGAAAGTGGAGGGTCAGAGGCTGCAGGAGGGAGCTCTGCATTTCACTGGTGAAAACATTTAAATAAAAAACTCAGGGCTGGGGTTTCCATTACCAGGCAGAATTATGTACAGTATTAATTGTAGTAATATACTCTACTGACACAGATTAAAGCAACACTGAGTAAAGTCACCTGCATGATTCCATGGAAATATAAAGTTAAAACCACATTTTGAAACATTTTTCACAGAGCTAGATGAGTTTTATGCCATACTGTAGAACTGTGGATTATAGCCAAAGGAATGAAAGTTACAGATGTAAAATCACAAATGGCCTGTAGAGGGCAATGCTGAAAGCACAAAATGATTTCTTTGTTATGTATCTCTCTACTCTGGTGATGATTAGGGATGAAATAGAACATTTCCATGGAAGCAAGTAGGAGGCTCTTCTCCAGGCGAAATTGTTTTGTGGGAAATAGTTTATTGTAGTCTATTTTTTTTGCTAAAAAGTTACACGGCTTTAAATTATGTATTCATGTGCACATTTCTAGAGTCTACAGTGAGTCCACACTTTCACTCAAATATCACATTCACTGATCTGTTCGTTTAGGGAAATGGATAGAGTGTCTTGCCCAAAGACACAACACTAGTACACTACACTAGATTGAGCTGTCTAAACTCTGTTCTGTGCTGCAGGTGGTAGTTTGAAGCCACGGTTTGGGTTCTTGGCATTCAGTGGCATTGCACGGCTGACGTGGCTTGTGGAACTGTTTGGATGGCTGAGCGTAAACAAAGCGACTATAGAGGAAGACCCGAATAACAACTACAGCAAAATGACTGCTCACCTGCTGACGAAGGACAACAGGTGAGGGACAGAGGGAGGGGGGGCCACCATGGACAACAGGTGAGGGAGGTGCCAGATTTCAGCTTTTTCGTAGAAGACATATTGTGCTTGTGTCTGCTATATAGTTATAATCTATGACACCCGTGGATCATTATGCTATCATTTGAACCATCTAAATCACAATATTCATCTAAAACAATTTAATAAAAGAAACAAGCCCACTGACTTCCGCATTAGAAAACTGCGGTGCCCAATGGGAGCTGACGTCGGCGTAAACCTCATCAGAACAAAGCCCCACGCCTCCTATGGATAGCTGCACATTACAGTAGCAAGCAGCGGATTTTTTTTTTCCATTTGTACCAAAATGTCTACGATACTCTTACACATATCATGATTAATAAAATAAAACTGGAGGAGAAAGTGCATACATTAGAGTGGGCGTGTACCACTGTAATAAGAAAAACAAGGTCAGAGGGACCGTATCGTTGTGTGAATACAAGTAAATCAAGAGTGAGACAATGTGCGGGAGTTTTCTTAACCTTTCAGATCAAGTGCTTCTCCTCGATGCACCTGTCGCCCAGTCAAGTGTGCAGAGTCTACACAGAAACAAGCAGTTTTTAAATAAAAAGCTGCAAATGTACCTAGCTTACACTAAAATTGACAAAAAAGAGACTAGGAGCAGTAGACTGTGATATTAAAACACCATCTACACAGTAGTAGCATTAAAATTTTGATTCAATGTTGAGTTCCACTTTAATTTATGTCATCACTTTTTCCCACTACAATGCTTGAATCCTTAACTTGTGTCTATCCTCCTCCTTCTCCAGATCTCTCACCTGGATAGAGGAGCGTGGACCAGGTCTCCCCAGAGCTAAGAACATAAACTTCAAATTCGACTCCTTCACGCTGACAGAGCTGCCCCCTCCAGCCAGCAGAGGCGCTGTGGGGCTCTTCATGCAGGACTTGGTGTTGTTTGGGGCTAAGCTAGCGGGACAGGTGTCATTAGAGGAGCTTCAGAGGGAGAAGAGGAGAGTCCTGCACTGTCTGAGCCTAGCACAGAAGATACAAGACCTCTGCCTACAATAAGCATTGTGTATTATTTTAGGGTTTTGTTTTTATTTAGGCTAACCCTGGACTAAACCAGGACTAAACTAGGACCAAACCAGGACTAAACCAAGACTAAGTCAGGACAAAACAAAGACTAAACCAGGACTAAACAGAGATTAGACCTCAACCAGTATTTTTTTTTTTTTTGTTAATGGCCATTGACAATACCGATTGTTTAGAATCCAGAGAAACTCTTCGCACTGAAGTGTTAAAATCAGACTTTCTGCATATTCTTTAAGCAGCAGGTCGGTCAAAACTAAATATCAAACTGTGCTTGAGATTTAAGGCCACACTGGAAAAAGTGCAAATATCAGCCTGGTCTATCTCTATCTAAATAATAATAATAATACATTTTATTTATAACGCACTTTACATTTGAACAACAAATCTCAAAGTGCTACAGTGCAAAAAAAAAGACATTAAAAACAGAAGACAATTAAAATCCGTGTAAAAGCAATAAAACAATAGCCGGTGTTTATCTGTAGGCCAAGGTAAAAAGGTAGTCCTCTTTTAAAAGCATCCCCCGTCTGTGGAGCCCTGAGATGGTCTGGGAGGGCGTTCCACAGATAGGGAGCAGCCACTGAGAAGGCTCTGTCGCCCATGGTCTTGAGCCGTGTCCTGGGCATGACCAGACGGTGCTGATGGCCTGACCGAGTCTTAGTGGAGGTGTGTGGTGTGAGCAGTTCAGTGAGGTAAGGGGGGGCCGCACCGTGGAGACAGTGATGGGTGTGCAAGAGGACTTTGTATTGAATGCGGAAGTGAATGGGGAGCCAGTGCAGAGAGTGAAGAATGGGGGTGATGTGCTCGTGTTTACGCACCCTCATCAGGACCCTGGCAGCGCTGTTTTGGGCATACTGGAGCTTTTGAATGCTCCTGCCAGAGATCCCGATGAGGAGTGCGTTACAGTAGTCAAGCCTGGAGGAGACAAAGGCATGGACGAGCTTCTCTGCAGCAGGGAGGGAGAGAGAAGAGTAAAGTTTGGAGATATTACGAAGGTGAAAGAAGGCAGTTTTGCAGATGGAGGTGACATGATTGTCAAAGGAGAGGTGGGGGTCAAATTTGACCCCAGGACTAAACCAGGACTAAATCAGGACTAAACCAGGACTGTCCATTTGATGACTTTGGTCATGGAGATAAGTTGTTTGGTCTGGACTGACCGAACAGTGAAGTAAATAGAACTAAATACTGTCCGTGGGATGTCTCTAAATACTACATTCATATGAACATATCCGTGTCCTGTCGCACTGTTTGGGAATTGTGGTTAAGATTTTTAACATTAACAATCACGCACAAGCCATTTCTGATTGCCAACAACTTGAAATTGTGTTTGTGAATGTAATTAAACCAATAAAAACAGTAACTGTTTTTATTAGTCTGTTTAACTGCGTTGATAGAATGCTAAAATTAGATTCATTCATAGTACGTGTTTGAGAACAAAATGAATATTTCATTTATCTGTAAATTTTGAATGTATTTATTATTACAGTCACACAGTAGAAGGGGCCATATAAAAAAAGACTACAGGGGGCCAGATAAAAAAAAAAGACTTTAAAAACAAAGTTAGTGTCATAATTCAATGACAGTGTGAGTAAATGCACCCTTTAAATTACTGAAATGATAATGCATGAACGTTGTTACTATTTTGAAATGTGAACCATCAACATAAAAGAAATTACCACTTGTGCCTCCGGCAGGTAAAATTTAACTTAAAATACACTTATAGTAAGGCTGAACGATTTGGAAAAAAAATATAATTGCAATTTTTCTGACAAGTATTGTGATTAGGTTTGGGATTTATGTTTTAAAAGGATTCTGTTCAAAGACTGAAATCTGAACTGACAAACTAACACAAGAATCACATTTCAGAACATGTTTGTGCAGATCTAAACTACAGGATTAGATGTTTATATGCAGAATAAGTAAGGAGATTTTGTTTGTGGAGAAAATTCTGGCACTTGAAAAATGTGCGATTTACCGATTGGATCCATTCAAATAGTGATTTTTGTTTATTTTGGATTGAAACATTTTATTGCAATTAATCTTGCCATTCTAATTGCTACACATGACTCACTTCATATTTTTTATTACTTAAATTACTTCTTGCCAAATTAAAAGGTGCACTTTTCTAGTGATGTGTTAGTTACCTGCTCGTTGCTATGGAGATGTTATTGCTTTGCCTGGAATGATCCACATGGCACGTAATCCCATCTCCATGGAGACATGGGAGTTATCCAAACATTCAATGAATACATGAATACATGTATGATGCATGCATGTAAATAGATAAATGCTGTACTGTGGGACATTGCCTCCACGGAGACGTCACTGCTTTGCTTGCAAGCAGGTGTGAGATCCTGAAAGTTACACAGTGAAGCTTTAAGGAGCATTAGTTGAGAAGAACGAGAAAAGATGAGATTTTGAGATAATTTTTAATACATTGTGGGGTTCAGTTCACTTTTTTTTAAATGCAATTTGATAGTTTTGTTGTCATTGTATTTCTGCTTTTTGAAAGCAGAAATACAATGACAACAAAAGTTACTCAGCAAAGTTAACCCTTTCTGTCCAAGGCAAATGTAAACACAGTGAAAAAAATCTCACAAGACAATGTTTGTCATGTGTGCCATGTGTGTGTCATGTTTGTCATGTTTTTATATAGAGCTTTTCCACCTTTAAGGCTCAAAGTGCTTTAAATCAAGGAACCACTCATACATTCACACACACATTCATACACACATTCACACACACATTCACACACACACCCCTACACACATTCACACACACATTCATACACACATTCACACACACATTCATACACACATTCACACACACATTCATACACACATTCACACACACATTCATACACACATTCATACACACATTCACACACACATTCATACACACATTCATACACACCCCCACTCACATATTCACACACACATTAACACACACATTCATACACACATTCACACACACATTCATACACACATTCACACACACGTTCATACACACATCGACTCACACATTCACACACACATTCATACACACATTCACACACACATTCATACACCAGTGGACACAGACACTCGAACATGCCACACACTGGAACTAAACTCTGCTGTGATGTGGCTTTGACATGTACAGAGATCAACTGTGGAGTCTGTGTTTCTGGAGGATGCTCAGACGCTCCCCTGGGATCCAGAATACACACTTTTTCAATACTTTTATGAAGATGTGAGTCTGGTCTTTGGTGAATCTTTCTGTTTTCAAATGGGCGTGATTGACAGGTGGATTAGACAATCCATGATCCCTCTGTATTGGAAAAAGACAGTAAAAATATATCACAGGAGGCTGAAAAACATCACAGATTTCTGCATAATCAATGAGAGAAGCACAAAACTGTTAATCTGAGGGAAGATCAATTTGCTTTTATTTGTTAATTATGGGTGACCAATGAGCTTTTTCTTTCACATGTGTCACTGAAAGAAACAAACCTGATTGGACGATCATGTTTGGTCCATCTTGACATGCTCCTGTCAGCACCACCTCCTGTCAGCACCACCTCCTGTCAGCACCACCTCCCGTCAGCACCACCTCCTGTCAGCACCACCACCTCCTGTCAACACCACCTCCTGTCAGCATCACCTCCTGTCAGCACCAACTCTGATCAGCACCACCTCCTATCAGCACCACGACCTCCTGTCAGCACCACCTCCTGTCAGCACCACCTCCTGTCAGCACCACCTCCTGTCAGTATCACTTCCTGTCAGGATCACCTCCTGTCAGCACCATCTCCTGTCAGCACTACCTCCTGTCAGCATCACCTCCTGTCAGCACCACCTCCTGTGGCCTGTAGGTCCATCAGCTCCTACACCTGGGCCTTGTCTCTGCTCTGGTGCAGCCCCACCAGCCTCCATCTCAGCTCATTCTCATTCTCTCCATCTGGAAACACCGACAGGAAGTTCACCTCAGACTTCTTTGGCTTCTTTCCCTGTGAAGGGGATCTGCCCCATTTGAGTTTGTGTTTGAGTGAGTTCACCAGTAGCTCCTGCCTCACCTTGTTTTGAAGCTTAGTTCTGTAATCGTCCATCTTGGGCTTTAAACTAAAGAAGAGCCCTCTCTTTTAAACATAGGTGCTTAGTGATCAGCTCCTGCACAATGAGTTAGTGCTATGAACAATTCCGTACAATTTATACATCAGATCACATCAACCATGTTTTAACTAGCTGCAATAGTTTATGTTTGAAACCCGTTTTGCCCATATATAACTACAAAAATGAGATAGTCTTTCTTATTCCTTATTCACATTATTATAATGTGCTTCCTAATTAAAGTGGTTATAAATGAAAGTTCACAATATTTCAATTTCATTCTGATATTACTTTAGTACTAATACGTATTTTAGTTTATGATTAAATCAAAGTCTTTAAAGGCTCATATATTACTTAAATATAAAATACATACATACTTTTAAAAATTGCGTGCGTGACGTCATATGAAAGCGCCTCTCCGTCGCCTCAAACAGGAAGATAAACAAACAAGGACAACTCATGGAAGGAGACAGAATATGTAGAAAATGTTTCATTTGAAATAAAAGAGACGCTGTCACAAAGACACTATGCCACAAACACAGAAGAAAATATTTATTTACTGAAGTTTAGACCATCGTGAGTTTATTTTTGAACAATTTTGCAGCTGGGAAGGCATTTTCACTCCATTCTTTGGCTTTCAATTTAGACTTTTAAAACAAGATGAGGATTTCTACTAAAAAACTACAAGAGCTCGCTATATTCACCACTGTAGTGACTGGAGCAGGAGTGGGAACCATGTACTACCTGATGCAAAGTGAGTAAGCATTTTATTATCCAACATTCTGGAAAATGAAAAACTAAATAAAAGTGCTGCCTGAATACTCATTTAAAATTCCTGAATGCTTGAATAGTCCACTATGTTGTAACAATAATTATTTAGTAACTTGTATTTCCACATAGGCCATTACTTGTCACCACGCCTCACTCTGGAGAAGCACAGCCCAGTTACATGTTTTGCTTCATGATGCTATTATGGTCACTATTAACACACTCGTCCTGGAAAAAAAAAGAACTGAAATAAAAAGATTTTTTAAAAGACATTTAAGCTGAAAATAAGTCAGTTATTCCAGTTAATTATAATTATCATTTATTTTTCTTGTTCCTTATTTTCACAACACTAGAATTTAACCATTTATAGACAAAGCTTATCCAATGTTACAATAACGCTGACAGCAGTTACATTGGATTATTTATGTGGTATTCTTGGGCAAAACATTGTTTTATTATATGATTGTGTCTGTTTAGCTGTGGTGGTTAGAGAAGCCATAAACACAGATTGGCAGCCACACTTCTGTCTGTCTCAGGGCAGCTGTAGTTGCTTGGACAACCCAGTGTGACTGAAAAATGAAAGAATTATGCAACAATTTTTTTTTTACAGTTTTGAGGTTAGAGAGAAGTGGTGACGGTCTGTTGTGTTACTAATCAATTAGAAAATTTGTTTTAGATTAATCCCTAAACAAACATTTGGAATAACTAAATAATATTTAGATGCATTTTCTACAAATTGTCTTCACTGTTTTCTGTTTAGAGAAATTTGCAGCCTCAGAGTATCACCAGCTGGCTGTGCAGAAGCTGGAGGCATGTTCTTTTGCCATGGAGAGTCTCGGAGCGCCGCCTCTAAAAGTGTACAACCTGCGACTGACAGATAAACAGAACTACATCGATCAGCACTGGGCTCAGGTAAAACGAGGAGGGTTTACTCAAGTAAAAATCAACTTAATGCAAAATAATGTCACCCACACATACAAGAGGACATCATTGTCTCAAGGTCTGTGTCAGGTGGTCAGCTTGAAGCCTTTATGCTCAGAGACTGATTGCAGATCAGGGAATGGGCAAACACATTTTGCCTCTAATGTAAATGGTGCTACCACTTTTTGCCCCTATTTACAGATACATTAACCATAAACCAAGTCAAAACCTCTGTATGCCATGCAGGATGCTTATATATATGTGTGTGTGTGTGTGTGTGTGTGTGTGTTGGATGCAGATCAAGATCCCAGTGAGAGGTTCAAAGACTGGAGGATATCTGTACGCATCATCACACAGAGATACTGCAGAAAACAGGTGAGACTGCGATCTGTCAACCAGAACCTTCCACTTAGACACATTTCAAATAGTAAATTCAGTGCAAGATTAGGTACAATGTTCAAGTGTTTTTGAAAATAATAACAACAATAATAATGCATGTATTTATAAGCACCTTTCAAAACTAAATAGAATTGCAAAGCATAGACTGTATAAAGAAGTGGACTAAGTGAGTGTAATGTCACCCATAGCGAAAGAAGGCGCCTGATTGGTCTTTTATGTTCATATCTTAATTTATGGAAAAAATAGCAAAATAAAAAACCCAGGATCATGTAGAGCGGGTTAATATGAACATTTAAAGACAAAATTGATACAATTGATATCCATTCCTAACTAGTAGGTTTTCATTGTGCTATTTCCAGACAATATATGTTATGTCTTGAGAAATGGTTTGATTGGACAGTTTTTCTTTAAAGCTATTGCTTCAGTGGCATGAAGTGCCCTTGAGTCAGAATAAGATTAGTAAACCTTTATTTGTCACACAATAGGAGAAATTTCTGTGTTGCAACATCGAGGTACAAGAAGTACTAGAATAAAAAGTACAAAAAATATGCATTTAAAAAAGCCTTAAAGCTACCACCCATAATTAGACTGGCGACCCACCCCTATTATATTCTCACAAAAGACCACTAAATGCTGTCTGCATTACTGTTGTGTGATCGTACTCTAGCTTTGGTCTTACAGAAGAAGGGGGGTCAGGTTTCATATCTGATCTACTTGCAAAAAACTCAAACAAACTTACAGATGGTAACTTTAAAATTAACTGTTAAATTAGAAACACACAGATTATTACAGAACATTTTCTGTAGCAATAAATACCACTGCAGATGTTATGTGACGGGGTATCAGGTGTACATGTGTGCTTTGTAAATGATTTGTAGTTGAAGTGGCAGTGACAGTGTCTTTTCACAGGTGGCGTCTGAAACAGGCCGTTCTGAAGCTGAGGGAGGGACAGACCATTGACCTTCTGAACTCTCCTGAGACTGAAACCGTGGAAACCGAACAGGTCTTAGACACTGGGGAATGGGACTGAGACTGAGTATTTGAATAAAGTATTTTTATAAACTCAATTTATGACCTTATTCTGTTGTTGAATTACAAATGTCTAATCACATAACAGATTTTGGTAAGTGGATGGATCCACTCAAGGCAACTGCCCCAACTAGGTTCTTCTGATCTCCACTCCTAATGGGTGAAATAAATAAAGTGGAACTAAACTCTAAAGCCACTGTTCTGCTACTAAATTGTGTATGTGGTGCTATACATTATCTTTTGTTCCTTGTCATTTTTGGCAGCTTTAGTGCAAACTAGGTAAATTTGCAGCTTTCTCGTAAAAAATCAACCTAATTCTGAGTGTGTGCTGCCTCTGCAAGTTCCAGTAGTTGGTGACATCACACAAGACTGTCCTGAGGTGTTTCTGTTGCAAGGTGTTTCTGATTACAAATACCTGGCTGCTGGGGCAGAATTTGAAGTATGGATACCTGTTGGACCAATCATAATCTAATAGTTTCTCTGTTAGATATTATTAATTTGGAGTAATTCTCCAAACTTCTGATCAACACATTGAACCTTCTCATTATTCGATCAGCTCCACAAACTTGTCATATTAATCTTATGGCTTAAAGTTCTTTCAGGTGACAATGATCTTTGTGGTTGAGTAATGGCACCACTTTTGAGGCTATAGTCAGAAAATGATTTCACTTCTGTTTATATGCTGATATTAGATATTAATCATAAACTAAGTCAAATCTGACAGAATTCAGAACTGTCAGATTTAAACTCTGTTTGATATAGGGATTTTACAATGTTCTCATGCCCATGAACCCAAACTGTTTCCATTGCCCTACTCTTGTCTTAGAGAAATTTCATTTTGGTGCTGTATCTAGGGCACTTATGCCAGCTCAGACCTTTATCTTAGCCAGCGAATCACAGATATAATACTTCCTACAGCAGCAGCATAGGCAGACTGTACTGTAGTAGACTGGAAGGGACATCCCTATTTTCATGGAAATTTAAGCATATTCATGTTGTGAAGTAAAAATATTCTTACCATATTTCTTTGTAGCAAAAGACGAAGTTTAAATCTGTCAACTGGACAGAAAGTTGTAGGAGTGTAGACCTTTTGCTGCTCATCCAAGCCACTTCATCAGTTCAGTTCATCAGTCTTAGTGTATGTGCAGAGACCAAGACTAGACATGTGAATGCTCTGTCCCAACCTCCAGGAAAGCCTGTGTTGCCTTATCTGTCCTCAGGTGTAAAAGTTCATTATCTCATGGGTATGAAATAAAAGTCACCGCTTTGAAATGTATGTAGCTTTGTCATTCTGGTATAAATACTCAGAGACTAAGGACATGCTCCAGGGAAGAAACTCAGAGAGACTTGGGACGGCGAAAGGCTACCAGTCTGTGGCCAGGGCAGGTCTGGGCCCTGTCCTGTCTATATCTGTCATAACAAAGAATAAACCTTTTTTCATATTTCAAAACTCACCAGGCTTCGCAAATGGATTATTATTCATCAAAAGAGTTATTTTTCCACAACACTATCACAGTGTGCTGAGGGTTCATGTCTCCAGGTGTGGATCCTGTACTGGTAGTAACTTCTTCAGCATCATGCCTCTTCTCTTCAACTCTGGGCTACTACAATTTATTCTACAACATCCTGTGTAGGTGTAATCAGTATTTTGAAGCTTTAAAAGTATCACCTCAGTGAACCTCTTTGTCTCAGAGGAAAACAGCAGAGCATATCGAAGCTTCCTCTGATGGTTAGTGGGCCTTTTCCTAAAATGACTGTTGATATGTATAAACAGTTTTGATAGTCATCCTCAGAACTGTCCAAATGGGAAGAAACTATAATGCACTTCACCAAAATAGATGAGATTTTTACACAGTATTTGATGCAATGACACATATTGGATTAGTTATTGTAATTTTGTGAACTTCAAACTGTCATATGCATTTTAGTTGAAGATAGGTCCCAAACTGCTCTAGTGGAGAATCACTGGCTTTGCTTACACCAAAATCTGATTATGATGTGATTTCTGGACATTTAAGATCATTTCAATGACCTGCAAACCACAAAATCCAATGTGAGTGATCAGATGATGATGATATACTCTGGTATAAGTATACTGCAGTATACTTACACCAAACCTCCTCTAGTACTGCGTTAGTAAATGCACTAACGCAGTACTAACGCAGTACTAACGCAGTACTAACGCAGTACTAACGCAGTACTAACGCAGTACTAACGCAGTACTAACGCAGTACTAACGCAGTACTGCGTTAGTGCATTTACTAACGCAGTACTAGAGGAGGTTTGGTGTAAGTATACTGTGTTAGTAAATGCACTTTTCCAGTCCATGCACAATACTGCACCAGCCCCCTTTTTAAACACCAACCTCTTCACAAATACAGTCAGAGACATCCTTCCAGTCATCCAGGGACCTGCAGCAACTGACAGTGAGTAAAACAAAAACAATACAACAACATAAATACGTCTGCAGGTACTTTTAGTCAGAAATTTAGTCATTGGTACTTTTAATTGGTTTGAGTCGGATATAGTATTACAGGGGAGGGTACAGTTAGTACCTGGAACGAGAGATTTTGGGGTCAGTATTTACTGTGGGGACGTTTTTTTTGCACTCTTATGGACATTTTTGGTTATTTTTTTGATATATGTTAAAATTTAAGCCGTAAAAGGTTGAATGAATAACTTGTAAGCCTCATTACACATGCAAACTATCGGCTAAAGTTTCATTCTGCTGTTTTTTTTATTTTTTATTATTTTTTATATATTTTTTATTGCAGTGCATGGTTTAAAGAATATTGTAGATTTAGAATACGGCTCTTGGGTTTTTGTGTCAAGGGCATAAATTAGTTTCAATAGTATTGTTTATCGTTTATATTTACTTAACAATATATCGAACTTCAAAATGTGTTATCGTGACAGGCCTAATCTCAGTGGAATTATCCATTTTAAACAGCCTCGTTAAACAGGGTATTGCTGTCAATTACAATTTTAATGTAGAAATTAGTCAGTGTATAGAACAATATATATGTATAAACAAAGCCATACTGACAAATAGTGAAAAATACACATTGTAAGCTGTTGTTTTTGTAAAGGAAACTATTTTTAAAAGCAAGAATGGTGTCAGTATTTGATGGAAAAAAGCCCTAATGTGCATTTTAAACACTCTGTAGGTTTTAATGAGGGACATGCTAAAATCTTAAACTTGCCCCCTGCAGGAAAAATATACTTTATTTGTAATGTGCGAGACAGATGCCTTAACGTGCATTTTCAAGTTCAGTAAATTAATCATTTCTTCATTATAAGGCCAAAAAGAGGAACTGAAAAGCAGATGTTGTAAAACTTACACTCCATCTCAGCAATTTCTGTTCCTTCTCTGATGATCTGGACTTGAGTCATTAACTGGAAGATAGTTTTAAATGTGACGAAACGACATTTAAAGTTTGGGCATTTTTTACAAATCCGATATATAAAGCCAATGCATTGATATACTTGAAAAAAAAAAAAAAGAATATGAAAGAATCGATACGGGTCCTCCACCTGTTCTCCATCTCCACGGAGATGTCATTGCTTTGAAATGTTCCGCAGTATGGCATTAAACATATCTATCTTCAATGAAACAAGCAGGCAATACTCATCAGGCCATGTTACAGTCAGATCTGTGGAGAAGCAAACCTTAAGAATGTTTTAGAGGTATTTACGAGCAACAAGCACCTGTAATAAAAATCTACATCAACAATCTACAGTATCTAGGTGGATGTGTTTAATGCCATACTGTGAAACACCAAAAAGTTACATTGTGTATCATTACAAACATTATAAATAACCTTTTGTATGTTTTCTGTATTTCCAGACTTTGAATCATGGATGACATTATGGATGAGGACCTGTGGTATCTCTTTGAAGCATATAACAATTCAATGAACACCACAGACCCCACTTACGTCGTCAGCCACACCGTTAAACTCTGTTCCAAAAGCAAGGTCAACATATTTGGCGCCAAGCTGATCCCGATCTTCTACTTCACCACCTTCATCTTGGGTTGCCTCGGAAATGGCCTCGTGCTTGCAATCCTCTTCAAATACGAGAAGCTCCAAAACGTTACCAATATTTTCCTCCTGAATCTGGTCTTGTCCAACCTGATTTTCGCCTCATCGCTGCCATTTTGGGGCACATACCATTTGTCTGAATGGATTTTTGGTGGTTTTATGTGTAAAGTTGTTAGCAGTGCCTATCTGATTGGTTACAACAGCTCCATCCTTTTCCTGACGCTCATGACCTTTGACCGATACCTTGCTGTGGTTCATGCGGTTGCAGCTGCACAAAGTCGTAAGAAACTATAT